>NC_025996.2:99882446-100192719 GCF_000442705.2 Elaeis guineensis | reverse complement strand
CCTCTTTGTTGGGGGAGTTCGGGTGGGGCCTCAGGTCGTCACCTTCGACTTGTTCGGGCTCTGCTTCCTCTGGGATGGTGCATTCCACTATGAAATCTGCCAATATTTGGGCCTTTATCGCTGGCCTGGGTTTGTAGTTGATGTCGAATTCTGTGAGCTCAATCGCCCATTTTGCTATTCTTCCGGAGGTATCAGCCCGGTGCAAAACCGCCTTGATGGGTTGGTCAGTGAGTAGCGTCACAGTATGCCCTTGAAAATAGGGCCGGAGCCTCCGAGCTGCAATCAACAAGGCGTAGGTTAGTTTCTCCAATTTGGTGTACCTGGTCTCGGCGTCCCTTAACGCGCGGCTGATGTAGTAGACTGGTCGTTGGACTTTCGTCTCTTCTTTGACAAGGACGGCCGCGAGGGCTGTGGGAGAAATCGCCAGGTACAAGAATAGCTCCTCTCCAGATTCGGGTTTTGCCAGCAACGGGGGTGAGCTAAGGTAGCTTTTCAATTCTTCGAACGCCTGTTGGCACTCAGAGGTCCAACAGAAGTTCTTTGGCTGCTTGAGGGTTTGGAAGAAGGGCAAACACCGTTCGGCCGACCTCGCGACAAAACGGTTAAGAGCCGCTATCCTCCCCGTGAGGCACTGAACTTCCTTGATTGACCTTGGGGCGGTCATCTCTTGGATGGCGCGAATTTTCTCCGGATTGGCCTCGATTCCACGCCCCGACACCATGAAGCCCAGGAACTTTCCGAAGGTTACCCCGAAGGCGCATTTAGTTGGGTTCAGCTTCATTTTGTACTTTCGAAGAGCGCTGAAGGTTTCTTCGAGGTCGGCGACATGATTTCGGAGGATCTGCTTTTTACAAGCATATCGTCCACATAGACCTCCATGTTTCGGCCGATCTGCTCTTTGAAGATTTTATTCATTAGCCGTTGGTAGGTTGCGCCCGCGTTCTTGAGGCCGAACGGCATGACCCTGTAGCAGTACAGGCCGCGATCAGTGATGAAGGCTGTCTTCTCTTCATCTCCCGAGCCATCCTAATTTGATTATAACCGGAGAACGCATCCATAAAAGTAAGGAGCTCATGGCCCGAAGTAGCATCCACCAGTTGGTCGATTCGGGGAAGGGGGTAGCTGTCCTTTGGACAGGCCTTATTCAGTTTTTTGAAGTCGATGCACATCCTCCACTTGCCGTTCGCTTTCTTGACCAATACAACATTGGAAATCCAATCAGGGTAATTAACTTCCTTGATGAATCCGGCCTTGAGAAGCTTTTTCACTTCCTCGGCTATCGCCTTTTGCCTCTCTGGGGCATGATTCCGGATTTTTTCTTTTGTCGGTCGGTGCTTGGGGTCGACAGCCAGATGATGTTCCATGACTTCCGTGTCAATCCCCGGCATGTCAGTGGAACCCAAGCGAAAACATCCGCATTCCTCCGGAGAAAATCAACGAGGTGTGACCGCACCTCCTCCCCCAGACCGGAACCGATTAGTACCACATGCTCCGCGTTCCCATCATTCAGGGGAATCGGTACTAAATCTTCGATTGGGCCGCCCCTTTCTTCAGTGAGGTCATCGCGAACATCCAATCCGTCGATGGGATAGGAGTCAGCCCTGTCGCCTCTTTGCAAGGTGACATTGTAGCAGTGTTTGGCCAGTGCTTGGTCTCCCCGAACTTCTCCAATCCCCTGGCTGGTGGGGAACTTCAACTTCAGATGATAGGTTGAAACGACAGCCTTGAGAGCATTGAGGCCGGGTCGGCCAAGGATTGCATTGTAGGCAGATGGCGCCTTTACCACCAAGAAGTTCACCAGAGCCCTGGACTGCTTCGGAGGCCGCCTACAGTCACAATCAGATCTATAATCCCCTCTGTTGGAACGGCGTCGCCAGTAAACCCAATCAGGGGGGAGCAAATCGGCCTCAGGCGACCACCAAGAGTGGGCATCCTCGAAAAGGCATCGTAGAACAGTATGTCGGCCGAACTTCCGTTGTCAACAAGAATGCGACGGACGTCGTAGTCTGCTATATTCAAGAAAACTACGACCGCGTCATCGTGAGGGAATTGGATTCCCTGGGCATCTTCTTCAGTAAAGATTATGGGTTCTTCAACCTTTTGCCGCCTTGGGGAAGCGGCTGGTCTGCTAGTTGCCTCCCGCCGGGAGTCCCCCGAGATTACGTTGACAGAATCCGGCAGAGACTGGTTATCCTGCCACTCCTTATCGACGGCCGTAGCTGGGGGTAGTCGCGCAGAGGCCTCGGGAGAAGGCATCAGATGGGGGAATAAGAGTTGGATGCCGGAGAAGATGACCGAAAGTAGATCCGTTGAGCGCTCCTTTAAGAACAAGGGTACTGCGAAAGCACAACCCCTTCCTCTAGCACCAATCTTGTTGGTGCAAAAATCTGCCGGCGCCGGATGAGCTGGAGTTGTGGAAGCTGCGGTCGCCGCCGGGACCTGCAAAGAAAGTCTCAACCGGAGGTGGGGTTGCTCCGGCAAGACCCTCCGACGCTCAAGTCAGTTCTCTGCCTCAACAAGAATGGAGCGCTCGAATGGAGCATTTAGCAGAGTTTCAGGATAAGAAATGAGCTTATAGAATAACGTATCTGGCCCTCCCTTTTATAGACGAAGGGGGTAACGGACTGATGGTGACATTTGTAACCGCCTCGTAGTGGGCTGCCCAGGGGTCAGGCAGAATATGCGGCGAAGAGTAGTGGAGTGGACTCGTGGTCATCGCTGGAGCGTGCCACGTGGATGGGAGAATCATGCGATATCCGCCGCAGGAGGTGGAGCGGAGTTGGGGCCGTTTGTCGTGGCCTGCCAGGCAGTAATGGAGCCGCGCGGGGTCTGCCGCAGTGAGTGGAGCAGAGTTATGGCCGTTGATACAGCCCGCCAGAGGATAAAGGGGGCCGCGTAGGGTCTGCCGCAATGGGTGGAGCAGAATTATGGCCGTCGATACAGCTTGTCGGGTAATAACGGGGCTGCGTAGGATCTACCGCAATGAGTGGAGCAGGATCAGGGCCATGATTGCGGGCCGGGAGTGCTGATCTGCAGGCCGGAGTCTTTTTACTGTCGGTGTTGTCGGCGGAGTTCGGCTCCCGTAGGAGTCCAGACGAAGACTGCTTGCAGCTGTTGGAGTCGAGGATGGAGTCCAGCTCCCGTAGGAGTCCGGGCGAAGACTGCTTGCAACTGTTGGAGTCGAGGACGGAGTCCGGCTCCCGTAGGAGCCCGGGCGGAGTCTTTTTACTATCGACGTTGTCGGCGGAGTTCGGCTCCCGTAGGAGTCCGGACGAAGACTGCTTGCAGCTGTTGGAGTCGAGGACGGAGTCCGGCTCCCGTAGGAGCCGGCGGAGTCCGGCTCCCGTAGGAGCCCGGGCGGAGTCTTTTTACTGTCGGCGTTGTCGGTGGAGTTCGGCTCCCGTAGGAGTCCGGACGAAGACTGCTTGCAGCTGTTGGAGTCGAGGATGGAGTCCGGCTCCCGTAGGAGTCCGGGCGGAGTCTTCTTACAGTCGGCGTTGTCTGAGGACTTCGGCTGCGGGTATTTTTATACCCAACAATAGTGAAGATGCCATTTGTAGAATTTAATCTACAATAATTAAAGAACATTATATAAGCAAACACCTCATGTTGACTCATACAATTAAATAAGATCTTTAGATTTAATTATGCTTTCTACTATTTTATCAAATATTATAACCCTCAACTATGATGAACGAGACATATTTCATATTTATCTTAGTGGGATTGAGACCCTAATTTCTCATAATGATCTTGTGTTAATACAACAAACCCTTATGAGTTCATAGGTAGAAAACTCTTTCCAATTGCATCTCATGCAATTCTCAATATCATATCTTGGCCTCTAAGATATTATTAGCCTTGTGTTAACACAACAAGTTATAATATTTTAGTTGAGTTAGACCCTTCATTTTAATACAGTCAAATTCTAATATAACTGCCCTTGTATTAACACAATAAAGCAGTACATTCAAAATTACCGTAAGCATCTTCTATGCACTAGGATTATGTTATATCAATCTTTGTGACAAGCCTTGTGTTAACACAACAAACTAGCCATAGTTCATGATATAACATTAACCTAGCATGAAGAAAGACCCTTAGTAGTGTTTTCAACGTTAGGGTTTTTCAATATCAAGATTGCTTAATCAAATTGGCCAGGTAAGTAAGGTGAGAGTCCCTCCGTTGCTTTCCTTAGACATCAATAAATTAGTCAAGTCAGATAATGAAATCAATTAAAGAACCACCTATAGCACTTTCCTAGACACCAATTGATTAATTGATGAAGAATTGGTTAACCATAGTTGCATATCACTACCACTTAATATAATTTTTAATGAGGACTTTTATTTGATTTCATGCACATTCTAACTATATAATATCAATTTATGTATCAGCTTTAAAATATTCTATATGTGCAAGTATAATATATGAATATTCATCATCCTAGGACAACCTTGCAACATAACCTCGTTATGCCAGAACAACCTTATATCAGGATGATGAAGTGGTGAATCATATATACATCATTTTATATCATCATATGAAAGCATAATGAAGACATAAATCATTTTATAGTATAAATCATACTATGCATCACATAAACATTATGTATATATGATGGAACCAAACAAGGCCGGCTCTGATACCACGGTAGGGTTTTAGGGTGGGCATGCACAGTGGAAGCATAATGGATTTCAAAATTTAAATTAAAAAATTTTAAATATAAAACTCTTAAATCAGTATCTCTTTGATGAGTAACAATCATATATAACATAAATTTAAAATTAAATTTAAGCTATAGAAGAATATCTGCAGTGCTTAATCCACATTCTGGCAAAACCTCCATCAGGCGCCCAATTGTTCGCCCTCCAATGGTGATCCACACAGGCTATGATCAAGACACCAACTCTTTGAGATAATTTTTTCTCCAAAACTCTCATTTTGAGAATTTTTTTGGACATCAGAACCTCAAAACCCTCTTCCTCTTCTCTTAACCTTCCTATCCCTACCTTTCTTCTCTCCTTGTCTTTTTTAATTCTCTTCCTAGACTCTTATTCTAAAATCAGACTTGTCCTTACTATTTTATACTTATCCTAGCAAGAGAAGAAAGGAACTAATTGGACAATAGGGAGAGGATGTTAGAAAGAAAGGAGGAATTGGAAATCTGAATGAATCCAATCCCCCGGCACACCCCCCTTAAATACTTAGCGATGGGTTGCCTTCTGGAATTATTCGCGCCCCTTCCACATGCCATCTCACATCCATCATAAAATCTCACACCTCCTGATGAATTTTAATATTCATTTGAAAGATTTTGACACATGACAATCATTGAGAAAAAATCCAAGAGATGCTTCGCACAGAAGGACTCTTCAGAATATTTTTCTCGATGATTCTTCGATGTGTCGCACAGCTTTCCATGGCATAATTTTTCTCCACCATCCGTCATTGCAATTTTCTCCATCCAATAGTAAAAAATGAAGGTACTAACATTATAATGGCATGAAAAAAATCTTAGATTAAGAAGTGGCATGACAAATGGGTTAGAGTCCTTCACAAGTTGGACTCTTGGTCACGTGCATGGATCAGACAGACAGGATTTCCAACTTCGATGAATTTCTATATTTAAAAAAATGAGAAGAAATTTTAACTTTAAAAAACTTTTTATGCTCAAAATTAAGTTAGGAATCATCAAAAAATTATTTCATCATAGAACATTGGATAAACTCAAGGATGAGGCATCCCATCTCATGGGATGTGAAAGTTGTTTCTGCACACAAAAACTGCACCCATGCACAAGAAAAATTCTTGACACATGGAGACTTAATTTTCTAGCTCCAAATTTTTGGTACATATATCTAAGGGCCGACCCAACGCAAACCCAAAATTGGTTTGAATTAATTTAGCCTTAATTAGCCCAATCTAGAATCAATTCAAACCCAATTCAAAACAGGGAGTTAGTTTTTGCAATATGTGCTAGCATGTCAATTTTGCAAATATGATCTAATCCAATATGACCCCTAATTAATTTTTTTTGTGTGTGACTCATTGGGTTCCACATCTAGCTAGCAATGGATCTAAGTGCAAGTTGATTTGATTTGATTAGAATTTAATCTAACCGATCTAGATCCAAACGAACTAACCTAATTTCAACAATTAGAACTCTTTCTAATTGGTGATTGAATTAAACTCTTTAATTTGATCAAACCTACAAGATAATATTGATATCTAGCAATGTATCATATCTACTTAGAAGATATAGAATTTTAGTAGAAATACCAAAAATACCTTTTAGTGGAAAGTTACCTTGTAATTTGATCCTGCGATCTCCCTGCACCCCGAATATGACTCCAGATATGAAATGATGTCAAATCTAATATTATACTCATATTTCTTCAATCTTATATGATGATTTAATTAATGAAATATTAAAAACTCTTTCTAATTTTTATTCTACTTTAATCAAAGACTTTCTGAATCATCAATCGATCAGAGCAAGTAGGATGCGATCTCCTCTTACCAGGAGTGATCGATTCCATGTTGACCTACTCACAACCTCCATACACATTCTACCATATCTAGAATACCCTATACATGACTAAATTATGAATAAGTATGAATCAAAAAATATGGATTCATGTATACAAAGTTCTATGGTAGTCTCAGATCAAAGGATTATATGCATAACTCCCATATAAGAAAACATCTTTTGACGGATAAGTAAATTTTATAAGATATTTCTTAAGTTGGATCAATTCAGTGAACTCATTCTCTAATGAGCACCTACTTTCTTATATTAGTATCTCACACAAGTAGCATATGAGATCAGCCACCCTCTCCATCGAGCATACATAGGAAGTGCTAGTCTATTCGGAACATTGATCCCCTTCTCAATGCTCCTATGACTAGAAATATTCTAAATTAGGATTTTTAAGATTTTAGATCTCATAGATATAATCTCATCATAACCTTAACCCTATTATCTTGATTTATAGAGTTCATCATAATCATTACAAAAGTAGGATGCAGCATATGATGAAAATATAAATTTTGATTGGCTTGTAGGGTATATTCCTTTCATCAGGGGCTTTGGGGTATGATTCTTGACATGAAAAAGAGGAGGAGAGTCCTCTCTTTTGAGGTGTGTGCAAAACCTAATCTTCTAGAATTTCTATCTCAGGGTTTGGGAAGAGAGAAAAATAAGAGAGAATAGTTTCTGTTGGTGAACGTAGGCAATTTCATGCATATATTTCAAATTTTTTTTAATAAATTATAATGAAAGATAATTAAATTAATTAAATTAATCTAATATGCATATAATCTAATCATCAAATTAACCAACTCTAGGATCTTGACATGATATGTTGTATATAAAATCTAAAAAATATTGAAGATAAAATCAGCATGCATACATGTGAGCAGTAGATTACATCTACTTCTAATCTGAGTTCAAAATTCGATACCTTTGTATGGGTCGATGATCGCTACTGTTGAGAGATATGGTGAAGGAGATCTTTGCTAGTTGCTCACAGCTGGACACATATTCGGCCTCTACGAAAAATCCACTCGAAGCTCCGATCTGATCGATCTTTATAGAAGTGCTAGCTCATATGAAGACCTTCTTCTTGATTGATCTGGATCCTTTCTTCAAATCTCTAGAACTTTTTCAAAGATTGAAGATGAACTTATAGAGAAGATGCAGAGGTGAAAGAAATATGAAGAAAAAAATAATTTTTTTCTTATTTTTTCTCTCTTCCCAAACCCTAAAGATCAAAACCCTAGAAACTTGATTTTTGCGCACACCCTAAGAGAAGAGGACTCTCCTCTTCTTTCACGTCATGAAACTACACCCAAGACCCCTCTTAACATGAAGGCCTCTTTCTCAAATCTCTTACACATATAAGAATGAAACAAAACTCCTTTTATTTCAACATGTAAGGAGGTGGGGTGAAGAGTCCTAGAGATCATGGACTCTTGATGCTCAAAAATTTATGTCAAAACATACCAAAAAAATATGGGACATTTCTTTCCATATTTTTTCATAGTAAATATTGTTGGGAATAGTGTCCCAAAGCCAATCGTCAGTCTGTTGACAATTATGCTCCTTTTGTATTAGTACATAAATTATAAATAAATAAAAGTTATTTTGACATTTTTTCATCACAAATGTTTCATCTTCTAATGAACTCCTGTGTTATGGTGAAGTCTTTAGGACTATTTAGACTCGACAAAGGAGGATTTGTCGCTTAGTCCTTGAACCTGTTCGCGACCAAATGATACGTTGTTACCAAGGACGACAACGTTTATCGAGCATAGGTCATTGTGTGCCATATGGGTTGGTTGTCCTCATAACCAAGGAGTGTGGAGACACTGGTATGGCTTACAGGTGAGATGTAATGGTACATCTGCACTGAACGTGACTGATTTCGGAGCTATTTCTGCTATCAAGATTTGCTCCGATGGGATATGGGTATAAATGTCCCTCCGACCTGAGATCGCCACAGTGACTTACAAGCAACTCACTGCACTTAGGCACTGGACTACCTGAATTTCTAATTCAGTAATGGAAGGCTGCTGGGTGTAGTCAAGTACTTGACTTGTCGGTGCGTGTGTCAAGATGGGATTGACCACTCCAGTTTAGGAGCTGTGTACAGTCATGTTTAATTTAGCAAAACCTTGGTCAGGGTAGTCCTAGTGAGGAGTCACAGGACTAATTGAGTTGAGCACGATTCGGATGATCTCATCAGGGTTGACAGTTTAATCCTGAGTTATCCTAAACACAGGGGTCAAAAGGGATGAATTATATGGTAACCATATTCACATAGGTTCTGAATGTTGCGATTGCGACTATTCAACCTATTCGATCATCGGGTACCATTGCTAGATGGTCACTTCAATTAGTATAGGAATTGGTTCCTGTGCTACCGGCTTAGGTTCGAACCTGCGGGGTCACACACATTAGAGGTTCCTTTCTGATCTGATGGCTGATTATGAGTCTTATGTGTCTGGGACTCTATGATTGAGAATTAGGATTCTCTGATCATAAGTTCCACACATTTTGGGTACCAGAGTCAAAATTTTGAATTTTAAATTTTGAATTTAAAATTTGAATTGTTCGATCAAGGTTTCATATTGATGGACTTTGATACCCGATTGCCCTTCGGACTTGGATTCAATAATTATGAGAGGTTTTATTAGTGATTTGATCACTAATTAACTCAATTTGATTGAGTAATTATTTTTGGATCAAGTCCAATTGAATTGGATTCAGTTGGGTTTGACCCGATTAGATTAAGAGTTGACCTAATCATTGAGATGGTTTGATCCCTGATTTGATCAGGAATTGGGCTTAGTCAATTTCTAATTTGATTAAGATTTTATTGAGCCTAATTAAGCCTAATTAAGTTGGGTTAATTTAGTCTAATTATGCTTAACCTATTTTGATTAGGTTGGTTCAATTAAGATCAAACCACCACTTGAATTTGAATCCCTGCACCACCTTAAATCTCTGTGCCCATTTGAATTCACGAGAAGAAACTTCTCATGAATTTTTTCTCATGCAAAGCCCTTCTCACGCCCACTCTTGTGCACCAATATTTGGATAAAGATGATTAGTTAGCCATTCAAATTCAAAGCGTGTTTGAATTTGAATGGATAACTTATCTCTTGCGCATAAATGACATTATCCACTTTAGCACCCCACATCTCACACGAGAAAGAGTTTCTCATGAAACCTTTCCACGCACAAAGTAGACTCACACCTTCTCTTCTCACACCCAAGTGGATAGGGATGAGTTGGTTTTAGTTTGAATTCAAATTTGATTTGAATTCAAATGTGTAACCACTTGTCTTTATCCTCTCACGCGAATAAGACACATTTTGAACTATTTTAAAAGAGATAGGGAGCTGGGGCGTGCGTAGAAAAATTCTAAGAAAGAAAGTGGGGCGTGAGGAAGCCTTGTGAATGAGGTGAAGGTCCAAAATCTTTCGAGAGAAAAAGAAAGAAAAGAAAGAAAATTGGATGCAGGGTTTTTGGTGTGTACCCTATGGTTTTTACCTAGGGTTCGGGAAGTGAGATTGGTGTGCCACGAGTGTCGTGAGTCCACCAAATTTTATGGAGAGATCCATCAGCCTCTCAACCAATCATGTAGATGATCCAGAGCATCTGAGAAGTCAGCACACATCGATCGAAGGAGTTCGATCAATATCAGCCATCAAAAGGATGAAATCACGTACTAGCATTCGTGAGGAGCCGATCAGACAGGAGGTTCGTGTGGATGATCTGCAGAGGCCAGACATTAGTGTGGTTGTGACGTGATGATCAAAGCCCCCCGACAGTGATCAGATTGTGGTGATCGACTACCCGTAAAAGGTGATGTGTTCTGAACACAGTATAGTAAAAGGTTTAATGTTTCAAATTTGATGTTCAAATTTAAATACATGCTGTTGTATCATATTTAGATCCTAGTGTAGGGTTAATTAGTATTAATTAATGAGATTAATTAATAATTTTACTGTAAAATAGTAATTTTGAAAAAGTTTTAAAATTATCATTTTGCCCCTGCACTGAATTTTCCCTACAAATGGTATCAGAGCATGGTTCTAGAATATGATATACATATGCATGTGTAGATTAAGGTGTAATCTATAAGTTTAAATTTAAAATTCAAAATTTAAAATTTAAAATTTGAAATTTGTTAGAAGTTTCAAATTTAAAATTCAAAATTTGAATTTTGAAATTTGAATTTTGAAATTTGAAATTTGAAATTTGAAATTTGAAATTTGTTTGAAATTTAAAATTTGAAATTTGAAATTTGAAATTTGAAATTTGAAATTCAAAATTTAAAATTCAAAGATTGGAAATTCAAAATTTGAAATTTGGTTGAAATCTTAAATTTAAAATTTGAAATTTGAAATTTGAAATTCAAAATTCAAAAATTTAAAATTCAAAGATTGGAAATTCGAAATTTGAAATTTGGTTGAAATCTCAAATTTGAAATTTGAAATTTGAAATTCAAAATTTAAATTTTGAAATTAGTATATTTAGATATACTTGACCCAAGTAGCAAGTAATCTAATTGGGTTGGTTGCCATGGCCGTTCGGTCATAGGAGAAAAGTAGGGTTTAAAGGCCCTCTCTTCCCATTCGATGGGGTCTCCTATGGCGGTAGGGGTGCCGATGCAATTATATTCCATGCCGATGAAGCAGTGAAAGGACTTAATTATAAAATTTATCATGAATGTGTTAGATTAGATCTAAAAAAAAATTCATGATTTATTTTGAGTTATTTTCTGTTATGAAATGAGCAATAGGATTGCTGTTTATGAATTGTGCTGACCCGTTTGTGAAATGAGTCAACACATTTGGTGAACAGAAAATAAAATCTTTCAAAATTTGAAAATTATTTTTGAAATACCAAACCCTGACCCATCAGCCCAAGTACTTAATTAAAGGAATTAAGTGTTGTCTAGTAGGTCTAGAATTGTGAATTAAGACCTAAGACAATTGCATAAACTTGTGGGTCAATGGGTTAGATGAATTAGGTCCATAATTGGGTTAGACCTAAGGTTAGCTTAAAAAATGGACTAAATAGAGTAATTGGTCAAATCTAATCACAAGTTGAATTAGATTAGATCAAGGATACTCTAGACTCAACTTCAATAGTTGTAGTTGAATGGGTCCATATCTTTAACTAGACCAAGATGGACTTAATTAATTCATGGCTACGCGGTGGAGCCCTATTTACTAAGTTGATCAAAATTAAAACTAATGAACCGGTTGGTGTCTAAGGTAAGTTCGGCAGTTTTGACCAGTGGTTCTTAAGCGGGAGCTACTCGCATTAATTCGATCATTGACGAGGTAATGGAAAATCCCCACCACTGATCTCACTTACCTGGCCAATCTGGTAAGTTAGATTTTGATTAGATCACTTGGTGATTAGAGCTCACCCATGTCATTAGGTAAATCAGTGTGACTGATTTAGGTGCTCCTAATGCCAGCTTTAATTAAATCCTTTTTAATCTGACTTGGTAAAGTCAGTGGGAGGATTGAAATTGGCTGGATGATTTTTTCTCTACTATCCTTTAATAAAATCTTAAAAAATTATTAGGTCCCTAAAATGATTAAGTTATAATGATAACTAAGTCAATGCCTCCCATTAAGTGAGTGATAATGAGTCCATTAGTTCAACGATCATTGGAGGCCCAAAGGCCTGGTGCTCATTGGCTAATAGAATTATCATTCATAATATGATAATTTGGTTGAGTCTTTCTGATGGCGGTTAGGTTGGCCGGCCAAAGTCAGGCCTGATCATTTATTGGTCTGATTCACCAAATTAAGTCATGTTAATGGTTGGACCTAACCAGATCTTTTCAGTGGAGGCCAAAGCCTACTGATTAGGTTCTAGGGCAAAATCAATTACTAGAAGTTGTTTAGAGAAACAACTGATTAAGAACCTACCCATAGATGCATATGGGTTGACCAACCAAAGTTGGGCTCGTGTGTAGTCTGTGTGGATTCTAGTACCCATTAAGGAATTAAAGTAATTCCTCGAATTGGAGGTTGAGGCTACCAGTTCGTAAAAATATTGAAAAAAACTTTAGACTAAAGTCCAAGTCTTTAGTATTAATTTATGTACTAATAGAGGTCTGATTTTTCTTTATACAGCTATGGCCACTACCCTGTCGCTCCGGTCATTATTAGATAATGACAAGCTCATGGGACCTAATTTCGATAGCTGGTATCGAAAATTCAAAATCATCCTTGAGCATGAGCAGATCCTTTATGTAGTAACGGATCCAGCACCTGAGGAGCCAGCTCCGAACGCTAATAAGGCGATCAGAGATACTTATCAGAAGTGGCTCAATGACGCACTACCGTCCGATGTATTATGCTGGCAATAATGAATGACGAGTTCAGCCACAGGTTTGAGAATGCCCAGCCACAGGAGATGCTTCAAATGTTGAACGACTCCTTTGGCATGCCTGACGACGTTGAAAGGCACAAAACTAGTTGTGCCATTTTCAATGCTCGGATGAGGGATGGGACCTCAGTCACTGATCATGTACTGTACATGATCGAGATGATTGAGCACCTGAGCAAATTGGGTTTTCTTCTGCACGAGCAGCTCGGTAAGGATGCGATCCTTAATTTCTTGTCCAAGTCCTTCCTCTCATTCCTTACTTATTTTCGAATGACAAAGCCTGCAGTAAACTATCACGGGTTGTTGGGGTTGCTGCAGAACTTTAAGAAGGATCACCAGCTCCATAAGGAGTCGGTGAATGTAGTGGGAGGGTCTTCTTCTCGTCGTCGACCCTTTGGGAAGGGGAAGAAGAACAAGAAGAACAAGAACAAGAAGGTGCAGCCTCATGTTGGGACGGTTGCACAGGGTCAGACCAAGAAGCACAATCCCGACCAGAGCCAGGCGGAGTGCTTCTTTTGTAAGAAGCAGGGGCATTGGAAGAGGAACTGTCCTCAATACATTGCCTCCCTAGATCCGAACAGGCCGAAGAAGAAGCAAGGTAATTATATGATAACTCCTTGCAACTTTTCCATTTGTGATACTACTGCCTGGGTATTGGATACCGGAAGCCCTTATCATATTTGTAATTCAATGCAGGGTCTACAGGTCAGTAGGAGATTTGATGAAGGCGAGAGGTTCCTGAACGTTGGAGATGGAAGCAAAGTTCCAGTTCTAGCTTTAGGAATCATGAGTCTTGTAATCAATCCTCGTAATGTAATTCTGAGTGAATGTCACTATTGTCCAAGCTTTTAATTAAATATTATTTCTGTAGGCCTTTTGGCCATGTACGGTTATAATTTTTTAATAAAAGGAAATATTTGCAATATCATTTTGAATGGTGTTACAATGTTTGTTGGATAATTAAATAATAGAATTTACTTACTATCATAGCCTGTTAATGTGGTTTAAAACTTCGGTAAACGCCCTAGAATAGATAATGTGTCAGAAGTCTACCTTTGGCACTGTAGGCTAGGTCATATCAATAAGAACAGGATAAACAGGTTGGCTCAAGAAGGAATTCTTGAACTTGGTGATTGTGAATCACTTCCAACCTGTGAGTCTTGTCTTCTTGGAAAGATGACCAAGTCACCTTTTACTGGAAAAGATGAGCGAGCCAGTGAACTCTTGGGTCTGGTACATTCTGATGTATGTGAACCTATGAGCTCAAGTGCAAGAGGTAGATATTTCTACTTCATAACCTTCACAAACGACCTATCGAGGTATGAGTATGTCTACTTAAAGAAGCATAAGTCGGAGTCGTTTGAAATGTTCAAACTATTCTGAAATGAGGTAAAAAAATAAACTGGGAAGTGTATTAATATTCTTCGATCTGATCAAGGAGGTGAATACCTTTCCAATGAGTTTCTGATGTATCTAGGGGAGAATGAAATTCTCTCTCAGTAGACTCCTCCTGGAACACCACAGCATAATGGTGTGTCTGAAAGGAGGAATCGGACCTTATTGGACATGGTTCGATCCATGATGGGATTTGCTGGTCTGTCGATCTCTCTCTGGAGATATGCACTCGAATCGGCTTGTTACCTTCTAAATAGAGTTCCAAGTAAGTCTGTAGCCAAAATGCCATATGAGATATGGATAGGACGTAAGCCAGTACTCTCGCACCTTAGGGTTTGGGGGTGTCCGACTTATGTTAAATGTTTAATTACAGACAAGCTTAGACCTAGGTCTGACAAGTATAATTTTATAGGGTACCCAAAAGAGACCAAAGGGTATTATTTCTACCTTGCTGATGAGCAAAAGGTGTTTGTCAGCCTTAAGGCAATCTTTTAGAAAAGGAGTTCCTTAGTGAAGGAACTGTTGCCTCTAAGGTCGAACTTGACGAAGTTCGACAGGTGGAAAAACTGACACATGTTATTGAACCTAAACCAGATTTGATTAGATCAGATCTGGAGCCCATTGATTATGCACCCTTAAGGCGGTCTGGTAGAGTACCACATCAACCGGACAGATACTATGGTTTCTTGGTCCGGGATGGTGATCCTGTCGAACTTGATGAAAACGATGAGGATCCGATCACCTACATGGATGCAATGCAGAGACCTGACTCTGAGAAATGGCTAGAGGCCATGAAATCCAAAATGGAGTCCATGAAGGTCAACGATGTGTGGACATTGATTGACTAACCCGAAGGAGTGAAACCCATAGGGTGTAAGTGGGTCTTCAAGAGGAAGAGGGGCACAGATAGTAAGGTGGAGACCTATAAAGCCCGTCTGATTGCCAAGGTATATCGTCAACATTATGGTATAGACTATGACGAGACATTTTTTCCTGTGGCAATGCTCAAATCCATTCGGATTATGCTTGCAATAGCTGCCCATCTAGACTATGAAATCTGACAGATGGATGTGAAGACAGCTTTCCTAAATGGAGAGCTGGACGAAGACGTATATATGATACAACCTGAAAGGTTCACATCTACAGATGAGTCTTAGGTATGCAAGCTACAAAGGTCCATTTATGGACTTAAGCAGGCATCTCGGAGTTGGAACATACGTTTTGATAGGATGATCAAAACGTATGGCTTCGTTAAGAACGGAGAAGAGCCCTGCATTTATAAGTGGGCTAATGGTCCAGTAGTAGTATTTCTTGTATTGTATGTGGATGACATTCTCTTAATCGGGAATGATGTCCCTGCATTAAGAGAATAAAGATTTGGCTGTCGTCACAGTTCTCCATGAAGGATCTGAGAGAAGCTTCCTACATCCTAGGGATGAGGATCTATAGGAATAGATCCAAAAGGTTGCTTGGCTTATCCCAGTCCACGTACATTGATACTATGCTGAAAAGGTTCAGCATGAAGAATTTCAAGAAAGACTATCTACCGATAGGCCATGGAATTTCTCTCTCGAAAAGGGATTGTCCGACAACACCTCAAGAGAGAGAGCGTATGGGTAGGATTCCATATGCTTCGATAGTGAGATCTATCATGTACGCCATGACATGTACACGACCAGATGTGGCATACTCACTAGGGGTAGTGAGTAGATACCAATCTGATCCAGGGGACAATCACTGGAAGGTTGTTAAAACCATCCTGAAGTATTTAAGAAATATTAAAAACCAGTGGCTTGTTTATAGTGAATCGGACTTGAGACTTATAGGGTTTACAGACTCTAGTTTCTAGTCTGATCGCGATGACAGCAAGAGTGTGTCAGGATTTATTTTTATCCTTAATGGTGGGGCTGTCTGCAGAAAAAGTTCCAAGCAGCACACTGTGGCTGATTCAGTATGCGAGGCGAAGTATATTGCTGCATCAGATGCTGCCAAAGAAGCGGTGTGGCTGAGAAAATTCATCACTGAGCTCGGAGTAGCACCCTCTCTTATTGGTCCAGTTTTGCTCTACTGTGACAGCTCTAGAGCCATTGCTTAGGCGAAGGAACCGAAGGCACACCAGCGGATGAAGCATATTCTACGCCGCTACCATCTCATCCGGGAGATCGTGGATCGAGGTGACGTCAATCTTCAGAAGATCAATGGGAAGGAGAACCTGGCCGACCCATTCACTAAAGCCATTGCGGTGAAGGAGTTCAACGACTACAAGTTGAAGATGGGTATTAGATACTGCACCGATTGGCTTTAGGCCAAGTGGAAGATTGTTGGGAATAGTGTCCCAAAGTCAATCGTCAGCCTGTTGATGGTTGTGCTCCTTTTGTATTAGTACATGAATTATAAATAAATAAAAATTATTTTGATACTTTTTCATCACAAATGTTTCATCTTCTAATGAACTCCTATGTTGTGGTGAAGTCCTTAGGACTATTTAGACTCGACAAAAGAGGATTTGTCACTTAGTCCTTAAACCTGTTCGCGACCAAATGATACGTTGTTACTAAGGATGACAATGTTTATCGAGCATAGGTCGTTGTGTGCCATATGGGTTGGTTGTCCTCATAACCAAGGAGTGTGGAGACACTGGTATGGTATACAGGTGAGATGTAATGGTACATCTGCACTGAACGTGACCGACTCTGGAGCTATTTCTGCTGTCAAGATTTGCTCTGATGGGTATGGATATAAATGTCCCTCTGACCTGAGTCCGCCACGGTGACTTGCAAGCAACTCACTGCACTTAGGCACTGGACTACCTGAATTTCTAATTCAGTGATGGAAGGCTGCTGGGGTAGTCAAGTACTTGACTTGTCGGTGCGTGTGTCAAGATGGGATTGACCACTCCAGTTTAGGAGCTGTGTACAGTTGTGTTTCAATTTAGCAAAATCTTGGCCAGGGTAGTCCTAGTGAGGAGTCACAGGACTAATTGAGTTGAGCACGATTCGGATGATCTCATCGGGATTGACAGTTTAACCCTGAGTCGTCTTAAACATAGGGGTCAAAAGGGATGAATTATACGGTAACCATATTCACGTAGGTTCTGAATGTTGTGATTGTGACTATTCGACCTATCCGATTGTCGGGTACCATTGCTAGATGGTCACTTCGATTAGTACAGGAATTGGTTCCTGTGCTATCGGCTTAGGTTCGAACCTGCGGGGTCACACACATTAGAGGTTCCTTTCTGATCTGATGGCTGATTATGAGTCTTATGTGTCTGAGACTTTATGATTGAGAATTAGGATTCTCTGATCATGAGTTCCACACATTTTGGGTACCGGGGTCAAAATTTTGAATTTCAAATTTTGAATTTGAAATTTGAACTCTTCGATCAAGGTTTCATATTGATGGACTTTGATACCCGATTGCCCATCAGATTTGGACTCAATAATTATGAGAGATTTTATTAGTGATTTGATCACTAATTAACTTAATTTAATTGAGTAATTATTTTTGGATCAAGTCCAATTGAATTGGATTCAGTTGGGTTTGACCCGATTAGGTTAAGAGTTGACCTAATCATCGAGATGGTTTGGTCCCTGATTTGATTAGGGGTTGGGCTTAGTCAATTTCTTATTTGATTAGGATTTTATTGAGCCTAATTAAGCCTAATTAAGTTTGGTTTAATTTAGTCTAATTGTGCTTAACCTATTTTGATTAGGTTGGTTCAATTAAGATCAAACCACCATTTGAATTTGAATCCCTGCACCACCTTAAATCTCTGCGCCCATTTGAATTCACGAGAAGAAACTTCTTGTGAATTTTTTCTCATGAAAAGACCTTCTCACACCCACTCTTGTGCACCAATATTTGGATAAATATGATTAGTTAGCCATTCAAATTCAAAGCATGTTTGAATTTGAATGGATAACTTATCTCTTGCGCATAAATGACATTATCCACTTTAGCACCCCACATCTCACACGAGAAAGAGTTTCTCATGAAACCTTTTCATGCACAAAGCAGACTCGTACCTTCTCTTCTCATGTCCAAGTAGATAGGGATGAGTTGGTTTTAGTTTGAATTCAAATTTGATTTGAATTCAAATGTGTAACCACTTGTCTTTATCCTCTCACGCGGATAAGATACGTTTTGAACTGTTTTAAAAGAGATAGGGAGCTGGGGCGTGCGTAGAAAAATTCTAAGAAACAAAGTGAGGTGTGAGGAAGCCTTGTGCATGAGGTGAAGGTCCAAAACCTTCTAAGAGAAAAGGAAAGAAAAGAAAGAAAATTGGGTGCAGGATTTTTAGTGTGTACCCTAGGGTTTCTACCTAGGGTTCGAGAAGTGAGATTGGTGTGCCACGAGTATCGTGAGTCCACCAAATTTTAGGAAGAGATCCATCAGCCTCTCAACCAATCGTGTAGATGATCTGGAGCATCCGAGAAGTCGGCACACATCGATCGAAGGAGTTCGATCAACATCAGCCATCAAAATGATGAAATCATGAACTAGCATTCGTAAGGAGCCGATCAGATGGGAGCTTCGTGTGGATGATCCGCAGAGGCCAGATATTAGTGTGGCTGTGACATGACGATCAAAGCCCTCCAACGGTGATCAGATTGCGGTGATCGACTACCCACAAAAGGTGATGTGTTCTGAACACAGTACAGTAAAAGGTTTACTGTTTCAAATTTGATTTTTAAATTTAAATGCATGCTGTTGTATCATATTTAGATCCTAGTGTAGGGTTAATTAATATTAATTAATGAGATTAATTAATAATTTCACTGTAAAATAGTAATTTTGAAAAAGTTTTAAAATTACTATTTTGCCCCTGCACTGAATTTTTCCTACAAATAATTCTCCAACTAATTTTTTACAAAAACTCTCTTCAAAATATCATACATATAAGGAGAAAAAAATAAGTTGGTGGCAAAGTCTTAGAGATAATGTCAAATATTATCTATATGGTATCCTATTTCAAATCAGATTTGAACATACCCTTTAAAACCTGATCTAATATAAATTTAGATGTAAGATAGAGAAGAGAAAAAATTCTTTGGTATAAAAAAATCTCTCACAAAAACTATTTGTATGCGAGGATATATGGCACCAAAGTGGGAGGTGCATGGGAGAAGAGTCCTATTCCAATAAGGACTCTTAATTTTTTTATTTGAATCCAAACCAAATCACATCTGGTTTAGCCCAAATAAAATATATAAAATCTAATCTAATTATGCTCATAATTTTTTAATCAAATACCAATCAAATTAAGAATTGATTGAACCAAAGTCTTGATCAAATCAGGGATAATTTTTTCTTAATGATTAGGTCATCTCATAACCTAATTGGGTCAAACCTAATTGAATCCAATTCAATTAGATTTTATTTAATCATTTTTGCTCAATTAAATTAAACTAATTAGTAATTTAATTATTAATTAATCTTTTATTAATTTACTAATACTTGATAAATTAATTTATTATAATTTTTTTATAAGATTAATCATCAATCGAATTGATGATTAAGTCCTTGAACGATTCTCAATCATTGATCAGCCACATGATCAGTTAGAAACTTCTTTTGAGTGTAGCCCCATAGACTCGAATCTAAGTCAATAGCACAAAAATAACTTTCTGAACCAATCAATGTAACCATCTGGCAATGGTGACCCGACATCCGAATAGATCGAATGAAAGTGAAGCAACATTCAAGAATCTATTGGTGTATAGTTATCGTATAATTCATCCCTTTGACCCTAATGCTCGAGGATGACTTAAAATTTAACTGTCAATCCTAGATAGGTCATCCATATTATATTTTAATCTTTTTCAAATCTATCACATGGATTATCTGGGCTCAGGTTTTGCTAAATTGAAATACATTGATACATTAACTCCTACTAATTCAGAGGGGTCAATCTCATCTTGACTCATGCACCGACTTGATAAGTACTTGACTGCACCCAGAAAAATCTTTCATCATTGATTTAGAAACTCAGTTACTCCGATACTAAAGTACAGTGAGTTGCTTACAAATCACCGTGGTGATCTCAGGTCGAAGGGACACTTATACTCATACCCTTCATGAGCTATCCTTGAAGCAGAGTGCTCCATAGTTGGTCACGTTCAGTGACGATGTACTCCTACATCTCACCTATATGCTATACCAGTGTCTCCATACTATTTAGTTATGAGGACAACCAACGCATATGGCAAACAACGACCTATACTTGGTATCACTATCATCCTAGTAATAGCGTATCATTTGATCACAAATCAATTTAAGGACTATGCGATAAATCCTCTTTTATCGATCAAAGAAGTCCTAAGGACTTCATCACAACATAGGAGTTCGTTAGAAGATGTAATCTTATAATAAAAAAATAGTAATTAACTTTTATTATTTATTAATTCATATACATTTATAATTAACACAATCATCAAACGATTGATTTTAGAACATATTTTTCAACAACTCCCACTTAGACTAAAGTCAATCGATATAGTATCATATACCCATCTTCAATGTATCATCTCAGAACTCCTAGATATCGAGGCTTTAGTAAATGGGTTGGTCAAGTTCTTCTTTCTGTCGATCTTCTAAAGATTGACGTCACCTAACAGATTTCTCAAATAAGATGGTAGCGATGCAAAATACCTAGTAAGCTAATGGGACTTCTGTTGGGAATAGTGTCCCAAAGCCAATCGTCAGCCTATTGACGGTTGTGCTCATTTTTGTATATGTACATGAATTATGAATTAATAAAAATTATTTTAGTATTTTTCATCATAAAATATTTCATCTTCTAATGAACTCCTATGTTGTGGTGAAGTCCTTAGGACTATTTAGACTCGACAAAGAAAGATTTGTCATTTAGTCCTTAAATCTGTTCACGACCAAATGATACGTTGTTACCAAGAACAACAACGTTTATCAAGCATAGGTTGTTGTGTGCAATATAGGTTGGTTGTCCTCTTAACCAATGAGTGTGGAGACACTGGTATGGCATACAGGTGAGATATAAGGGTACATCTGCACTGAACGTGATCGACTCCAGAGCTATTTCTGCTGTCAAGATTTGCTCTGATAGAATACGGGTATAAATGTCCCTCCGACCTGAGACCACCACGGTGACTTGCAAGCAACTCACTGCACTTAGGCACTGGACTACCTGAATTTCTAATTCAGTGACGGAAGGCTGCTGGGTGTAGTCAAGTACTTGACTTGTCGGTGCGTGTGTCAAGATGGGATTGACCACTCCAGTTTAGGAGCTGTGTACAGTCGTGTTTCAATTTAGCAAAATTTTGACCAGGGTAGTCCTTGTGAGGAGTCACAGGACTATTTGAGTTGAGCACGATTCGGATGATCTGATCAGGGTTGACAGTTTAACCCTGAGTCGTCCTAAACACAGGGGTCAAAAGGATGAATTATACAGTAACCATATTCATGTAGGTTTTAAGTGTTGCGATTGCGACTATTCGATCTATCCGAATGTCGGGTACCATTGCTAGATGGTCACTTCGATTAGTACAGGAATTGGTTCCTGTGCTACCAGCTTAGGTTCGAACCTGTGGGGTCACACACATTAGAGGTTCTTATCTGATCTGATGGCTGGTGTAGAATCCTACATATTTGAGACTCAGTGATCGAGAATCAGGATTCTCTGATCACAAGTTCCACACATTATGGGTACCGGGGTCAAGAGTCCCACTGGTTGGGACTTTTCGATCAGGATTACATATCGATGAATTCTGATGCCTGATTGCCCATAAAATCTCAAAGAGATCTTCAACATCCTCTCAAGCATGTCTGTTGATGATCCAGAGTATCCGAAGAATCGACAGACATCGATCGAAGGAGTTCGATCAGCATCCGCCGTCAAAGGACTCTACAATGAGCTAGCACTCGTGAGGAGTCGATCAGATCGGGAGCATCGTATGGATGATCCACAAAGGTCAGACACACTGTGTGACTATATCGCGACGATCAGACTCTCCCGACGGTGATCAGATTGGGAGATCTACTACCCGCACAAAAGTATTATGTTCTGAACACATTACAGTAAGTGTTTACTATTTGAATTTGAATTTCAAATTTAAATGCATGCATGCTATATATCATATTTAGATCCTAGTGTAGGATAAATTTATATTAATTAATTATATTAATTAATATTTTTCAGTTATAAAATTATAATTTTGAAAAAATTTTAAAATTACCATTTTACCCCTACACTGAATTTCAACAAAAATGGTATCAGAGCAGGTTCTTAGATATGATATATATATTTGCATGCATAGATTAAGTTGTAATCTAAAAGTTTAAATTTGAAATTTGAAATTCAAAATTTAAAATTTGAATTTTGAAAGTTGTTCGAAATTCAAAATTTAAAATTTTGAAATTCAAAATTTGAAATTTAAATTTTAAAATTTAAAATTTAAAATTCAAAATTCAAAAATTTGAAATTCAAAATTTAAAATTTGAAATTTGAAATTTGGTTGAAATTTCAAATTTAAAATTCAAAATTTAAAATTCAAATTTTGAAATTCAAATTTTGAAATTCAAAATTTTGAAATTTGAAATTTATTTGAAATTTGAAATTCAAAATTTAAAATTTAAAATTTAAATTTTAAAATTGGTATATTTAGATATACTTGATCTAAGTAGTAAGTAATCGAATTGGGTTGGTTGCCATGGCCATCCGATCATAGGAGAAAAGTAGGGTTTAAAGGCCCTCTCCTCCCATTCGATGGGGTCTCCTATGGTGGTAGGGTGCCACTGTAATTATATCCCATGCAGATGAAGCAGCGAAAGGAATTAAGATGTAAAGGTTCAATTATGAAATTTATCATGAATGTGTTACATTAGATCTAAAGAAATATTCATGATTTATTTTGATTGAGTTATTTTTTGTTATGTAATTAGCAATAGGATTGCTATTTATGAAATATGCTGATCTATTTATAAAATGAGTCAATATATTTGTGAACAAAAAATAAAACCTTTCAAATTTAAAAATTATTTTCGAAATGCCAAACCCTGACCCATCAGCCCAAATACTTAATTAAAAGAATTAAGTGTTGTCTAGTAGGTCTAGAATTTGAATTAAGATCTAAGACAATTGCATAAACTTGTGGGTCAATAGGTTAGATGGATTAGGTCCATAATTGGGTTAGACCTAAGGTTAGCTTAAAGAAATAGACTAAATTAGAGTAATTGGTCAAATCTAATCAAAAGTTGAATTAGATTAGGTCAAGGATACTCTAGACTCAACTCCAATAGTTGTAGTTGAATGGGTCCATATCTTTAACTAGACCAAGATGGACTTAATTCATGGCTATGCGGTGGAACCCTATTTACTAAGTTGATCAAATTAAAACTAATGAACTGGTTGGTATCTAAGGTAAGTTTGGCAGTTTGACCAGTGGTTTTTAAGTGGGAGCTACTCGCAGTGATTCGATCTCTGACGAGTTAATGGCTTATCCCCACCACTATCTCACTTACCTGGCCAACCTGGTGAATTAGATTTTGATTAGATCACTTGGTGATTAGGGCTCACCCATGTCATTAGGTAAATAGTTTGACTGATTTAGGTGCTCCTAATGCCAGCTTTAATTAAATCCTTTTTAATCTGACTTGATGAAGTCAGTGGGAGGATTGAAATTGGCTGGATATTTTCTTCTCATATATCTGTTAATAAAATCCTAAAAAATTATTAGGTCCCTAAAAATGATTAAGTTATATTGATAACTAAGTCATAGCCTCCCATTAAGTGAGTGATAATGAGTCCATTAGTTTAATAATCATTGGAGGCCCAAAGGCCTAGTGCTTATTGACTAATGGAATTATCATTCATAATATGATAATTTGGTTTGAGTCTTTCTGATGGTGATCAGGTTGGCCGGCCAAAGTCGGGCCTGATCATTTATTGGTCCGATTCATCAAATCAAATCATATTAATGGTTGGACCTAACCAGATCTTTTCAGTGGAGGCCAAAGCCTACTGATTAGGTTCTGGGGCAAAATCAATTACTAGAAGTTGTTTAGAGAAAAACTGGTTATGAACCTACCCATAGATGCACATGGGTTGACCAACCAAGTTGGGCTCATGTGTAGTCTGTGTGGATTCTAGTACCCACTAAGGAATTAAAGTAATTTTTCGAATTGAAGGTTGAGGCTACCAATTCATAAAAATACTGGGAGAAACTTTAGACGAAAGTCCAAGCCTTTAGTATTAATAATTTATGTACTAATATAGGTCTGGTTTTTCTTTATGCAGCTATGGCCACTACCCTGTCGCTCCAGTCATTATTAGATAATGACAAGCTCATGGGACCTAATTTTGATAGCTGGTATCGAAAATTAAAAATCATCCTTGAGCATGAGCGGATCCTTTATATAGTAACGGATCCGGCACCTGAGGAGCCAGTCCCGAACGTTAGAGGGACAGTCTGAGATACTTATCAGAAGTGGCTCAACGACCGCACCACCGTTCGATGCATAATGCTGGCGGTAATGAATGATGAGTTCAGCCGCAGGTTCGAGAATGTCCAGCCCCAAGAGATGCTTCAAATGTTGAACGACTCCTTTGGCACGCCTGACGATGTTGAAAGGCACAAAATAGTTGTGCCATTTTCAATGCTCGGATGAGAGATGGAGCCTCAGTCACTGATCATGTACTGTACATGATCGAAATGATTGAGCGCCTAAGTAAATGGGCTTTTTCTTGCACGAGCAGCTCAGTAAGGATGCGATCCTTAATTCATTGCCCAAGTCCTTCCTCCCCTTCCTTACTCATTTTCGGATGACAAAGCCTGCAGTGAACTATCACGGCTTGTTGGGGTTGCTGTAGAACTTTGAGAAGGATCACCACTCATAAGGAGTCGGTGAATGTTGTGGGAGGGTCTTCTTCTGGTCGTCGACCCTTTAAGAAAGGGAAAAAGAAGAACAAGAAGAAGAAGAATAAGAAGGTGCAGCTGCACGCTGGGACGTCTGCACAGGGTCAGACCAAGAAGCGCAAGCCCGACCAGAGCCAGGCGGAGTGCTTCTTTTGCAAGAAGCAGGGGCACTAGAGGAGGAACTGTCCTCTATACATTGCCTTCCTGGACCCGAACAGGCTGAAGAAGAAGCAAGGTACTTATATGATAACACCTTGCAACTTTTTCATTTGTGATACTGCTGCCTGGGTATTGGATACCGGAAGCCCTTATCATATTTGCAATTCGATGCAGGGTCTGTAGGTCAGTAGGAGATTTGATGAAGGTGATAGATTCCTGAACGTTGGAGATGGAAGCAAAGTTCCAGTTCTAGCATTAGGAATCATAAACCTTGTAATCAATTCTCGAAATATAATTCTGAGTGAATGTCACATTGTCCAAGCTTTTTATTAAATATTATTTCTGTAGGCCTTTTGGCCATGAACGGTTATCAATTTTTAATAAAAAAAAAATTTATAATATCATTTTGAATGGTGTTACAATATTTGTTGGACAACTTAATAATAGAATTTACTTTCTATCACAACCTGTTAATATGGTTCAAACCTCCGGTAAATACCCTAGAATAGATAATGTGTTAGAAGTCTACCTTTGGCACTGTAGGCTAGATCATATCAATAAGAACAAGATAAACAGGTTGGCTCAAGAAGGAATTCTTGAAGTAGGTGATTGTGAATCACTTCCAACCTGTGAGTCCTGTCTTCTTGGTAAAATGACCAAATCACCTTTTACTGGAAAAGGTGAGCGAGCCAGTGAACTCTTGGGTCTGGTACATTCTGATGTATATGGACCCATGAACTCAAGTGCAAGAGGTGGATATTTCTACTTCATAACCTTCACAGACGATCTATCGAGATATGGGTATGTCTATTTAATGAAGCATAAGTTGGAGTCATTTGAAATGTTCAAACTATTGCGAAATGAGGTAGAAAAACAAACTGAAAAGTGTATTAAAACTCTTCAATCTGATCGAGGAGGTGAATACATTTCCAATGATTTTCTGACATATCTTGGGGAGAATGGGATTCTCTCTTAGTGGACACCTCCTGGAACACCACAGCATAATGGTGTGTCTGAAAGGAGGAATCGGACCTTGTTGGATATGGTTCAATCCATGATGGGGTTTGCTGGTCTGTCGATCTCCCTCTGGGGATATTCACTCGAATCGGCTTGTTATCTTCTAAATAGATTATCGAGTAAGTCTGTAACCAAAATGCCATATGAGATATGGATAGGACGTAAGCCAGTACTCTCGCACCTTAGGGTTTGGGGGTGTCCAGCTTTGTTAAACGTTTAATTACGGACAAGCTTGGACCTAGGTCTGACAAATATAATTTTATAGGGTATGCAAAAGAGACCAAAGGGTATTACTTCTATCTAGCTGATGAGCAAAAAGTGTTTGTTAGCCTTAAGGCAATCTTTTCGAAAAAGGAGTTCCTTGGTGAAGGGACTGTTGCCTCCAATGTCGAACTTGATGAAGTTTGACAGGTGAAAAAATGACACAAGTTGCTGAACCTGAATCGGATTTGATTAGATCAGATCCGGAGCCCATTGTTCAAGCACCTTTAAGGCGATCTGGTAGAGTACCACATCAACCGGACAGATACTATGATTTCTTGGTCCGGGATGACGATCCTATCGAACTTGATGAAAATGATGAGGATCCGATCACCTATATGGATGCAATGCAGAGACCCAACTCTAAGAAATGGCTAGAGATCATGAAATCCAAAATAGAGTCCATGAAGGTCAACGATGTGTGGACATTGATTGACCCACCCGAAGGAGTAAAACCCATAAGGTGTAAGTGGGTCTTCAAGAGGAAGAGGGGTGCAGATAGAAAGGTGGAAATCTATAAAGCCCGTTTGGTTGCCAAGGGATATCATCAACGTTATGGTATAGACTATGACGAGATATTTTCTCCTGTGGCAATGCTCAAATCCATTCAGATTATGCTTGCGATAGCTGCCCATCTAGACTATGAAATCTGATAGATGGATGTGAAGACAGCTTTCCTAAACGGAGAGCTGGACGAAGAGGTGTATATGATACAACCTGAAGGATTCATGTCCACAGATGAGTCAAAGGTGTGCAGGCTACAGAGATCCATTTATGGACTTAAGCAGGCATCACGGAGTTGGAACATACATTTTGATAAGACGATCAAGACGTATGGCTTCGTTAAGAACAGAGAAGAGCCCTGCATTTATAAGTGGGCTAATGGTCCAGTAGTAGTATTTCTTGTATTGTATGCGGATGACATTCTCTTAATCGAGAATGATGTCCCTGCATTACAGGAAATAAAGATTTGGCTGTCATCACAGTTCTCCATGAAGGATCTGGGAGAAGCTTCCTACATCCTAGGGATGAGGATCTATAGGGATAGATCTAAAAGGTTGCTTGGTTTATCTCAGTCTACGTACATTGATACTATGCTGAAGAGGTTCAGCATGGAGAATTTCAAGAAAGGCTATCTTCCGATAGGCCATAAAATTTCTCTCTCGAAGAGGGATTGTCCGACAACACCTCAAGAGAGAGAGCGTATGGGTAAGATTCCATATGCTTCGACAGTGGGATCTATCATGTATGCCATGACATGTACACAACCAGATATGGCATACTCACTAGGAGTAGTGAGTAGATACCAATCTGATCCAAGAGAGAATCACTGGAAGGTTGTTAAAACCATCCTGAAGTATTTAAGAAGTACTAAGGACCAGTGGCTTGTTTATGGTGAATCGGACTTGAGACTTATAGGGTTTACAGACTCTAGTTTCCAGTCTGATCATGATGACAGTAAAAGTATATCGAGATTTATTTTTACCCTTAATGGTGGGGCTATCTGCTAGAAAAGTTCCAAGCAGCACACAGTGGCTGATTCAGTTTGCGAGGCGGAGTATGTCGCTGCATCAGATGCTGCCAAAGAAGCGGTGTGGCTAAGAAAATTCATCACCAAGCTCGAAGTAGCACCCTCCCTTGTTGGTCCTGTTCTGCTCTACTGTGACAGCTCTGGAGCCATTGCTCAGGTGAAGGAACCAAAGGCACACCAGCGAACGAAGCATATTCTGCGCCGCTACCATCTCATCCGAGAAATTATGGATCGAGGTGACGTCGATCTTCAGAAGATCGACGGGAAGGAGAACCTGGCCGACCTATTCACTAAAGCCATTGCAGTGAAGGAGTTCAACAACTACAAGTCGAAGATGGGTATTAGATACTGCACCGATTGGCTTTAGGCCAAGTGAGAGATTGTTGGGAATAGTGTTCCAAAGCCAATCATCAGTTTGTTGACGGTTGTGCTCATTTTTGTATATGTACATGAATTATGAATTAATAAAAATTATTTTGATATTTTTCATCACAAAATATTTCATCTTCTAATGAACTCCTATATTGTGGTGAAGTCCTTAGGACTATTTAGACTCGACAAAGGAGGATTTGTCATTTAGTCCTTAAATCTGTTCGCAAACAAATGATACGTTGTTACCAAGGACGACAACGTTTATCAAGCATAAGTCGTTGTGTGCCATATAGGTTGGTTGTCCTCTTAACCAATGAGTGTGAAGATACTGGTATGGCATACAGGTGAGATGTAAGGGTATATCTGCATTGAACGTGACCGACTCCGGAGCTATTTCTGCTGTCAAGATTTGCTCCGATGGAATATGGGTATAAATGTCCCTCCGACCAGAGACCACCATGGTGCTTGCAAGCAACTCACTGCACTTAGGCACTGGACTACCTGAATTTCTAATTCAGTGACGGAAGGCTGCTGGGTGTAGTCAAGTACTTGACTTGTCGGTGCGTGTGTCAAGATGGGATTAACCACTCCAGTTTAGGAGCTGTGTGCAGTTATATTTCAATTTAGCAAAACCTTGGCCAGGATAGTCCTTGTGAGGAGTCACAGGACTGTTTGAGTTGAGCACGATTCGGATGATCTGATCAGGGTTGACAGTTTAACCCTGAGTCATCCTAAACACAGGGATCAAAAGGATGAATTATACAGTAACCATATTCATGTAGGTTCTGAGTGTTGCGATTGTGACTATTCGATCTATTCGGACGTCGGATACCATTGCTAGATGGTTACTTCGATTAGTACAGAAATTTATTCCTGTACTACCGGCTTAGGTTCGAACCTGCGGGGTCACACACATTAGAGGTTCCTATCTGATCTAATGACTGGCATAGAATCCTATATGTTTGAGACTCAGTGATCGAGAATCAAGATTCTCTGATCATGAGTTCCACATATTATAGGTACTGGGGTCAAGAGTCCCACTGGTTGGGACTTTTCGATCAGGATTACATATCGATGAATTCTGATGTCCGATTGCCCATCGAATTTGGACTCAGTATTTATGAGAGGTTTAATTAGTGATTTGATTACTAATTAACTCAATTTGATTGAGTAATTATTTTTGGATCAAGTCCAATTGAATTGGATTCAGTTGGATTTGACCCAATTAGGTTAAGAGTTGACCTAATCGTCGAGATGGTTTGGTCCCTGATTTAATCAGGGGTTGGGCTTAGTCAATTCCTGATTTGATTAGGATTTTATTGAGTCTAATTAACCCTAATTAAGTTGGGTTTAAATTAGTCTAATTGGACCTAAATTATTTGGTTCAATTAGGTTGGTTTAAATAATTAAACCACCTTGACCCAATCTCCATGCGCCACCTCACTTCCATTGCACCCATTTGAATTCATGAGAAAGAACTTCTCATGAATTATTTCCTCACGCCAAGCCCTCTCCACACCCCACTTTAATGTGCCATATGAATGGATAAGGATGATTGGTTGGCCATTCAAATTCAAAATAAAGTTTGAATTTGAATGGGCAATCAATCTTTGCACCTTATCCCTTTTTTTACGCCCCATTTATTACATGAGAAAAAGTTTCTCATGAAATCACTCCATGCACAATTTAAGCCACGCCTCACGCCTTTAGTGGATAAGGGATGAGTTGGTGTCCATTTGAATTCAAAATTTGATTTGAATTCAAATGTGCAATTACTCATCTTTATCCTTTCTTTTGGATAAGACGTTTGACGTGGTTATAAACGGAGGAGAAGAGTGGGGCATGCAAGAAGAAGATTTTTGGAGAAAAATTTTGGGGCATGAGGAAGTCTTGTGCATGAGAAAGAAGTCCATATCCTTCCAAGAGAAAAAGAAAGAAAAGAAAGAAAAGTGGGTGCAAGGTTTTCGGTGAATTCTTTGAGATGATAAATCAAAGATGATATATGATACTATATTAATTGGCTTTAGTCCAAGTGAGAATTATTAGAAAATATGTTCTAAAACCAATCGTTTGATGATTGTGCTAATTATAATTATATATAAATTAATAAATAATAAAAATTATTCAACTTTTTTCATCACAAGATTATATCTTCTAACGAACTTCTATATTATGATAAAGTTCTTAAGACTACTTTAATCGATAAAAGAGGATTTATCGCGTAGTCCTTAAATTGGTTCATGACCAAATGATACTCTATTATTAGGATGATAGCGACATCAAGTATAAGTCATTATGTACTATATATATTGGTTGTCTTCATAATCAAATGATATGAAAATACTGGTATGGCATGCAAGTGAGATATAGGAGTACATCATCACAGAACGTGACCAACTGTGGAGCACTCTGCTGTCAAGGGTAGCTCATGAAAGATATGGGTATAAGTATCCCTCTGATCTGAGATCACCACGGTGACTTGCAAGCAACTCACTGTACTTTAGTGTTAGACTAACTGAGTTTCTAATTCAGTAATGGAAGGTTCTAGATGTAGTCAAGTACTTTTCAAGTCGGTACATGAGTCAAGATAGGATTGACCCTTCTGAATTAGTTGGAGTTAATCTATCAATGTATTTCAATTTAGCAAAATCTAAGTTTGGATAATCCATGTAATGGATTTGAAAGATTGAAATATAATGTGGATAACTTATCTAAGATTGACAGTTAAATTTTAGATCATCCTCGAGCATTAGGGTCAAAGAGATGAATTATACGATAACATACATCAATAGGTTCTTGAATATTACTTCACCATCATTCGACCTATCCAGATGTCAGGTCACCATTGCTAGATGGTTACACCGATTGGTTTAAAAATATATTTTTATGCTACCAGCTTAGGTTTGAATCTATGGGGTCACACTCAAAAAGAAGTTTTTGACTGATCATATGGCTGATCAATGATTGAGAATTATTCAAGGGCTTAATCGTTAATTTGATTGATGATTAACCTAATGCAAAAGTTGTAATAAATTTATTCACCAAGTATTAATAAATTAATAAAAAATTAATTAGTAATTAGATTACTGATTAGCTTAATTTAATTGAGCAAAGAAGATTAAATAAAATCTAATTGAATTAGATTCAATTAGGTTGGATCCGATTAGGCTATGAGATGACCTAATCGCTTAGGAAGAATTATCCCTGATTTGATCAGGACTTTGGTTCAATCAATTTCTAATTTGATTAAAATTTGATTATAAATTTATGAGCCTAACTAGATTGGATTTCATCTATTTTATTTGGGCTAAATCAGATGTAATTTAGTTTCGATTAAAATAAGAAAATAAAAGAGTCCATAGAAGATTAGACTCTTCTCCCATGCGCCAGCAAGTTTAAGATGCCATATCTCCTCACATCAAAAAATTTTTTGCATGAGATTTCTTCACACAAAAGGCCTTTTCCTTCCCTTTCTCACATCCAAAATTGTATAGGATATGATTTTAAATGGTATGTTCAAATCTGATTTAAAATTGGATACCTTAAAGATAATGTTTGACATTATCTACAACCTTTCCATGCCAACTTATTTTTTTCTCCTTGTGTGTGCAATATTTTGAGAAGATTTTTTATGAAAAATCAATTGGAGAACTAATTTACCATGAAAAAATATGGGAAGGGGTGTCCCATATTTTTTTGGGCATGTTTTGGCATGGAATTGGGAGAAGGTGCGACGTATCTTGAAGAGTCCAAGATCCTTAGGACTCTTCACCCAACCCTATTGCGCATCAATAAAAAGGGGTCTATTTTTTACTTTTGTGTGCGTAAGAGATCAGAGAAGGAGTTTTCCATATTGAGATGCTTTGGGGCATGATTCTTGGCATGAAAAAGAGGAGGAGAGTCCTCTCTCTTGGGGTGGTGCAAAATCTAATCTTCTAAGATTTCTACCTCAGGGTTTGGGAAGAGAGAAAAATAAGAGAGAGAATAGTTTCTTCTCCATCTTTCTTTCACCTCTTCATCTCCTTCAGAAGTTCATCTTCAATCTCTAAAAATATTCTAAAGATAGGGATCCAAATCAGCCAAAAAGAAGGTCTTCATGCGAGCTAGTACTCTCGAGAAGACCGATCAGATCGGAGCTTCGAGTGGATTTTCTGTAGAGGTCGGATGTGTTTGCAGCTGCAAGCAATCAGAAGGGTCATCCTTACCATGTCTCTCAGTAGTGGCGATCATCGACCCGTGCTCAGATATCGAGTTCTAAACTCAAATTAGAAGTAGATGTGATCTACTGCTTACATCCATGCATGCAAATTTTATCATGTAATTATTTCAGATTTTATATGCAACATATCATGTCATAGATCCTAGAGTAGGTTGATTTAATAGTCTAATCATATGCATGTTAGATTAATATGATTAATCTATTTGCTTTTGCTGTAATTTATTCAAAAAAATTTTGAAATACATGCATGAAATCGCCTATATTTTCCAACATATATCTCACATGTATGCCATACTAGTATCTCCACACTCTTTGCTTAAGAGGACAGCCAACCTATATGGCACACAATGACTTACACTCAATGAATATCATCGTCCTTTAATAACGTATTATTGGTCAGGAACATATTTAAAAACTATTCGATAAATCTTTCTTTATCGATCGATATATAGTTCTAAGGACTTCATCACAACACAAGAATTCATATAAGAAAGATATACATCTTGTGATAAAAAATATAAAAATATTTTTTATTAATTTATAATTTATATACAATTACAAAGAGCATAATCATTCAAACGATTGACTTTAGGACACATTTTCTAACACTAAAGATATGTAGAAGAGTTGTGACTCTTCCCCACGTGCCCCTATCTCACCTATAAAAGGGCCTAGGCATTGGGATTCTCATATTCATTCCAAATATTCCAAAAATCTATCCAAAAGTCTCTCTCTTCTTTCCTACAACCCTTCTAGTTTTAGGATAAGGCTAAGTGAGGTCCTAGTAAGGGTAAAGGAGATTCTAAAGAGAAGATTGACGAAGTCCAGAGAAATCTTTGAGAGGGTGAAGTTAGGTTCTCGAAGAAATCTGACCAATATGAGACGATTTGAGTTCTAGGAGCTAGAACTCTTGAAGCAAGGTTCAAGTAGGAGCACTGTCTTTGGATCAACTCTTGTGTAAATCATCATTGGAGGACGAATACTTAGGTTCCTTATGGAAGTAATACTTCACCAAATCAGAAATTAAAAGGTATACTTCCTAATACTTATTGTATATTTATGCTTTGATTGTTATTATCAAGGATTCCTGGGTTCTAGAGTTTCAATGTGTTTGGTGTTTTGAATGAAAAAAATTTTAAACATCAGTTCTTCTGCTGCGCCACTAGAATCCAACATATAGTTAGGCTTGCAGGTGAGCTTGCGGGTTGCATGACCCATTTGCTAGTATAAAAGTTATCAAGATAATAAAAATATTCTGTCCATCATATACGATGGGAGATGTTGAAAGTTGGATGGATCTGCCCATGATAGATGGGCACGATTATTTTTGAGAGTTAAACCAAACCACCCAAAATTGTCCAATGAGTTATAAAAGAAACAAAAAAAAGAGTGGGTGATGGATACTCAAAACTCTCTTCCAAAAAAATCATCTAGGAATCTCTTTCAATCTTGGAAAACTTAATATTTGAGTTATAAAAATTAGATATTTTAAAACTAAGTAATCACACTCGAGTCCTGTGGAAGCATGTGGTTTAATCGTGATTAATTTCGGTCTAAAAAATCTTCGCTCATCAGATTATCCTAAAAGTCATTTATTTCATATTCATCACGTATATATGTGCCAATATATATAAAAGATCTTGTGGACGGTCCTAGGGCTGTGTTATACAAACTTTGGAAAAATCAATTTAACTTGAGTTCTTTATCTTACATGAACCAAGTTTGGAAGACACATTTGAATTGCGATGGCTTTAAGGCTTAACCTAATATTTAAATCTAAAATACATTTTAATTTGTCACATGAATCTGGTTCACAATTCAAGGGTCATGACATTAAAAATTGAAATTACAGTCGATTGGAATGCTGAATTTGTCGTGATCTGAACTGAATTAAAACTCAAGGACAAGACAAAATGTGTTGGACTTGATGCTGAGTTAATATCTTAGTGAAAACTATAAAAGAAATAATAGTTTATCACAGAACCTTGGTGCATAATCCAAGCGTCATGTTATATGAAATCAGGAAATGGATTTGACTTAAATCCTAAATCCAATATGAATTGATTTGGGATCAGATTTGAATTACGTTAGCCTTCACTTTAGATCTAATGTCCAAATCAACCATCAAATACATCTTTATACTAAATATAATCAATTTTCCATAAAACCCTAGAACATAACTTAAGGGTCATGTTTATTAAACTATGCTCTCATCATAATAAAGGGTATTTTAGTTGAACATCTCAGTTCTAAAGGGTTCTGCATAAGCCATAAACATACATAATTGTCATACATAATTATCTTAATATTCCTGAAACATAAATGACATTCAGTGACATTCTGTTAATTCATTTTTTCTATATGTTGGGTATAAAATACCCTCAGCCGAAGTTCTTAACAGGATTGACCCTCCCAGGACTCCTCCGACTTTCGATTGCAGATGGTATCTCTCTGGACTGCTCCAACAACCGGATTTCTACAGTACTGACTGATTCCTCCGACGGACGAACTCCCACTGCGCCACCCGAGCTCCTTCAACATGAATTCTCCCAGTCATCTATCAAGCCGCCCCAAGTGCTCATTGAGCTCCGCCGCCAGCTGACCTTCTACGACTATCAGCTGTTCCCCGAATCCCTTCCAGACTTCTTCCAGCCAGGTTCAACTCCAATCCGAACTACCCCAGACTTCGTCAATGGCTGAACTTCACCAACGGTAGATTCTTACAACTACCAGATTTCATCCGGACTCCCACGGGAGCCGGACTTCTTCCCCGAACTTCTATTGCAGCAAGATTCCACTCGAGCTCCTACGGAAGGCGGCCCATTGCCCCGAATTTTGGCTGCAGGAAGGCTTCGTCCGGACTCCTACGGAAGCCGGACTCCGTCCCCAACCTCAACTACCGATAAACTGTGTCCGGGCTCTTACAGGAGCCAGACTTTGTCCCCAACTTCTACTACAGGTGAACTTCGCCCGGACTCCTACGGGAGCCGGACATCGTCCCCGACTTCGGCTGCAGGCAGACTTCGTCCGGACTCCTATGGGAGCCGGACTCCGCCCACGACTCCAATTGCTGGTAGACTTCGTCCGGACTCCTACGGGAGCCGGACTTCGCCCCTAACTCCAATTGCAGGAAGACTCTGCCCGGACACCTACAGGAGCCGGACCTCATCCCCAACTCCAGCTGTAGGAAGACTCTGCCCGGACTCCTACGAGAGCCAGACCTCATCCCCGACTCCGGCTGCAGGCAGACTTCGTCCGGACTCCTACGGGAGCCGGACTCCGCCCACGACTCCAATTGAAGGCAGACTTCGTCTGGACTCCTACGGGAACCGGACTCCGCCCACGACTCCAATCGCAGGTAGACTTCGTCCGAACTCCTACGGGAGCCGGACTTCGCCCCCAACTCCAATTGCAGGTAGACTCTGCCTGGACTCCTATGGGAGCCGGACCTCATCCCCAACTCTGGTTGCAGGGAGACTCTGCCCGGACTCCTATGAGAGCCGGACCTCATCCCTGACTCCGGCTGCAGGCAGACTTCGTCCGGATTCCTACGGGAGCCGGACTCCGCCCACGACTTCAATTACAAGTAGACTCCGTCCGGACTCCTATGGGAGCCGGACTTCGCCCCCTAACTTCAATTGCAGGTAGACTACGCCCGGACCCCTACGGGAGCCGGACTTCGTCCCCAACTCCTATTGCAGATAGACTTCGTTCGGACTCCTACGGGAGCCGGACTCCGTCCCCGACTCTGGCTGCAGGCAGACTTCGTCCGGACTCCTACGGGAGCCAGACTCCGCCCACGACTCCAATTGCAGGTAGACTTCGTCCGGACTCCTACGGGAGCCGGACTTCACCCCTAACTCCAATAGCAGGAAGACTCTGCCCCGACTCCTACGGAAGCCGGACCTCATCCCCAACTCTGGCTGCAGGAAGACTCTGTCCAGACTCCTACGAGAGCCAAACCTCGTCCCTGACTTCGGCTGCAGGCAAACTTCGTCCGGACTCCTACAGGAGCCGGACTTCGCCCACGACTCCAATTGCAGGCAAACTTCATCCGGACTCCTACGGGAGCCGGACTCTGCCCATGACTCCAATTGCAGGTAGACTTCGTCCGAACTCCTACGAGAGCCGGACTTCGCCCCCAACTCCAATTGTAGGTAGACTCTGCCCGGACTCCTACGAGAGCCGGACCTCGTCCCCAACTCTGGTTGCAGGGAGACTCTGCCCGGACTCCTACGGAGCCGGACCTCGTCCCCGACTCCAGCTGTAGGTAGACTTCGTCCGGACTCCTACGGGAGCCGGACTCCGCCCATGACTTCAATTACAAGTAGACTCCGTCCGGACTCCTACGGGAGCCGGACTTCGCCCCCTAACTCCAATTGCAGGTAGACTTCGCCCGGACCCCTACGGGAGCCAGACTTCGCCCCCAACTCCTATTGCAGGTAGACTTCGTCTGGACTCCTACGGGAGCCGGACTCCGTCCCCGACTTCGGCTGCAGGAAGACTTCGTCCGGACTCCTACGGGAGCCGGACTCCAGGCCCCTACCGCAAGCAACCCGCTCCGAGTCTCTCCTGCAAACGATCTACTTCAAATTTCTACCACGAGCGGCCCGTGCCGGATTTCCACCGTAGACCTTCACCCAAGCTTCCATTATGGGTGAATTCCATTTGGATGTCCGTTGTAGACCGGCACTGGCTGAGACTCCTCAACAAATGATCCCCGTCCGGGCTTCTACGAAGATCTACCCCAACCAAACTTCGGCCGACAGGCCTGGACCCTCTGGCAGGCCACAGCAACAGTCACGACTCTGCTCCACTTCCTGCGATGGATTCCGTGTGGCTCCATCACTCCCTGGCGGGCCGCAGTAACAGCCATGACTCTGCTCTACTTCTTGCGATGGATTTGCACGGCTCCATCACTCCCTGGCAGACCGCAATAATGGCCACGATCCTGCTCCACTTCCTGCGACGGATACCGCATGATTCTTTCATCCTCTGGCAAGTCACGACAATGGACACCGCTCCACTCCCCGCGACAGACTCCACATGGCATGTCCCGGTGATAGCCACGATTCCACTCCACTACTCTCGCAACAAACTCCTCCTGACCCTGGGCAGCCCACTGCCAGATGGTTACAAACATCGCTATCAGTCTGTTGCCCCCTCCGCCTATAAAAGGGGACCCCAGATACGTTATTCTCTAAGCTCTATTCTTTATCCCAAAACTCTGCTAAAATTTTCGTTCGAGCACTCCATTCTTATTGAGGCAGAGAACTGACTTGAGCGTCGGAGGGTCTTGCCGGAGCAACCCCACCTCCGGTTTAGAATTCTTTTGCAGGTCCCGACAGCGACTCCCTCGACTCCAGCTTCTCCGACGCAGGCGGATTTTTGCACCAACAGGATTGACGCTAGAGGAAGGGGTTGTCTTCGCAGCACCTTTGTTCTTAAAGGAGCGCTCAACGGGACCGCCTCTGATCGTCTTTTCCGACATCCACTCCTCCTTCCCCCACTAGGTCTTTGCCCGATGCCTCCCCGCAAAGCATCCACGGACAATCCACGGCCTCCGCAGCCAGATCTCAGGCTCCGGCCTCACCTCCAGTTTCTCAGCCTCCTCCTCCTCCTCCGACAATGGTGGCTGGCATGGAGCAACTCGACCTACTGGTGCAGCAGGTCAGAGGCCTCACTGAAGCTGTGCAGGCCATGCAACAGCAGCAGCAGCAGCCACAGATATCAGTGCGACTAGAAAGAGCATCATCGGAACCCCAAAATCCGACGGTGGGATGGGCCACTTGGGCCAGCCGCCCTGTCTTTCCCGAAAAGATGAATCCAAGGGTGGAGAGCCCTCAATCAGACCACGATTTCACCCCTGGAAGATCTCTACCTCCATTCTGCAGAGGACCCTCGAGACCCGTAGGCGAGAGGACCTCCTAGATCAGAGACTCCAGGAGATGAACCGGTGGATCAAAGAGCTCCGTCGAGCTCCCACTGCTTATGGTGAGAATATCTGCACTGATCCTCTTTTTTCTCAAATGATCATGCAGGAACAAATCCTGTCGAACTTTAAGCTCCCTCAATTTGAGAGCTACGATGGGACCTCAGACCCGATCGACCACCAGGAGGCCTTTCGAACCATGATGCTACTCCACGATGCGTCGGACGCCATTTTGTGTCGAGCTTTTCCGTCTACTTTGAAGGGAGCAGCGAGGAATTGGTACTCGGTACTGAAGTCGGGTACGATCTTCTCCTTCGACCAAATTTGTCACCAGTTCGTGGCTCATTTCGTCGGCAGCCGGTGCCCCCGAAAGGTTCGGAGTCCCTCATCAACATCAAACAAAAGGAGGAGAATCAATCCGAACCTATGTCAACCGCTTCAATGCTGTCACTCTGGAGGTCCAGAACCTAGACCAATTGGTTGCAATGGCGCCTTAAAGAGCGGCCTTCAAAAGAATGACCTCCTCTTCTCCCTGGAAAAGAAGTATCCCAGGGACTTTGCTGATTTGCTGGCTCGGGCTGAAGGATACGCCCGAGCAGAAGAAGCTTTCAAGCTGAAGGACGAAGAGGCCACAAAGGGGCGGCAGGCGAGCGACTCCAGTAAGCCCGCAACTGAAAGAAGGCCGAGCGAAGCTCGATCGCATTCTTGGACTCCCCCCGGGCACAAGCCACCCAGACCCCTCCCCAAGCACACAGGCAGAGAAGTTCGTACCGCAGAGTTCAGCGGGATTCTCCACCAGGAAGGTTCTGCAACTATGCCCCTCTCAATGCATCGAAAACCCAAGTGCTGATGGAGGTCAGGGAGCAGCTGCCAAGGCCGGAGAGGATGCGCACACACCCTGGGAAGCGCAATCTTAACAAGTTCTGCCTCTACTATCGTGACCACGACCATGATACAGAGGAGTGCATTCAGCTCCAGGACGAGATCGAGGAGCTCATCAGACGAGGTCAGCTCGATAGGTTCATTCGATGCCGACCTGAAGGCAGAGAGGATCGGCCAAGGGCCCTGCCGCAACCGAACCATCGAGGAAGGAAGAGCAGCCCGAAGATTGGCCTCCAATCGGGATCATCAACCCCATCACCGGAGGACCTCAAGGAGGAGCATACCTTCCATGATCATGGGACTCGAAAAACCTGTAAATATATTACTAACAATTTTATTTTGAATCAAAATTTCTTTCGACTTTGCATGTCTTTCCCTTTTGGCATGGACTTGTTACGACAGGGGATAACCCCTTCAAACAATCAAAACAAGGTCATGTTAGGAACAGGTGGAGAACCTCGTCCTAACATGAGCAAAATGAAAGCCCGATTAATCTAAGATCGGATTGGGGGAGAGGCCCATATAACGGCCCTTAGGTGCCCCTATGGCCATGTTAGGAACGGGAGGAGAACCTCATCCTAGCATGAGCAAAATGAAGGCCCGATTCTTTTAGACCAGATGAGGGGGGAGGCCTTACAGTGCCCTTATATGCCCCCACAGCCATGTTGGGAACAGGAGGAGAACCTCGTCCTGACATGAGCAAAGTCGAAGGCCCGATTCTTTTAGATCGGATGGGGGGAGAGGCCCTACAATACCCTAATGTGCCCCCACAGCCATGTTAGGAACAGGAGGAGAACCTCATCCTAACATGAGCAAAGTCAAAGGCCCGATTCTTTTAGACCGGATGGGGGGAGAGGCCTTACAGCACTCTTATGTGCTCCCACAGCCATGTTAGGAATAGGAGGAGAACTTCATCCTAACATGAGCAAAATCAAAGGCTCGATTCTTTAAGATCGGATGGGGGGAGAGGCCTTACAGCGCCCTTATGTGCCCCCACAGTCATGTTGGAAACAGGAGGAGAACCTCATCCTGACATGAGCAAAGTCGAAGGCCCGATTCTTTTAGACCGGATGGGGGGAGAGGCCCTTGCAATGACCTTTATGTGCCCCCACAACTCCATTGAGAACAGGAGAAAATCTCATCCTAACCTGAGCTGAGATCGACTACGTCAAGAACAGAAGGAGAACCTCGTCCTGACGATGACAAAAATCCGATCGCCCAACATGATCGGATAAAGAAAAAATCTCCTCAATGGCACCTCTACACCACTACGCGACCCCGTAAAAAGCAAAGGGGAGGACCCTCACTCAGAAAGGAGGAGAAAAATTAAAAAGGAAAGCGACGAACTACATCGGCAACAGATGAAAAACAAACTACACCAAAGACATTGGGAACTTCATCTCAACAAAGACGGGAGTTCCTACCGAACATCCCCGGTCTCTAAGAAAGCTCTCGACACGGGTCAAGAAAATAATGACTCCTTCAAGGTAATGTGAAGTTCAGACTATGAGCTCGAGCCTACGGCCATGGATGTCAAGAAAAGTAAATCAATGTGGCGACGACTGGGCACCTCCAAACGACACCGACATCGAACAAGTCGAAAGACAAAAGAAGTTCGGTGAATGACGGCCTAATACAAGATTGAACAAGGTAATTCAAAATTTCCTTGTTATTTCATTAGCTAACTACGCATTACAAAGCCCTGAAGGCCAAAAAAAAAAAAGAGGGGGAAGAGAAAGAAAGGCGACAAGAAAAGTAAAACAACACGATAACGGCTGGAATCTTCAAACTACGTCGACGTCGAATAAGTTAAGAGACAAAAGAAGTTCGGCAGATGACAATTTAATGCAATGCATGGACGAGGTAACACAAAATCTCTTTTTCATTTCATTCATGAAATATACACTACAAAGCCCAGCAGGCTAAAGGAAGAAAAGCAAAACAACAAGAATAAAACAAAACAACAAAAGAAAAAATATATACATGGAAAGATAGAAGGCAAAAAGAGCCCTAGGAAAGCTCTGCTCCTTCCGACCTCGAATTATTTACTTCACTCTTTATCAGGGATTGCCTCAGATTTTCAACTTCTTCTTCTAGCTCTCTCTTTTTCAACAGCATGTCCCAGAACATCCGGTGGAATCGTCGACTTTCGCCCTCTGACTCCCGAAGTCTCTTCCTCAGGACTTCGGACTCCACCTCCGCATTCTTGACCGCCTGCTGCTCATATGCCAGCTGGATCTTCAACCACTGCAGCTCGGCCTTCCCCTCCCCGAGGGCGACAGATAGCTCTCCCGTGGTTTCCCTCAGGGATCAAAGTTCGTCAGAGTCCCGAGCCGAAACAAGCTGGGCTCCTTTAGATAACTGTCTTCGAAGATGGGCAACTTCGTCGGTCGATGCTTGGAGCCTCCTCCTGTAGTCATCCACCTGCTTGCACCAGTCGGCCCGGTATGCATTATAGTTTGACTCGACATCTTGAAGCTGTTGCTGAAGGTCGGAGAATTTCTTCGACCAGTCTTGTTCGCATTCGGCCTGGGTTGCGAGCCAAGACAAACCCCCCTCCAGCTGGCCGATCTTCTCCCGTGCAACTGCCAACTCCGCTTCGAGAGAGCTGATCTTGGAGGCCTGAACCAGGATCGGTCACTGGCGTGCTTCCGGTGTTCCTCGAGCTCCTTCTCAAAGTTTGCCTTCCTCCGGCTGTAATCCATGATTCCTTTCACATGGAGGTTCCGAAGTGACGGCCTCCGCAGTAGCCTCTGAGTGACTCTCCCTCAGTCTAGAAAGTTCGTCCTCCATCTCCTTCGACCTTCTTGTCAAATGACAAACTTTCTTTCTCAGATGTCGGATTGTGGACCTCAGTGGAATTCCTGTGGCAAGGGGAGTGCATCGGTAGGGCACTGCCATCGGAGGTCAACGCGTTAAGACGCAGCTCATTACAAAGAAGAAGAAAGAAAGAAAGAAAAAGAAGAGAAGAAAAATCCCCCATAAGGAGGAGATCAATTTTATTGACTGAATGTCTCTTGAAGACAAAAGAAAGAAGAAAAATTGCAATAAAGAAAGAATACAAGGTTAAAGGTCTCGGACCTCTGGATCAACGGGAGAACTTGGCAACTCTGGGAGACCGAAACGGACGAACTCCTAGAGCTGCTAGAGGAAGAAACCCTGGAAGACATCTAGAATCACACGAGACCACTTACAGAGGAGAAATCCCTAAAAATTGGGAAAAATCACGGACAAGGTCTCGGGGGACTGACGTGCAGAGCAAGAGGAAGAAAGATCGAACGGCAAAAGGAAGAACAAAAAGAGGAAGGAGTTTCGAGGCTAACCTAAGCGATTCGGGGAGGTGCGAAGGTGCGAAAACGAGGACGGCTCGAGGAACACCTAAGGCTGGAAAGGGCACTGAGAAAAATCGGAGTTCTCAGGGAGAAGAAGGGCGTCAGAACGAGACTGTCGGATAGAGCGGGACTCTTGGAGGAGGAGTGCGGGTTTAAATAGACCCCGAGATCTGGCATAATGATGATTGCGAATCCCCTCTGACCGGTCTCTTTTCGCCGCGTGTCCCACTCACCACAGCGGACGGTTAAAAAGTGGCAGGCGGCTGACAGAGCCTTTATTGCACCACACCTTGAGCACCGTTCCACTGCAGGTTCTCAAAGAGCCTCTTCGGATCTCCTCGATTTGAAAAGACTCCAGCGCACGCACATTGAATGCCAAAATATCTGAGGATGATTGCGTGCGGACATCAAGGGAGCAACTTCGACTGTGAAAATCTCTCTGTACTTCTTTCATTCGAAATTCGAACTCGGAAGTAGGGGGACTGGTGTTGGGTATAAAATACCCTCAGCTGAAGTTCTTAACCGGATTGACCCTCCCAGGACTCCTCCGACTTTCGACTGCAGATGGTATCTCTCCGGACTTCTCCAACAGTCGGATTTCTATAGTACTAACTGAATTCCTCCGACGGACGAACTCCCACTACGCCACCCGAGCTCCTTCAACATGAGTTCCCCCAGTCATTTATCAAGCCGCCCCAAGTGCTCACTGAGCTCTGCCGCCAGCCGACCTTATACGACTATCAGCTGTTCCCCGAATCCCTTCCAGACTTCTTCCAGCCAAGTTCAACTCCAATCCGAACTACCCCAGACTTCGTCAATGGCTGAACTTCACCAACGACAGATTCCTACAACTACCAGATTTCATCCGGGCTCCCACGGGAGCCGGACTTCTTCCCCGAACTTCTATTGCAAGAAGATTCCACCTGAGCTCCTACGGGAGGTGGCCCATTGCCCCGAATTCCGACTGCAGGAAGGCTTCGTCCGGACTCCTACGGAAGCCGGACTCCGTCCCCAACCTCAACTACCGGTAAACTGCGTTCGGGCTCCTACTGGAGCGGACTTCATCTCCAACTTCTACTGCAGGTGACCTTCGCCCGACTCCTACGGGAGCCGGACCTCGTCCCCGACTCCGGCTGCATGCAGACTTCGTCCGGACTCCTACGGGAGCCGGACTCTGCCCACGACTCCAATTGCAGGTAGACTTCGTCCGGACTCCTACGGGAGTCGGACTTCGCCCCTAACTCCAATTGCAGGAAGACTCTGCCCGGACTCCTACGGGAGCCAGACCTCATCCCCAACTTCGACTGCAGGAAGACTCTGCCCAGACTCCTACGGGAGCCGGACCTCATCCCCGACTCCAGCTGCAGGCAGACTTCGTCCGGACTCCTACGGGAGCCGGACTCCGCCCACGACTCCAATTGCAGGCAGACTTCATCCGAACTCCTACGGGAGCCGGACTCCGCCCACGACTCTAATTACAGGTAGACTTCGTCCGGACTCCTACGGAACCGGACTTCGCCCCCAACTCCAATTGCAGGTAGACTCTGCCCGGACTCCTACGGGAGCCGGACCTCGTCCCCAACTCTAGTTGCAGGGAGACTCTGTCCGGACTCCTACGGGAGCCGGACCTTATCCCCGACTCCGGCTGCAGGCAGACTTCGTCCAGACTCCTATGGGAGCTGGACTCTGCCCACGACTTCAATTACAGGTAGACTCCGTCCGGACTCCTACGGGAGCCGGACTTCGCCCCCTAACTCCAATTGCAGGTAGACTTCGTCCGGACCCCTACGGGAGCCGGACTTCGCCGCCAACTCCTATTGCAGGTAGACTTCATCCGAACTCCTACGGGAGCCAACTCCGTCCCCGACTCCGGCTGCAGGCAGACTTCGTCTGGACTCCTATGGGAGCTGGACTCTGCCCACGACTCCAATTGCAGGTAGACTTCGTCCGGACTCCTACGGGAGCCGGATTTCACCCCTAACTCCAATATCAGGAAGACTCTGCCCGGACTCCTACGGGAGCCGGACCTCGTCCCCAACTCCGGCTGTAGGAAGACTCTGCCCGGACTCCTACGGGAGCCAGACCTCATCCCCGACTCCGGCTGCAGGTAGACTTCGTCCGGACTCCTACGGGAGCAGGACTCCACCCACGACTCCAACTGCAAGCAGACTTCGTCCGAACTCCTACAGGAGTAGGACTCCGCCCACGACTCTAATTGTAGGTAGACTTCGTCCGGACTCCTACGGGAGCCGGACTTCGCCCCCAACTCCAATTGCAGGTAGACTCTGCACGGACTCCTACGGGAGCCGAACCTCATCCCCAACTCTGGTTGCAGGGAGACTCTGCCCGGACTCCTACAGGAGCCGGACCTCGTCCCCGACTCCGGCTGCAGGCAGACTTCGTCCGGACTCCTACGGGAGCCGGACTCCGCCCACAACTTCAATTACAGGTAGACTCCGTCCGGACTCCTACGGGAGCTGGACTTCGCCCCCTAACTCCAATTGCAGGTAGACTTCGCCCGGACCCCTACGGGAGCCGGACTTTGCCCCCAACTTCTATTGCAGGTAGACTTCGTTCGGACTCCTACGGGAGCCAGACTCCATCCCCGACTCCGGCTGTAGGAAGACTTTGTCCGGACTCCTACGGGAGCCGGACTCCGAGCCCCTACCGCAAGCGATCCACTCCGAGTCTCCGCTGCTAACGATCTACTTCAAATTTCTACCACGAGCGGCCCATGCCAGATTCCCACCGTAGACCTTCACCCAAGCTTCCATTATGGGCGAATTTCGTTCGGATGTCCGTTGTAGACCGGCACTGGCCGAGACTCCTCGACAAATGATCCCCGTCGGGCTTCTACGAAGACCGTACCCCAACCGAACTTCGACCGACAGGCCTGGACCCTCTGCAGGCCGCAGCAACGGCCACGACTCTGCTCCACTTCCTGTGACGGATTCCGCACGGCTCCATCACTCCCTGGCGGGCCGCAGTAACGGCCACGACTCTGCTCCACTTCCTGCGACGGATTTCGCACGGCTCCATCACTCCCTGGCAGACCGCAATAATGGCCACGATCCTGCTCCACTTCCTGCGACGGATACCATGCGATTCTTCCATCTTCTGGCAAGTCGCGACAACAGACGCCGCTCCACTCCCCGCGACAGACTCCACGTGGCATGTCCCAGTGATAGCCACGATTCCACTCTACTACTCTTCGCAACAAACTCCTTCTGACCCTGGGCAGCCCACTGCCAGATGGTTACAAACATCGCTATCAATCTGTTGCCCCCTCCGCCTATAAAAAGGGGACCCCAGATACGTTATTCTCTAAGCTCTATTCTCTATCCCAAAATTCTGCTAAAATTTCCGTTCGAGCACTCCATTCTTGTTGAGACAGAGAACTGACTTGAACGTCGGAGGGTCTTGCCGGAGCAACCCCACCTCCGGTTAGACTTCTTTTGCAGGTCTCGGCGGTGACCGCGATTCCCTCGACTCCAGTTTCTCCGATGCAGGTGGATTTTTGCACCAACACTATAGATTTATATTATGAATTTTATATTATAGTGTAATGCATCTTTGATGGGTTATTGATTTCTGACCAACCTAATCAGAGGTTTCTCATATAAATGGGTGTAATTGAGAAGGAAACCGAGGAAGGCCATGCAAATATAGTTTACACGTCACTTTGATGACATAATATAACTTCGATCTGCATGAGATTGAGTCATATCGTTGACCCAACTTTTCTGTGTCAATTTCAGAGTCTGCGCAGCTCAAGGTTGTCCAGGACCCCTTGGGATTCTTTCCAGATGCCACGGATGTTTGGCGAAGTGATGCATATTCTGAAAATACAAGAGAGTAGCAATAGCACATAGTTCAGCTTTTGAGCGTAACCTTTTGACAAGTGAACCAGGTGGCAAACTGGATGGCCAACCATGATAACAGCATATGCCAACCTTGTACTAAGATAATATAAGCCTTCAAACATAGACCCTGTATCTCAGTTCCATGTCCAATATAGATCTAAATTTTCATTACAGGCAGTTACATGCTGTTAAAGGGTTGATGTTGGAACACCGACACAGCTGTTTACTTGTCAAGCCAATGGACGGTTTACATGGGAGCTATATTTAGTAAATATAGAATTATCAGCCCATCCATGGGCGGCAAACCAAACAAGGTATGTAGTACATCCAGGACAAAGCACAACAGAGTAAACAATGATGTATCCATTCAATTGTAGATAATAAGATGAGAAACTGATTGTAAGAAAATATTATGTTCATTTTTGATTGAACAAAATTACTGTGGATATGAGAAGGCAGATGAATCAACAGCAGTCATGCTTTCAAATTTTAATTTCTTCCTCATTCTTCTGTACAAATTGTAAAAAAACTGAACCAAATGAACAATCAACATTTTACAAGAAACACTAACAAAATATAGGCATCATTTGAAGAGCTGCAGAACCAAGATCTCATGATGACACAATAAGACGCCAAATCAGAATACCAGTGACATTTCACTTCCGGAGAAATCATGTCAGAGAGGTGAGAAACTAAGAATAGCAGTCATTAAATCTGCCATAATGGTTCAATTCCCATTTCAGTCGAATTTGATCTTTTCTAAGCTTGATTTTGCTCTCCCTGCAAACCCATTAGACAAAGAATTAAGTTAGACAAGGAAAATTTTGACTCATTTATCAACTGGTAAGCAACGCAGACTACAAGAACAGAAGACCAGAGATTAGTACAGCCTTTTTCTAATCTTAATTTCATTCCTCGTCTTAGTTAAACATAAACAGATATCAGTGGAAATGTTAAGTGCATTAGATGACAAGTCACAGTCATTCCAAAGTGATAAGAGGACTGGAAACCAGAAACCAGAATACCAAGCCAACCCTGATTCCTAATCAACTAGTTAATAGCCACAAAGTGCTGGTAGCCTAGGAGGGTGAGTTGCAATGTCTTGGTTGTATCATGTTAAATATGACCGATAAAAGCCACCCATTGATCAACTATGACCCATGCTTATACACGATATATTCAGTCAGTAACTCATGCAAATTGACTCTGACAGATGATACTATACATAATCTAGTGACTAGTGGTCGGCACTCAAGGTTTAGTACTTCACATCTGATAATGGAGCCATGCTAGGACAACAAAATTTAAGCACTTGATGCGGCACTCAAGGCAACTCATAGGTGCTAGAAGGGATAAGCATTTGATATAATGAAGTGGGAAGTCTAGTGAGAGTACAAGAATTTAACCCTACTGACGCTAATGCAGGTAATAATCAACCCCATAGTTATGTCCAAGTATCTAGCAAATTTTAGCAAGGAAAATACAACACCCGCATGCATGACTAAATAAGATGTGAATCATAGATGCATACGGAAAAATAATTGACAACTCTAAATCAAATTCACAGATAGTCAACCTTCAAATATGTTAACATATTTTTTCTCTCCTCAGAATAACAGAAGCAATTGCAGAGTGTTCGCTTTCAGATACCTGGTGGCATCTTACTGGATTCCACTACATCAGGATAGCTCTTACTTCCTTCAGCGAGTTCGTTGACCTTTAACAAAACAAATATGTTAGTCTATATTTTCTAAGATGGAGCAAAAGGAAGAGTTCCTCCATACTCTTACCAGCATTTCAGGTAACTTAAGGTCCATTCCGGTGCTTTCCAGATTCTTTAGCAAGCGTTCAACCTTAGCAACCATATCTGTAGACTGAATAGTGCAGAAATCTTCAAGTAAATTTAACACAAACTTATAATGGAGAAGAAGAGAAAGAGGTTGAGAAAGACGAGTGAATAAATGCTAAATTTCGATGTTTATTGGGTCAATGCTATAAAACAAAACAGAAACTACATAATTAAATTAAGAGAAATGAAGAAAATTTCATGTTTACTAAATCTATAAGACTTAGAATGTATATAAACAAAAAACAGCATTCAAGACTAATAAACACAATGGTCATGCCTTAAAGAACTATATCAAATTTAGGACTAAGTGGAATTTATCTTCAATCTAATCTGACTAGAGGATCGATAAAAATTTCAACTACCAAAAGAACCCAATATATTTACAAAATTCTATAGAAATTGTAAAATTGCATTACATTAACAAGTGACAGAACTATTCGTAAAAAGAAATACTATCAATCAACAGAAGTAATCAATGATCTGGATGCCGGTCACCAACCTGAACTTAGAGTCTATAATGACCTTGGTTCCTAGAAATAAAGATTCAATCTTTTTTTTGAATTTACAATGCAACGTGAACAATAAAGTAGATTTATAGCACTAAAAAAAGTTGAATGCCTAGACATAGAACTAATTTAGGAGAATAGGTATAGAAAGAAACATGGTCAAACATGGTCTGTAATTATCATGTAATATGTAACCACAAATCAGGTCAAGAATCTAGAGTGCATACCTTGCTACCTAACAAGTAATATACTGAGGCATTTATTTTTGTACCAAGAATTAACTAGTTAAGATGTTGCTATATCTTGTAGCTTAATGGAATGGACACAATAAGGCCATTTTCTTTTATTCAGACAAGTTCTGTATCATTTGAACAGTGAGATCTCACAACCAGCTACAAGTGATTATAAAATTAGATGCTCTTTAAAGTTTATTAGGAGCAACATGCTGAGCTTGTTCCTTAGTCATTACTATTATAGAATTGAGGACAATCTTAACCCATGTAACTTATCACCATTCTTCATTGTAATTTCTGGAACCAATTTTTTGCTAATTATTCTATCAACAAGAAGCCATGCAAGTTTAGAACTCAACCAGGCTGCACTAGTTTGCCGTAAGAATTTCTTCAATTGTCATCTGTTAGATAAACTGACTGCTTTTGTCACCATATATCTATCTTTCGACCCCTTAGTGGACAATTGCAATTCATGTGACCCATCCTATACTTAGTCACCTGAATCAAGATTCTGTTGCAGGAACAGGGAAGAAGGCACTTTAGTATATATTGCAGGAAGCAGTTGGAGGAGTAAGATAAAGAAAGGAATCCATAGTAAGTGCAGAACCAGATGTAGAAAATTTTAGCTAATATAACTTTATTTCCCACATTTCACAATGTCAATGCCATATTATCTTCCTAGGTAGGGCTTGGCAGAATTTTTGGAGTTAGATCACCACCTATGACACATCGCGATATAATGCAAAGTTTGTTAGATGTATATCCTAGAAGCCAATACGGCTGACACATTGTAATCAATCTAAGACACAATTTTGTACTTAAAACATTGATTTGATCAATAAAAGAATAAGTTTAATTTTCATTCAAGAGTGATATTTCCTTGAATCTCTATGGAATTAATATTTCGATATATATTCTTAAAGTGTTAAGAATAGAAGCATATATAAAATTTTTAAATACTTCCGGACATAGTATCATCATGAGGACAGTGATCGATCCGAATAAATCGGTGCATAGATCACTCCCTTGGGGGTAGATAAGTCTCTGATCTACAGTGTAGAGACACTGAGCAACGAGTGCGGATAATTGTTAAAGAACAACTAGTACTGAATATGACCATATAAGAGATTACTTGGATTTCTACTCGATCGTTAGTGATCGTCTCGATGCTATAGCTGTGTGAATGGTTTTTTGATCTGCGATGATACGATTACTTGTAGTGAGATTGGTGGAGTTTGACTAACATATAAATATTATTTCATTGAGATCTTGTAGTAGATGTTGGTGACAATTGATCTACTATAGGAGTAGGGTGCGCATCTAGATGGAATCTATCGATCATGATAGAGAGGAGTAGTTCTATGGATTTGAGAGGCTAAGTCAGAGAGTCTGTGGCCACAGCAGTGTGATTGATAGAAAATAATTTTCATGAGGATTACAATTAGACTTGAGTTAATCAAATCTATTATATGACTGATGATGAGATTTGACGATTTATCTATGACTGTCATCTAGTCGAGAGTCATGATAGAGGGACTGAATCATATGTAAACTGCACCTTGAGGTTCTTTTCAATTCTACTTGATTGTCACTATATACTACTAGGTGTGACTGATGGATTGTAAGAGCTCATTAGGGTTGCTCATGATCAACAATCCTTGATGAGTTAGAGTGAAATCATTTCAACCCATTGAAAAGAGTTTCAATAATACTATGATAGAGACCATGGTATATCTCACTATCAGATAGAATTGAATTTATAGGATCACGCAACAAAAAGATTAGATCTGGAATAAGCAATTGAACTTATGAAGTCTCAATTGGATTTAGAGAAATTCTATTAGATTTAGGATAATCTTGCTAGCACATGGTCGAACCAAATTTTCTCTTGAATTACTTATTTTGAGAAGATTAATTCGAGTTAATTATCTGCTAATAATCTAAATAAATTAGATTTATTGGGCTCCAATTATTGGTTGCCTAAGATTTAGGATCATATACATTAAGGGTTTAAACTCTTAATTAATTTTTTTGATTGCTTACATTGGGGCACCACTCGATTTGATCGAGTTAGGCATGCCTACATGATAGAGGGCGTGTGGGACAAGCATGGGGCATCCCTTAAGCCCCATGTGGCATGTAAAAAAGTGGATAAAAAAGCTTCAATAGTTAGTGCCTCATGGATCTCCTAAACAGGGACAAATATACAAGGATTCATAATGCAAGTAGGATTTGTATTAACGGGTTATTTGGTTTTGAATAGGATTCAAATCTTTTGCTTATTTAAAGCAGTCTAAGATCAACACCTAAGAGGACTGTTCCAGACTGATCCTAAGTAGATATTCGTAGAGGCCAGCACTTGCACAGCTAAGAAAGAACCTACTCTCTTGTAGATCCAGATTCGAAAAAAAAAATTACGAAACATATATTTGATTTGATTACATATTTAATTTCAGCATAAAATTCAGCATGTGTTCAATTTCAACATTTAAAGTAGATCCACATATTTTATATTTTATGCATGCATGATTTAGATTAAAAGATATTTTAATTTTTTATTTTACTATATTATTTAGAAAAAAAATTTAAAACACACATGCATGCCCCAACACAAAATTTCTACAGTGATATCAGAGCCACGAATTTCATATACATGAAATTAACATACATATTTTAAAAAAAGAGTTTCAAAATCTAAATTTTTTTGATACATGAGATGTATATATGATTGCTTTGAATCTAAAATTTATTTCAGATTTAATTTCAATTCGTATATTCGATATGTGAAGATATGCATAGATCTAAAAATTATTTTAGATAAGATTCTAATTCATGTATATGTGATATATAGATGCATGCATAAATCTGAAAATTATTTTAACCTAATTTATGATTCATAGATAAGATATATGATTACATATTTAGATCTAAAAATTAGTTTCAATATAATTCATAATTTATATATAAGATATATGAAATTATGTTATGATCTGAATTTTTATTTAGATCTGAATTTACATACATATTTGAGATATATAGTTGTATGTTAAATCTGAAAATTAATTTTATAATTTAAAATTTATCTTTCATATAAAAAATTTAGATCTAAAATTTAATTTTAGAATCTGAAACTTGTGTTTATGCATGAAAATTTTGGTCATGGATAAATCAAAAATTAGGTCATGTAATTAGATTACATCTAGGATTTTTGATTTGAACATAATGGATCTAATTTGATTAAGTAATTGATCAAATCGAGTCAAGTATTAATTAGAATTAAAGTCAATTAAGTTTAAGATCATACAATTATTGTTGATCAAATCGATTAAATCCCATATATAGAATCGATTAACCTAAGGATCTAATTTGGCTCGATGGCTTGAGTCTGATTCACTTGAGCTAACCTATTTGGACTAATTAATCTATTGATATCTAAGATAAGTAATTAAGAGATGGTTATTTAATTGATTCTATTTATTGATCTGATCAATTTTTTGATATTTAAGGAAAGCACCGAGGGGACTTTACCGATCTCTACTTATCTTGCCAATTTGGATGATTGGGTCTTGAATAAGGTTACTTGGCAGTTTGATTTAGCCCATGCCAATTAGATCAGTCATATGATGATTGATTAGATGAGATCTAAACCTAAATCTCTCCATAAATATTAAGTCCATAGATCTTCCACCGTTGTAGATGTGCGGGTGTGGTACTGGTGTTGATTGTTCTCAACTGATCACAGTGGTTCAGTTATACCGAAAACACGCAACTACTCTATTAGCAAAGAGTTGCTCTAGGGTAAAAATAGGGTTAGGCCCAATAATTGTTAGATAAGGGATCCAATGATGGCTTTGTACTTGCTTGTAAATGGTGGGTCGAATTTAACTAAGGAGTGTAGTCAATAACTGTTAGATGAGCCTATATAACTTTGAGATCAAGTCGCTATAATATACTTAGAGAAGTATCTAGGCAAAGAGTTGTCCATGCATCGGTGTGCGTATTATCAATAACTATTAGATGAGGTGCATGACATCGATGGGACCACAACAGCCACTAGAAATTCAGTTGTTGTGTTAGAATTTTCGCTTCCCACCCGAAGAGTGGATGGATCTGAAAAAAAAATGGAAGTCATTGTTTGCTTCTTAAAGTCCCTAGAACAAATACAAATTTAAAGTACAAAAATTTAATTTGAATCTCTACTCTCACAGTTTAACCATGTCAGCTTCAAATCCTCTAGCCCGCATCCTTGAGTCCAATCATTTAATCGAAATCAATTTCAAAGACTAACTTAGAAACCTCAGGATTGTCCTGATTTTTAAAAAATTAAGCCATGTACTTGATCAGGAACCCCTAGTGTTACCAAACTATCCTACTACTGAGCAAAGAATATCATATAAAAAGTGGACGGATGAAGACAGTCAGGTTAAGTACTATATGCCAGCTTCCATGTTAAACAAGTTGCAGAGCCAGCATGAGCATATATCCACTGTCAGGGTTATGATCACTTACCTACAAGAGTTGTATGGTAAGCAGAGCCGCACAGCATGTTTCGAAGTATCCAAAAGATTCTTCAATCTGAAGATGCGTGAAGGACAGTCAGTCCATGAGCACTGTATAACAGTGATCAAGGACATTAAGGAGCTTGAAAAGCTTGGGCTTGATATGTAAAAGAAATTCCAAATGAATTTGATCCTTCAATCCCTTACAAATTCATATGGTCAATTTATTATAAATTTTTATATGAACAAACTGGATTACACTATATCCGAACTGATTAATATGTTGATCACTACTGAGAGAATTTTGAAGAGTTCAAAGGGTACTGTTCTCACTGTGGAGTAGACTTTTTCATCCAAGAGAAAGTCTGATTGGAAGAAGAAGAATAAATTCATGAAGAAGCAGAAGAAAGAGAGCAAACCAAAGAAGGATATTCCGAAGAAGGCTGAAGCAAAGAAAAAGTATTTCTACTATGATGCTGAAGGCCATTGGAGGAGGAATTGTCTACTCTATCTGGAAAGCTTGAAGATCAAAAAGGATGACAAACCTTCAGAAAGTATGTTCATAATTGAATCTAACCTTACGGTTTCTTCTACTTTTAGTTAGGTATTGAACTCTGATTCGAGTGCTCATATATGTACTTCAATGCGGGGTTTCATAGAAAGTAGGAGGTTGAAAGTGACATGATCCTTCAGATCGGTAATGGAGCAAAAGTTACTACAAAAGCTGTTGATACTTATCCTCTTCGATTACCATCAGAATTTAGATTAGATTTAAAAGACTATTATTTTATTTTTATAGCTAGTCGAAATTTGATTTTCATGTTTGTACTAGCACAGGATGATTTTAATTTTAATAAAAATTTTTATTCTATTTATTTATAAAATAAATTGATTGCATGTGGTCTTTTAATTGACAGTCTTTATCACTTACATATTGATGCAAATGTGAATCTAAACGAGCAAGTAGTGAGTGCCATTAGTCAAAAGAGATCTAGAGATAAAATTAATCAAAAATACTTGTGGCATTATAGACTGAGCCATATTGGAGAGGATAGGATAAATAAACTAAAAAAGGATGAGATCTTTGGCTCTTTTGTTTCAGAGTCATACCTAGCTTATGAATCTTACTTTCGAAAAAAAATGACCAAGTTACCCTTTGTGGGACATGAAGAAAGAGCTATTGAGTTACTTATCCTGGTACACACAAATGTGTGTGGACCATTTGATGTGCAGGCTAGAGATAGTTATAACTACTTCATCATCTTTACCGATGATCTGTTACGGTATGGGTATGTGTATCTAATGAAATACAAGTCTAAAGCTTTTGAAAAGTTCAAAAAATTAAAAAATAAAGTAGAAAAATTCAAACAAACAAATTCATTAAGGTTCTTTGATTTGATCAAGAAAGTGAATATTTTAGTCAAAAATTTTTAGATATCTTAAGGACAACGGTATAGTCTTTCAATGGACTCCTCCTAGAACATCTCAGCTCAATGGGATATCCGAAAGGAGGAATAAGACTCTATTAGATATGGCCAGATCCATGATGAGCTTCACTAATTTATCTTTATATTTTTGGAGACATGCTTTATTAACTATAATTTATTTATTGAATAAGATTTCATCAAAATTCGTTACTACCACACCATATGAGATATGACATAGTAAGAAACAGAGTCTAGATTATCTTAAGACTTGGGGATGTCTGACCTATGTCAAGAGATAGATGGTTGATAAATTAGAGGATAGATTTGTAATAGCTCATTTTATTAGGTATCCAAAGAATCAGTGGGATACTACTTCTACTTTTCACAAGATCACAATGTGATTGTGAGTCGGAATGCTATATCCTAAAAAAATAGTTTATCCAAGATGGTGACAGTGAGAGGTTAGTTGAGCTTGATGAGAAGGTCTCTGAAAAGTAAAGGGCTATGGATCCTCAGGAACCCATTATTCATGAGCTAGTAGTTAATGTTCCTCCACCACCTTATAGATCTAGCAGGATCTTTCATCCTTTTGAAAAGTACATGGGTATGCTTATAGAGGAAGTACAGAAAATATTTTTTATGGAAGATAAAAGTCATGGTGATGATCCTAATACTTTTGACAAGGTGATGTCTAACATCGATTTTGAGAAATGGTTAGATGCAATGAAGTTTGAAATTAACTCAATGTACTCAAACCAAGTATTGACTTTGGTGGATCCACCCGAGGGTATAATACCCATTGGGTATAAATAGATCTACAAAAAAAAATAGGTACAGATGGTAAGGTAGAGACCTATAATCATGGCAAAATATTATAGTCAACGTGAAGGCATTGACTATCAGAAAATCTTCTCATCCGTAGCCATACAGAAATCCATCCACACTCTGCTTGCTATTGCAGCTTATTATGATTATGAAATCTGATAGATGGATGTGAAAATTGCTTTCCTGAATGGATATCTTGAGGAAGATATTTATATAGAGTAGCCTTTGGGTTGCATATCTGGTGATGATGATCATCGAGTCTGCAAGCTACAAAGGTCCATATATGGATTAAAGCAACCTTCTTAAAGTTGAAATCTTTATTTTGATGATGTAATCAAACCATTTGGTTTCATCAAGAATGAAGAAGAACCTTGTATATATAAGAGGATCAGTGGGAGTATAATAACATTCCTCGTATTGTACGTGGATGATATTCTCCTCATTAGAAATGATATTTCCATGCTGACCATAGTTAAAAGATAGTTGTCCAAGAAATTTTCTATGAAAAACTTAAGGAAAGCATCCTATATTCTTGGAATAAAGATTTATAGGGATAGATCTAAAAGGATACTAGGTCTGTCACAAAAATTGTACATAGAAAAAATGCTAAAGAGATTCGGCATGAAAAACTCTAAAAGAGGACTCTTACCTATTAGGCATGGGATTCATCTTTTCAAGAAGATGTGTTCGACCACATCTGAGGAAGTTTAGTGCATGAGTAAGATTCCTTAAGCCTCGACCATAAGGAGCTTCATGTATGCTATGCTGTGTACACGACCTGATATTATCTTTACTGTAAGTGTCACGAGCAGATATCAATCAAATCCAGATAAGGAGCACTAAATAGCTGTGAAGAATATCCTTAAGTACTTAAGAAGAACTAAAAATTTATTGTAGATCTTTGGAGGAGATTCTGAGTTACGAGTTGAGGGGTATACTGATTCAGACTTCATGTCTGATCCTGATGATAGAAAGTCTACGTCAGGATATGTGTTCGCATGTAATAGTGGCGCAGTCAGCTAGAAGAGTTTCAAGTAACCCATCATAGCGGATTCGACCACAGAAGCTAAATATGTCGCTGCTTCGGATGCTGCAAAAGAAGGCCTCTGGTTTAAGAAGTTCATTGTAAAGCTTGGCGTTATAACATCGAATGCCATACTACTTTATTATGATAACAATGGAACCATAGTACTAGTTAAAGAGCCGAGGTCTCATCAGAAATTAAAGCACATCGAGCGATGGTTCCATATCATACGCAACTATCTTGAAAAAAAATATGTCAAGGTGCGAAGAGTAGACTCCACGGATAATGTGGCGATCCGTTGACAAAGTAATTAAGCCAGCCAAAGATGAAAATCTACCTTAAGAAGATGGGACCTAGATTAGTGGCCAATTGACTTTAGTCCAAGTGGAAGATTGTTAGATGTATGTCCTAGAAACTAATATGGCTGACACATTATAATAAATCTAAGGCATAATTTTATACTTAAAATATTGATTTGAATAACAAAAGGATAAGTTTAATTTTTATTCAAAAGTGATATGTCCTTGAATCATCCATGGAATTAATATTTCGATAGATATTCTTAAAGTATTGAGAATTAAAAGCATGTAAAAAATTTAAAATGCTCTCGATCATAGTATCATCATGAGGATGATAATCGATCCAGATAGACTGACGTATAGATCGCTTCTTTTGAGATAGATGAGTCTCTGATCTACAGTATAGAGATACTGAGCGACGAGTACGGATAATTGTTAGAGAACAACTAGTACTAAGTGTGATCATACGAGAGATCACTTAGATTTCTACTTGATCATCAGTGATCGTCTCAGTTGGTGCAAAAATCCACCGACGTCGGAGAAGCTGGAGTCGAGGGAGTCGCGGTCGTCGTTGGGACCTGCAAAGAAAGTCTAAACTGGAGTTGGGGGTGCTCCGGTAAGATCCTCCGATGCTCAAGTCAGTTCTCTGCCTCAACAAGAATGGAGTGCTCGAACAAATATTTTAGTAGAGTTTCGAGATAGAAATTAGAGCTTAAAGAATAACGTATCTGGGGTCCCCTTTTTATAGGCGGAGGGTGCAACAGACTGATAGCGACGTTTGTAACTACCTGGTAGTGGGCCGTTCGGGGCCAGGAGGAGTTTGTTATGAAGAGTAGTGGAGTGGAGTCGTGGCCATCACCGTGGCCTGCCATGTGGAGCCTGTTGCGGAGAGTGGAGCAGTGTCCATTGTCGTGACTTGCCAGAGAGTGGTGGAGCCGCGCAGAATCAATCGCAGGGAGTGGAGCAGAGTCATGGCCATTACTGTGGCCTGCCAGGGGATCCAGGCCTATCGGCCGAAGCTCGGTTGAGGTGTCTGACGGAGAGAGGTAGCTATCCATCTAAGAGGAGCTCGGATGTCGCTGGCGAGCCTTCTACTGTTGTGTGCCTTGGGAGTTAATACTACAGGCGAGGGCCATTTGCTGTAGGAGCTCGGTCAGAGGCTTTACGTAGATGAAGTTCGGTTTCACACAGAATTCGATAGTGGGTTGACCGGCAGTGGACGTCGGACGGCACTGGAGAGGTTCATCCGCTGGGGGGGTCCGACTGCTGGAGTCCGTGTGTCGTAGGAGTTCATCCGGAATCTGTCTGCTACAAAAGTTCGGTCGGAGTCTGATCTCCGTAGAAGCCCGAATGGGGATCATTTGTCGAGGAAGCTCGGCCGAAGCCTGCCTGCAATAGAAATCCGAAAGGAATTCATCCATAATGGAAGCTCGGGTGAAGGCTTACAGTGGAAGTCCAGCGCGGACCACTCGTAGTAGAAATTTAAAGTAGACCGCTTATAGCAGAAGCTCAGAGTCCGGTCCTTGTAGGAGTTCGGATGAGGTCTACCTGCAACAAGAGTTCAGGGCGGAAGTCCGGCTCCCGTAAGAGCCCGGACGGAGTCTACCTTCAGTCGGAGTTCGGAGACGAAGTCCGACTCCTGTAGGTGCTCGGACGAAGTCTACCTACAGTTGGAGCTCGAGGAAGAAGCCCGACTCCCGTAGGAGCCTGGATGGAGTCTAGAAGGTGGTCGACCACCGTAGAAACTTGGATGGAGTCTGTCTGTCGTGGAGAATCTGGTCGACACTGGTGGGGGTTTATCCGTCGGCAGAACTCGAAAACGTTGTGGAGGCTCGATTGCCAGAGAAGTTCGGAAAGATGTCGCCAAAGGTCGGACGTCGGTAGAATCTCTAGAGGGTCACTCCTGACACGAACTTCGGCTGGAGGGTATTTTATACCCAACACCAGTCCCCCTACTTTCGAGTTCGAGTTTCGAATGAAGAAAGTACAAAGAAATTTTTACAGCCGAAGTTGTCCCCTTGAATTCTGTGCACGACCGCCCTCGGAGATCCAGGCATTTAATGCACACGTGCTGGAGTCTTTTCAAATCAGGGCGATCCGAAGAGAGCTTTCGAAATTCTCGCTGGAGCATTGTCCCAGGTACGGTGCAGTAATGGCTTTGTCAGCTATCAACCACTTTTAGCCGCTTGCTATGGCGAGTGGGACACGTGGCGAACATGGGTCGGCCTGGGAAGATCTGCGATCATTATAGCGTCGGATCTCAGGGTCTATTTAAACCCGCCTTTCCGCCTCCAGGAGTTTCATTCTGCCTGAAAGTCCTGTTGGTGCCCGCCTTCTCTCCGAGAGCCCTGACCTTCCTTGGCGTCTGTTTTGGCCCTAGGTGTTCTTCGAGTCATCCCTGTCCCTGTGCCTCTGCATCCTTCAGAGCCACTTAGGTTAGTCCCAGAACTTTCGTTCCTTCTCTTGCCATCTAGGTACCCCTTCTCCTCCATTTTTCTTCTACTGCATTCCTCTTGTTAGGTCCCCCACGAACCTTTCGGCTCTTATTTTGCCTAATCTCTTCGGGATTTTTAGGGTTCTTGCTTGAAATGTCTTCTAGCACCTCCGCCTCTAGCGGTTTCGGGAGCTCGTCTGCCTCAGTCCCCCAGAACCCTCATATTGTAGATGAACCCACATCTAGGGCTGGGCCTCGTCCGATTTTTGCGTCGGGCATCATTTCCTGTTCTCTAACTCCAGATGAACTTTTACTGATAAAGGTTCAGTATGGAGTTCCTCCGGAGTACGATCTGGAGCTTTCCGATCTTGCCGATCGGGCTAGCACCCCCCCACCTGACCGTTTCTGCCTGTACCAGGAGGCCTTCCGCGCTGGGCTCCAGCTTCTGCTTCCGCCCTTCGTCGTCGCTCTTTTTCATTTTCTAGACATTTCTTTAGCTTCAGTCGCACCGAATTCTTTTAGGTTTTTGATAGGGTTCCTCTCCCTTTGCCACGTAGTCGAAGTTCAGCCATCTCTTTCTTTGTTTAGGTATTTTTACACCTTCAAGCGCCACCCCTCGGTAAAGAACTGGTGGTACTTCTCCCCCCAATTCGGCAAGAAGGGGTTGCTGAAAGGTGCTCCCTCTTCTATCCATAACTAGAAGGAGAAGTACCTCTACGTCCGATGTCCGAACTTAAAGCTGGGATTGCCCCCTTGGGGCTCCCTGAGGGACTCTGTCCACCGAGCTCCTAGCTTGGGGGAGGACGACCTTCAGGCCGTCCGAAAGCTTCTTAGTTATCCAACTCCTTCCCTTCCCAACCTTCTGAAGGAGCAGTTTCTATTCAACATCGGCTTGAGTCCCCTGGATCCTGCGAGTATTCCATCTTTCCTTTCTTCTTCTTTTCTTCTTCTCTTCTCCTCTTTTTTTTTTTTTTGACTGCACGTCACCTCTTCCTTTTTCACCCCATTGCTAATCTCTTTTTCTCTCTCTTCTTTTTTTTTTTTTTCAGGAATGGACGTCGAAGCAGCACGGATGCTTGCCAGGGGCTTTAAGGTTCACAAAAGAAAAGGTGCTGCGGCCTCCGGGTCGGTAAAGAAGGCCAGAATGGAGGAAACGAGCTCGACCACGCCTGCCCAGGCGGCTCTCACGGTCGATGTTCCTTCAGACGCCGAGCCTCCGGCTCCCCGAGCCTCTTCAAGGAGTTCTCCTACTGAGGTTCCCACTTCGGGGGCCCGCTTCAAGGAGGTGCCAGGGGTTGAGAGGGGGAGGAGAAGGAAGACAGTGGCCCGTAGGGTGAGCGACCGTCGAGCCGCCATCGAAGAGTCCCACAATTTTGAAGAAGAGCCGGTGGAGAATCCCTTTAATGACAGGGACCTAATAAAGCGACTGGTCGATGGTTGTATCCTGTCCGAAGTCATCCAGAGGATCGTTCGTGCCGATCCCGAACAGTGGGTTTGGGACTCCCTAGGGTCCTTTCTCGAGGTAAACAGATTCACTTTCCTCCTTCTCCTCGCTCCTTCATTTAACTAACTTCTCAACTTTTAGTCTGACCTCCTGGCCGCCTTTGCAGATCGGGCACCAGCTCCTTGCCAACATCGAGGTGATGAACTGGGTGAGGAGGGATGCCATCCAGGTGAAGGAGGGTCGCCGAGCTGAAGCCGCCCACCTCAAGGAAAAGGCTGTCGAGGTGGCCAACCTCCAAGAGGCCCTTGAGAAAGAAAAGCAGGCCTTGGAGGAGATGGTGATGAAGGCGGAGGCCGAGGTCATAAATTTGACGGAGCAGATTTTGGTTCTGATCTCAGAGGCCAGGGTCCAAGCGGTGGAGGAGTTCAAGGCCTCTGCAGAGATGAGGGACCTGAATGTCAAGTTCGGCCAAGATGCATTCATCAAAGGGTTCGAGCTCTGCCAAGAGAAGATGGTCAAAAAATTTTTCGAGTTCGGCCTCAGCTTTTTGGATGAGGCATCCGAAGATGAAGCCGGGCCCTCTCCTATTGCCGCTGCCACCGCAGCCCCCCTTCCAAGAACACCGAGCTCCCTAACTCCTACTCCGGAGGTCTGAGACCTCTGTCTTTGTATTTTTCTTTTACTGTGATTTTTTTTCCTTTTGTCTTTAAGAAATATTCAATCAATAAAATTAGATTTCTCCTTATGGGGGGCTTCTCTACTCTTTTCTTTTTTCTTTCTGCAATGAGCCGTGCCTTGACGCTTTTGTCCCCCAATGACAGCGTCCTGCCGAATCGCTTCCCTTGCCACAGGGAGTTCCACTGAAGTCCACGATCCAACATCTGAGGAAGAAAATTCATCATTTAACAAAAAAGTCGAAGGAGATGGAGGACGAACTTCGCAGGTTGAGGGAGAGCCACTCTGAGGCCACTGCGGAGGCCACCTACTTTCAGAACCTCCACGTGAAGGGGATTATGGAGTACAGTCGGAGAAAAGCAAACTTTGAGAAGGAGCTTGAGGAACATAAGAAGTGCGCCAGTGACCGATCTTGGGCTCAAGCTTCCAAGATCAGCTCTCTCAGAGCGGAGCTGTCGGCTGTGCAGGAGAAGATCAGCCAGTTGGAAGGAAGCTCATCCTGGCCTTCGACTCGGGCTGACTGCGACCAAGAATGGTCGAAGAAGTTCTCTGACCTTCAGCAATAGCTCCAGGATGCCGAGGTGAACTATAATGCATACCGGGCCGGCTGGTGCAAGCAGGTGGACGAATACAGGGGGAAGCTCAGGATGACGACCGACGAGGTTGCCCGCCTTCAAAGGCAGTTATCTGAAGGAGCTCAGCTTGCTCCTGTTCGGGATCTCGACGAACTCCAATCCCTGAGAAAAATCATAGAAGAGCAATCTATCACCCTTGGAGAGGAGAAGGCCGAGCTGCAGCAGTTGAAGATCCAGCTGGTATACGAGCAGCAGGCAGTCAAGGACGTGAGGCGGAATCTGAGGTCCTGAGAAAGAGGCTCCGAGAGGCGGAGAACGAAAGCCAACGATTTCATCGGAGGTATATGGAGATGCTAATGAGAGAGAAAGAATTGGAAGAAGAAGTCGAGAGCTTAAGGCACTCCCTAATGAGGGTCGAAGCTGAAAGTTCAAAGTCGGAAGAAGCCGGACCCCCTTAGGGCTCTTTTTGCCTTTCGTCCTTCTATGTGTTTCCTTTTGCCGTTTGTTTGTTTTATTTTTTTTTGGCATTCTGGGCTCTGTAACACATACTTTGCTAACGAAATAAAAAGAAGATCTTTGTTACCTTGCCCGCGCGTCATGTTGAATTGTCGTCCGTCGGACTTCTTTCATTTTTTGTCCCGTTCGATATCGATGTTGTCCGAAGGTTCCTTATTCATCTTTGTATTAGGTCGTCATTACCGAATTTCTTACGTTTTTTGGTTTGTTCGACGTCGACATTGTCTGAAGGTTCCTAGCCATTGCCGTGTTGGTTCGCCTTTTCGTTCGTGACCATAGATCTCTCTTTCTCTTTCTCCTTCTTCGCGGAGATGAGGTCCTTTGTGTCTTTGGTATAGTTTGGCCTTCATTTTTCATTGGTGTAGTCCATCGCTTTTCTTTCACATCTCCCTCCTTTTAAGCAGGGGTTCTCCCTAGCCTTTTACGGGGTCGTAGTAGCGTAGAAGGGCCGTCGAGAAGGTTCTCTTCTTTCTTATCAGGTCTCGAATGGCCGGACCTTAGTTGGTGTCAGGATGAGGTTCTTCCCCTATTTCTGATGCAGTCGATTTCAGCTCAGGTTAGGATGAGGTTTTTCTCCTGTTCCTAACAGGGCTGTGGGGGCACATATGGGCGTTGCAGGGCCTCTCTCCCCATCCGATCTAAGAGTAATCGGACCTTCGACTTTGCTCATGTTAGGGTGAGGTTCTCCTCCTGTCTCTAACAGGACTGTAGGGGCGCATATGGGCGCTGTAGGGCCTCTCCCTCCATCCAGTCTAAAAATAATCGGGCCTTCGACCTTGCTCATGTTAGGGCGAGGTTCTCCTCCTGTCCCTAACAGAGCTGTGGGGGCACGTAAGGGTGTTGTAGGGCCTCTCCCCCCATCCGATCTAAAAATAATCGGACCTTTGATCTTGCTCATGTTAGGGCGAGGTTCTCCTCTTGTCCCTAACATGACTGTGGGGGCACGTAAGAGCACTGTAGGGCCTCTCTCCCTATTCGGTCTAAAAATAACCGGGCCTTCGACCTTGCTCATGTTAGGGCGAGGTTCTCCTCCTGTCCCTAACATGGCTGTGGGGGCGCATATGGGCGCTGTAGGGCCTCTCCCTCATCCGATCTAAAAGTAACCGGGCCTTCGACCTTGCTCATGTTAGGGCGAGATTCTCCTCCTGTCCCTAACAGGGCTGTGGGGGCACGTAAGGGTGTTGTAGGGCCTCTCCCCCCGTCCGATCTTAAAATAATCGGACTTTCGATTTTGCCCATATTAGGTGTTGTTTTCATTGTCTGAAGGGGTTATCCCCTGTCATTAGAAGTCCATGCCAAAAGGAAAAGATGTGCAAATCTGAAAGGAATCTTGATTTAAAGTGAAGTCGTTCGTAATACATTTACAGATTTTCCAAATCTCGGGGCTGTAGAAGGTCTGCTCCCCATCAAGGTCCTCCAGAGATGGAGTTGATGATCTCAATTGGAGGCCGATCTTCGGGCTGCTCTTCCCTCCTCGGTGGCTCAAGTTGCGGCACGGCCCTTGGTCGATCCTCTCTACCCTCAGGCCGGCGTCGAATGAACCTGTCGAGCCGACCTCATAGATGAGCTCCTCGATCTCGTCTCGAAGTTGAATGCATTCCTCTGTGTCGTGGCCGTGGTCACGATGGTAGAGGCAGAACTTGTTAGGATTGCGCTTCCTGGGGTGTGTGCGCATCCTTTCTGGCCTTGGGAGCTGCTCTCTGACTTCCATCAGCACCTGGGTTTTCGATGCATTGAGGGGGCGTAGCTGTGGAATCTTCCTGGGGGAGAGCCCCGCCGAACCCTGCGCTCCGGGCTTCTCTGCCTGCGTGCTCGGGGAGGATTCTGGGGGTGCTTGTACCCGAGAGAAGTTCGAGAACGTGGTCGAGCTTCTCTCGGCCCTTTTTCGACTGCGGGCTTACTCGAGTCTCCCGCCTGCCGCTCTCTCGCGGTCTCCTCATCTTTCATCTTGAAGGCTTCTTCTGCTCGGGCATACCCTTCGGCCCGAGCCAGCAAATCAGCAAAATCCCTGGGGTACTTCTTTTTCAGAAAGAATAGAAGGTCGTTCTTTTGAAGGCCGCCTTTCAGAGCGACCATCGCGACTGATTGGTCCAAGTTTCGGACCTCCAATGCGACAACATTGAAACGGTTGACGTAAGCCCGAATGGACTCCCCCTCTCTTTGCTTGATGTTGATGAGGGACTCCGAACCCCTCCGGAGACGTCGGCTGCTAACAAAATGAGCCACAAACTAGTGGCTCATCTGATCAAAGGAAAAGATGGTACCTGACTTCAGCATCGAGTACCAGTTTCTCACTGCTTCCTTCAAGGTGGATGGGAAAGCTCGACACAGGATGGCATCTGGCGTGCTGTGGAGTAGCATCATTGTCCAAAAGGCCTCCAGGTGGTCGATTGGGTCCGAAGTCCCATCGTAACTTTCAAATTGAGGGAGCTTGAAGTTTGGCGGGATCGATTCCTGCATGATCATTTGAGAGAAGGGAGGGTTAGTACAAATATCCTCACCATAAGCGGGGGGAGCGTGGTGGAGTTCTTCGATCCACCGGTTCATCTCCTGGAGCCTTCGATCCAGGAAGTCCTCTCGACTGCGAGTCTTAAGGGTCTTCTGGGCAGAATGGATGTAGAGATCTTCCAGGAGTAGAATCATGATCAGACTGAGGGCTCTCCACCCTCGGATTTGTCTTTCCGAGAAAGACGGGGCGACTGGCCCAAGTGACCCATCCTACCGTCGGATTTTGGAGTTTCGGCAACGTTCTCTCCAGTCGTACTGACGCCTGTGGCTGCTGCTGCTACTGCATGGCCTGCACCGCTTCAGTGAGACCTCTGACCTACTGAACCAGTAGGTCAAATTGCTCTGTGCCAACCGCCGTTACCGGAGGAGGAGCTTGGAAAACTGGAGGTGAGGTCGGAGCCTGAGATCTGGCCGCGGAGGTCATGGATCACCGAGTGGATGCTTTGCGGGGAGGCATTGGGCGAAGATCTAGTAGAGGAAGGAGAAGAGGATGTCGGAGAAGATGACCGGAGGTGGTTCTGTTGAGCGCTCCTTTTAGAACAAGGGTACTGCGAAGACACAGGCCCTTCCTCTAGCGCCAATCCTGTTGGTGCAAAAATCTGCCGACGTCGGAGAAGCTGGAGTCAAGGGAGTCGCGGTCGCCGTCGGGACCTGCAAAGAAAGTCTAAACCGGAGTTGGGGGTGCTCCGGCAAGACCCTCCGACGCTCAAGTCAGTTCTCTGCCTCAACAAGAATGGAGTGCTCGAACCAAAATTTTAGCAGAGTTTCAAGATAGAAATTAGAGCTTAGAGAATAACGTATCTGGGGTCCTCTTTCTATAGGTGGAGGGTGCAACAGACTGATAGTGACATTTGTAACCGCTTGGTAATGGGCCGTTCGGGGCCAGGAGGAGTTTGTTATGAAGAGTAGTGGAGTGGAGTCGTGGCCATCACCGTGGCCTGCCACGTGGAGCCTGTTGCGGGGAGTGGAGTAGTGTCTGTTGTTGCGACTTGCCAGAGAGTGGTGGAGCCGCACAGAATCCGTCGCAGGGAGTGGAGCAGAGTCGTGGCCACTACTGTGGCCTGCCAGGGGGTCCAGGCCTATCGGTCGAAGCTCGGTTGAGGTGTCTGACGGAGAGAGGTAGCTATCCATCTGAGAGGAGCTCGAATGTCGCTGACGAGCCTTCTACCGTTGGGTGCCTTGGGCGTTAATACTGCAGGCGAGGGTCATTTGCTGTAGGAGCTCGGTCAGAGGCTTTCTGTAGATGAAGTTCGATTTCACGCAGAATTCGACAGCGGGTCGACCGGCAGTGGACGTCGGACGGTGCTAGAGAGGTTCATCCACTAGGGGGGTCCAGCTGCTGGAGTCCGTATGTCGTAGGAGTTCGTCCGAAATCTGTCCGCTACAGAAGTTCGATTGGAGTCCGATCTCCGTAGAAGCCCGGATGGGGATCATTTGTCGAGGAAGCTCGGCCGAAGCCTGCCTGCAATAGAAATCCGAAAGGAATTCATCTACAATGGAAGCTCGGGTGAAGGCTTACAGTGGAAGTCCGGTGCGGACCACTCGTAGTAGAAATTTAAAGTAGACCGCTTATAGCAGAAGCTCAGAGTCCGGCCCTTGTAGAAGTTCGGATGAGGTCTACCTACAACAGGAGTTCAGTGCGGAAGTCCGACTCCCACAGGAGCCCAGACGAAGTCTACCTTCAGTCGGAGTTCGGGGATGAAGTCTGGCTCCCGTAGGAGCTCGGACGAAGTCTACCTGCAGTTGGAGCTCGGGGAAAAATCCTGACTCCCGTAGGAGCCTGGATGGAGTCTGGAAGGTGGTCGACCACCGTAGAAACTTGGACAGAGTCCGTCCATCGTGGAGAATCCGGTCGACACTGGTGGGGGTTTATCCGTCGGCAGAACTCGGGAACGTTGCGGAGGCTCGACCGTCGGAGAAGTTTGGAAAGATGTCGCCAAAGGTCGGACGTAGGTAGAATCCTGGAGGGTCACTCCTGACACGAACTTCGGCTGGAGGATATTTTATACCTAACAGTCTCGATGCTGTAGTTGTGTGAATGGTCCTTTGACCTATAATGATACGATTGCTCGTAGTGAGGCTGCTGGAGTTTGACTAATATATAAACATAATTTTATTGAGATCTTATAGTGGATGTTGGTGATAGTTGATCCACTGTAAGAGTAAGATACGCATCTAGATGAAATCTATCAACTTTGATAGAGAGGAGTAGTCCTATGAGATTTGAGAGGCTAAGTCTGAGAGTCTGTGGCCACGCAGTATGATTGATGGAAAAAATTTTTCATGAGGATCATAATTAGATTTGAGCTAATCGAATCTATTATATGACTGATGATGAGATTTGATGATTTATCCATAACCTACCATCTAGTCGAGACTTACGATAAAGAGATTGAATCACATGGGAACTACATCTTGAGATTCTTTTTAATTCTACTAGGTTGCCCCTACATACTGTTAGGAGTTATTGATGGATTGTGAGAGCTCATTAAGATTGTTTAGGATCGATAATTCTTGATGAGTTAGAATGGAATCATTCTGATTCATTGAAAAAAATTTCAATGATACTGTGATAGAGATCATGGTATATCTTACTACCAGATAGAATTGAACCTATGGGGTGATACAACAAAGGGATTAGATCTGGAATAAGCAATTGGGCTTATGAAGTCTCAATTGGGTTTAAAAAAATTCTATTGGGTTTAGGATAACTTTGTTAGTATATGGTTGAACCCAATTTTCTCTTTGTATTTGAATTACTTATTTTGATAAGATTAATTTGAGTTAATTATTTGCTAATAACCTAAATGACATAGATTCATTGAGCTCTAATTGTTGGGTGCCTAGGATTTAAAATCATATGTATTAAGGGTTTAAACCCTGAATCAATTTTTTTGATTGTTTGCATTGGGGCACCACTTGATTTGCTCAAGTTGGGCATGCCCACATGATAGAGGATATGTGGGACCAGCATGGGGCATCCCCTAAGCCTCATGTGGCATGTGAAAAAGTGGATGAAAAGGCTCCAATAGTTGGTGCCTCATGGATCTCCTAAAGGGGGTTAAATATCTAAGAGTACAAGGATTCCTAATGCAAGTAGGACTTGTATTAAGAGGCTATTTGGTTTTGAATAGGATTCAAACCTTTTATCTATTTAAAAAAATTTTCTCTAAGGCTTTAAGCATGAGATTTCCAGCAACCCCATGCCTCCCACAAAGTCCCCATGCCTCCCTCTCTTCTCCCCTTTGGTTCTAACGCCCAAAAGTGTTGGGCGTCCTCCATCTCCACGCCAAAAAGGAGCTTGGGCATCCTACTTGGTGGCTAATTTTCAGACCTTGATTGCTTTATAATCAAGAAAAGGAGAGCAAGAAAATAAGAGAAGAAAAGATCAAGAAAAAGATCAAAAAGTTGATCGCGATCCAGACTTCGTTCAGATTCACAGGATGATTGTTTTGGAAGAAGAAAGTCAATACCAAAGATGACTGTTCTAGGCTGATCCTGAGTAAATATCCATAGAGACCGGATACTTGCACGGCTAAGAAAAATTTTTTCTCTTTCAGATTCAGATTCGAAGAAAGAAATTACGAAACAGGTATGTAATTCGATCATATATTTAATTTTAGCATATGTTCAATTTCAGCATATGAAGTAGATTCATGTGTTCTATATTTTATACATGTATGATTTAAATTAAAAAATATTTTAATTTTCTATTCTGCTGCATTGTTTAGAAAAAAAAATTTAGAAATACACATGCATGCTTCTATATGAAATTCCTATAAAGTTACCACTGAACTTTAATCATTGTTAGGCTATCAACTGTAAGTATTATCACCAAATTCTAGTGGGCCTTAGGGGTATGGTAGAAAGCTTCCTTAAGATCGTATGGATGTCAAATAACAAAATCATGACCAGAGTCTAAGAGATTGCTTGTTAAACTTATTCCTTTGTGTCTTTGTCATCTTGGTGTCTTTGTCATCTTGGTGCGCATAGTCCAACCTGGCATATTAAGGTAGTTAAGATTCCAACCTTTAGCATTGCTAAGCTTTCTCATTTTGTGGTGCTTCCATCCTTTTTTGTTCAACTGCCTTATATAATTTGGAAATTTGAATTGAATACCATTGTAGAATAACAGACTGCGTACTGACATTCAGTAAGCAAAGAAACTCGGCATCATATGTCTACAGGGATAAAGACAACAATCTCGCACATTTGTTAAGAATTATAAATCTAATGCATTTGTTTTGAAAGTTTAACAGTTTAAGCATGACATAAAATGAGAATCCTCTGGGCATACTAGATGAGAAGACCAAGATCTGAAAATGGAGTAACAAGACGAAAGAATTATGGACAAAACTTGAATAGAAATCCTCTGAATGCATAGATATCACTGGAGGCCTAAACAAAGGATCTGGAAGCTATGATCTTCTTCACAACTGAAGTGAAACAAACAAACAAAGACCGTTGTAGATTCACAGAGAAGGGTAGGAAGAATAAACATTACCTCACTTTATGCACATTAACGATGAGAAACAAGATTTCCTAAATATGGACAAAAATCCTCAAGTTCAAATAGAAATTATGTGTAATATCAGATTCAAGAAGCCCTTTTCCTCCTCGAAGAATACCACTTACAATATCATCTTGTCTCAGCATATGAACGTTAATCAATATAGAAAGCACTAGAGTGTAGAAACATGACCAAAGAATTCTATATGGTCACGCTCCCAGCAACATCACACGAAGCAAATATTTCCTGTATCTTTTCCTCTAATTTGCACATTTCTGTGTTCAAGATGTTTAGAAGCTAATCAAGAAGAATCAAATCCATCATTATTTCAGACTTCAATCAAGAAGAGTCAGAACAAGAAACATTTTTGTCATACCTGTGATCCAGGATCTTTGCTGTCGATCATCAATGACTCATCGGTATCCCATAATTTCTGGATTTCTTGCGCCCCAAAAACTTTCTCCAGATTCATCTTCATCTTGGCGCACTTCCAAGCCACGTCCACCTCGTCCTTAACACACTCGAACAACTCCCTGTTGGTCGTTCTTGTTCCAGCCTATTGCAATCACCGCAGAATCATTCCAGAAATGATCATGGAAAAACAAAAACTCTATAGGGATATAGGGGAAAGGGAAATTAGAAGACAAAAAGAATCCAGAGACTTCAGAGAAAAGAGCAAGAACCTTGATTTCTTCCAAGTGTTTCTCCACCTCATAGAGACGATTCTCGAGATGGTGGACCTCATGCAGGAGAAGCCTGCGGTCTTGCTGGCAGGCTAAGATCCTCCGATGCATGAACTGCTGGAAGGTGGAGGTGCCGGAGGAGCGATCTGAAGGGAGATCCATATTGTGATTGTGACTGTGGGGTTCAAGAAGAGGAACCAAGGAATGTGAGAAGGTGGAGAGAAGCTTAGAAACTAGAGAAACCCTCAAACAAGAAGCTCTGAACGAAAGAACAATGGAAGGGAAGGCAAATGAGAGAAGGGAGAGCAGAGGAACGTGGAGGGAACAGAGAGGAGAGAGGATGGTTTTGAATGGCTTCCAGAATCCTTAACCGAAATAACTAAAGCGGTAGAATCTTTAACTGAAATAGCCGTAAGCACAATTCCTTTTGTTGCTTCTAAACGGTCAGGGGCGGGTTCAACCCAACGCAGTAAAATGTGAAAAATGTGCATCTTTGGTTCCTGAATAATAGAAATTGACACAATATTTATCCAGGTAACGAAAGAAAATTGTTCAATTCCAAGGGACGTCTCGGTCTCTCCCGAGCCACGGATTGGCACTCAATTAATTCCGATTCACGAACTTAGCTGCATTTGCGTTGAGGCCTAGGTTCTGATCCAAATACTATCGTGTACGTTTATAGTTGGCGAACGATGAGTGGTTGATTCTGCTTGGATTGCAATGCTCGGACTGACATGCTCGGATACATGGGTCTGCTTGAAGTTGGGAGAGTGACTTAGGAACACGAGAAAAAACACTGAAAGCAGCCAAATTTGATCCAACGGGGCTCCCATCGATGCCTAAATTTCAAAACAAATTTGGAAAATGATGGAGAATTGAGAGAGCTATAAGAATAAGCAAAACATACTTAAGGTCTCCCAAATTAGACACACCCACGCACGCACGCATATAGGAATGAAGGTATACGACTGTTATCCGGGATGCCATAATCGTCGAACGTGCGATAACTACTTAATATGCGAGATGAGCTGTAACCATCCTGTAATGTATCTTATAAATGCACAAAGCTATAATTGTTCTTCAATGGACTCAAATCATCTTAAATACGTTTTGAATCAAAGGCGCACAGCCTGTTGCTATTGGTAGGCCAGTATGCTCAATTATCTTGATTAGATGTTTTGGTCGGGCATTCTAACTAGCAACTTGGACGATTGCTGTAATTGGTAACTTTGTCAACTGCTCCGATTGGCAGTTTCGTCACAAGCTAACATCCTGGACCACATCACCTCATTTCACAAAGTTAGAAAGTTCCACATTGAGGCCTAGGTCCTAATCATATAGATATGGGTAGTTGGAGTTAGATCTTGTTGCCATTGAATCTCAATGGCACCGCATTGAGAAGTCAGTTGGGTGCGCTGGCGGACACAAGCTAACCTCCATGACCGAGGGACCCGCAAAGAAAGTTTGCTCATTGAAGCCTATTCGGCTAGGGCTATAATGCTGAAGTTGTTAGATGTATGCCTTATAAGACAATCTAGTAGACATATTGTATTGTTGTAGGACATAAATTTGCATTTAATATATTTTATTTATTAATAAAATTGGATAGTTTTTTCATACCATTCTTATTATGTGTCCTTGAGTCATCCAAAAAATTAACAGGATGATGATACATATTCTCAAGAGTTGAAAATTTGAGATATGTATCATTAATGATTGATTTCTAAATTGCTCGCGACTGATGGATCATCACAAAAATGGTAATCGATCCGATAAGGTTAGTACATGGATCACTTTCTTTAAAAATAGATGAGTCTCGAGTCTATAGTATGGGGATACTGAGCGAGAGTGCAGGTGATTGTTAGAGAATAATAGTACTAAGCGTGACCAAAATAAGAAGTCACTTGGATGTCTACTCACTCATTAGTGACTTTTTTGATGCTGTAGTTATGTGAATAGTTCTTTTATCTGTGATGTCTCGATTATTCACAGTGAAGTTACTTGTTGAGATTTGATATCTCGAGACTCGATCCACATTGAGCTCACATCGAGGTCCAGGACGACGAACAGACTCTAATGAGCCCAAGAACAGTCCAAACGGAGTCTAGACGTCGAAAAATGCACGAAAGAAGCTCGAAGTAGGTGATATGATGCACGAGGTGGTGGAGACCGGTGGTGGGTTGGTAGAGGCTAGCGGCGGTGTAGTCGGGCCCAGTAGATGCACGCGCGCAGGCACGCGCGGCCTAGGCTGGCATGCAGGCCCAGTGCAGGCACGCATGCGAGCCGACCCAACACACGCAGGCACCCAAGCCCAGTACCTTGTGCGATCCACCGTGGATTGTAAGGTGCTGGGCTGTCACGCCCCCGACCCGAGATTTGAATCGAGGGTCATGGCAACCGCCACATACTTATAGAATACTTTTTTCATAAGCATGCAAGGCATCTCATCATGATATCTTCACAAATAGTTGAATAAATTTTTCAATATTCAATAATCAAATCTTAGTTCAAATAACAAATCAAAACTCAGTGTTCAAAAGAAAATAACTGACTGACAAAGTCAGCACTAAAAACAAAACTAAAAGTCTTGAATCAATTCTGAGAAAAATCCTAAATCAATGAGTTAACTCCATCTCTAATCGCTCTCCCAACCGAAATCTCGCATCATGCTAATTTTCTGGATCTGTAAGAAAAACATAAAACTCATCATGAGCTAAACAGCCCAGTAAGCAGTGTATACCTTTAACTGAATAAATCAGACAAATAATACTATGCATATCAATTTACTAATAACAAATCAATATGTAATTTCATGAAATCATATTCATACTGTCAATCATATATAAAAGTCAATTCATCATAATTTCTAATTATGCTTTTCTTCTAAAATTCATCAATTTCTTAAATTCTTCTTACCAACCATGACTATGACCACATTATCCCTGTGGCAGAGTCATAATACCGCGTATCTGCTTGTGGTGAGCTGCGAATCATCTGGCAGCCAAGTCTTTTGGAACCGCTGGTCTCACTGGCGGTTTTATCGCTGGTCTATCTGGCGACATGTCGCTGGTCTTACTGGCGACATAAATTCTCAGGACAGTCAATTGCCAACGTATATGCCCCCATTGGCAGGGTCCTCAACACAGTCAGGTTGTCAATTTCATATTGTCTTCCAATTCATATATTATTTTCAAGAATAATAAAATTAAATGATATTCGAGTCAAATCAATCATAACATTCTTTGAGATCATATATCATCATAATAATTGCTCAACAAATAACTTTAATCATAAATAATTTTCTACAATTAACATTGATCATAAATAATTTCAACAATTATTTCAATAAATAATTTCAATCGCAAGCATGCATAAATTTATTTAATTCATAATTTATCAGATAAATTCAGTAAAAGTAAACACTACTTACCTCAAAAGAAAGTCCAAACTAGAAATTTTAGGGATCTCGAAAATCTTTCTCGGAACCTGATATGTCAAATATCATATTTTAAATCAAAATTTCATCGAATTAAAAATAACTAAATTATTAAAATCTAATGTCCCCACGAAGATCAATTCGTCGACAGCATCCAGGGTTTTCAAACTAATCCATGGATACCCTAATTATATTTATTTATTTTTATTTTTATTGCTAATTTAATTAATTTTTTAATTAATTAATTAATTCCATAAATCCTAAAATCTAGAGAGAGAGAGAGCAAAGAGAGTTTCTCTCTCCACCCTTTTTTTTTTTCTTTTTCTTCTTTTCTTCTTTTTCTTTTCCTTTTCTTCTTTTTCTTTTCCTTTTCTTCTTTTTCTTCTTCTTTTTCTCGGCCCTTCCCGTGCCGGAACAGAGGACCCTTGGTCCTCCGGCCTTGATCGGCCGTTTGGGCCGCGGCCGCCACGGTGGAGGCCGGCGGCAGAGGGGGGCCACTCCCCCGGTCACGGAGGAGCGTGGCCGGCGATCGATTCCGATCGTCGGCACCGAAAAAATCAAGGAAAAGAGACCCAAAAATAGAGTCTCTTTCCCGATTGTAGATCGGCGACACTCATCGCCGGCAGCCTCAATCAAAATACGAAAAGAAAGGGAAGGAAGAGAGGAAGGAAAGGAAGGCTCACCCCCGGCCTCCGGTGACCTCACCGACGAGAAATCACAGCGAGAAACCCAACAGTGCCCGCGGCTCTACTTCGGAAAAATCAGAGAGAAAGAGAGGAAGAAGAGGTCGATGATCGATCTCAAGAGGGAGGGGGTATTCTTATAGGGAACCCTAGGACTCCGAGGGGTCCTAGGAGTCCGATCTTGCCTGGGTTTCGCCGGAGAAGAAGACTCCTATCGGGAGTCTTCTTCCCGGTTTTACTCTGTTTTTCTTTTTTTTTTTTGTTTTGGGCTTTGGGTCTGTTGGATTGGGCTTGGTTGGGCTGGGTTTTGGGCTATAACATTCTCCACTCCTAAAAAGAAATTTCATCCTCGAAATTTTTCATACCTGTAGTCTCGAAGAGCTGGGGATATTTTTGCTTCATTTCTTCCTCTAGCTCCCAAGTAGCTTCTCTTTCTGAATGTCGACTCCACTGTACCTTGACATAAGGAATGTTGCGACATCTCAGCACCTGTTCTTTACGGTCTACGATCCGTATAGGATATTCTTCATATGATAGATCCTTTCTGGCTTGTACTGGTTCAAGTTCCACGATGTGACTTGGATCTGGTAAATATTTCTTTAACATAGAAACATGAAAAATATTATGTACTCCTGCAAGTGAAGGAGGTAAGGCAAGTCGATAAGCCACCTCACCAATTCTTTCCAAAATCTCAAATGGACCCACATATCTGGGATTCAATTTGCCACGAATGCCAAATCTTGAGATTCCTTTTGAAGGAGATACTTTGAGAAACACATGGTCACCGACTTGAAATTCTAATTTTCGTCTCCTGTTATCTGCATAACTTTTCTGTCTGCTTTGTGCTGCCCGAAGTCGTTCTTTAATTAATTTAATCTTCTCGACTGCTTGTTGAACAAGTTCGGGACCCAATATTCTTCGCTCACCAACATCATCCCAGTGAATCGGTGATCGACATCTTCTACCATATAAAGCTTCGTAAGGTGCCATACCAATGCTAGCCTGATAACTGTTATTGTAAGCGAACTCAATCAAAGGTAGATGCTCGTCCCATGAATTCTTCATATCCAAAATACAGGTTCTCAACATATCTTCTAAGATCTGAATAGTTCTCTCTGACTGACCATCAGTCTGTGGATGAAAAGCTGTACTGAAGTTTAATTTTGTTCTTAATGCCTTGTGTAAGCTCTTCCAAAACTGTGATACAAATCTGGTGTCTCGATCCGATACGATGGTCACTGAAATTCCATGTAGCCTTACAATTTCTTTCATATATAACTTTGCTAGTCTTTCCAAAGTAAATCCAACTCTAATTGGTAGAAAGTGTGCAGACTTTGTCAATCGGTCCACAATCATCTAGGCTGCATCATTTTTACTGAGGGTCTTCGGTAGTCCAGTTACAAAATCCATAGTGATATGTTCCCACTTCCAAACTGAAATATCAAGAGGTTGAAGTAGTCCCGCAGGTCTCTGATGTTCAGCTTTAACTTATTGACATACCAAACATTGAGCCACGAATTGAGAGATCTCTCTTTTCATATTATTCCACCAGTATATTTCTTTTAAGTCTCTATACATCTTGGTACCTCCGATGAACTGTATAACCGGTCTGATGTGCTTCCTGAAGTATTTCATACTTGAGTGCTGAATCATTGGGTACACAAATCCTGTTTTCGAACCTTAACAAACCGTCTTCATGTATCTTGAATTTAGATTGAACACCAGCTTCCACTGAATTTCTTATTTTTATTAGTTGTGGATCATCATTCTGGGCAACCGAAATTCTTTCAATGAGTGTTGGCTGAACCCTCATGTTGGCTAACCGTACTGTTGAGTCATATATTCGGATATCTAATTCTAATTTTCTTATATCCTTTAACAATTGACTTTGGTGTGTGATTAAAACCGCCAAATTTCCCACAGATTTCCTACTAAGGGCATCAGCAACAACATTAGCTTTTTTTGGATGATAATGGATTGTTAAATCATAATTCTTTAATAGTTCTAACCACCTTCTCTGTCTCATGTTTAATTCTTTCTGTGTAAAAATGTACTTCAAACTCTTATGATCTGTAAACACTTCACACTGCGCACCGTATAAGTGATGTCTCCAAATTTTTAGGGCAAAAATCACTGCAGCTAATTCCAAATCATGTGTCGGATAATTTTGTTCATATGGTTTCAATTGTCTTGAGGCATAGGCTACTACCTTACCATGTTGCATCAATACACAGTCGAGTCCCTTTTTAGATGCATCACTATATATTGTGAAACCTTCATCTCCTGTTGGTATAGTAAGGATAGGGGCTGACACTAATCGTTGTTTTAATTCTTGAAAACTCTATTCACAATCTTCAAACCACTCGAATTTAACCCCTTTTTGAGTAAGACGAGTCAAAGGTGCAGCTATGCGGGAAAATCTTTCTACAAATCGTCTGTAATATTCTGCCATTCTCAGAAAACTTCGAATCTCAGAAATATTTGTAGGTCTGTTCCACTGCATCACAGCTTCCACTTTTGCTGGATCCACAAAAATTCTATCCTTAGATACGATGTGTCCTAAAAAGGCTATTTTGTCCAACCAAAATTCATACTTCTTAAATTTGGCATAAAGTTTTTCTTTCCTCAATATTTGTAGTACACACCATAAATATTCTTCATGCTCTAATTTACTTCTTGAATATATCAAGATATCGTCAATAAATACGATAACAAATTTATCAAGATAAGATCTGAATATTCTATTCATTAAATCCATAAAGGCTGCTGGAGCATTGGTTAACCCAAAAGGCATCACTAAAAATTCATAATGTCCATAATGAGTTCTAAATACCGTCTTTGGTATGTCCTCTATTTTAATTTTTAACTGATGATATTCAGACCGAAGATCAATTTTAGAAAAGACTTGTGCACCTTGCAGCTGATCAAACAAATCATCAATTCGAGGTAGAGGATACTTATTTTTGATAGTATTTTTATTCAACTCTCTATAGTCGATACAAAGTCTCATACTACCATCTTTCTTCTTCACAAATAAGACTAGAGCTCCCCAAAGAGATACACTAGGCCTTATAAAATCCTTATCCAATAAATTCTGTAATTGATCTTTTAACTTCTTTAACTCCATAGGGCCATTCTGTAAGGGGCTTTAGAAATCGGACTGGTATTGGGTGCCAACTCAATAGTAAATTCAATTTCTCTATCTGGTGGTAGTCCGACTAAATTATCAATGAATACATCTAAAATTCATTTACGATAATAATATCCTGTAACTTCAATTCATCATGTTCTTTATTCTTTATTGATACTAGGTAACCTCTACATCCTTTCTTATCATCTGTCTAGCTTGTACAAATAAATAATACGTGGAGGGGTGGTTCCTGTACTTCCATCATAACTAAAAGTTAATTCTCCCGATATGTGAAAGTTCACTCTCTTTCCATGGCAATCCATAGAGGCATGATAAGTAGCCAGCCAATCCATTCCTAGAATGACATCGAAATCATGCATATCCAGGACCACCAAATCTGTCGGTAATTCTCTTTCTCCTATCTTGATACTACATGACTTGCACACACTATCGGTACTCAAAATATCACCTACTGGTGTCTCAATATATAATTTGGTTTTCATGGGTTCACAACCTATGTCATGCTGTCTAATAAAAGTAGTGGATATAAAGGAGTGTGTAGCACCAGAATCAAACAAAACTGAAGCATGAATACCAGATACAGGAATGATACCTGTCACCACAGCATTGGAGGCCTGGGCATCCTGTTGTGTAAGTGCATAGATTCTTCCTTGAGTTTTCGGCCTTTGACCTCCGTCCTTTGCTTGTGTTGATCTATTTTCATCCATCTGCGGGCAATCTGCAATCTTGTGTCCTTTCTGGCCACATCTAAAATATGAACCAGTATTCCATGGGCAATTAGAAGTCTCATGCTCTCTTCGGCCGCATCTCGAACATCTAGCTGTCTCATTCTCACGATTCTTATCAGTTGCTGGCTTCTTTGCTGGAACCTTATTGTTCTGATTTCGTCCTTGAGTTCCACTAAACCTGTTTCTCTTTTTCTGATTCCATTCACGCTCCGCATGAGCTTCATTTGCTTCTCTCTCAATTATTAGAGCTTTGTTCACAACTGAGGTATAGGTAGTTAGCTCATAGGGTACAACCTATTTTTTGATTTCTGTCTTCAGTCCCATCTCAAATTTGTGTACTCTGTCTTGCTCAATCTCAACTAGTCTCGAAACAAACTTGGCTAACTCCGTGAATTTGGCTTCATATTCTGCAACGGATCTGTTTCCCTGTTTCAGGTGAATGAACTCCTGCTCTTTCTGTATTCTGACACTTCGGGGAAATACTTATCAAAGAATTCATCTCGAAATCTCTCCCAAGTGAGTGGTATCCCATCGGCTCATATTTTTGTTCCAGTATACGCCACTAGTTGTATGCCTCACCTTGTAACAGATATGCTGTATAGCGGATCTTCTCTTCATCGTGGCATTCTTGTACGGCGAAAGCCTTCTCCATTTCCATAATCCAGTTATCTGCTTCTAGTGGCTCGATGGTCCCTTTGAAGGCTGGAGGAGCTAACTTCTTAAATTCGACGATATTGTTTCTCTGCATCGGATGTTCTCCATGTCCAGGTGTCGGTGAAAAATGCTGATGTGGCTGTGCATGTTGTTGTTGAAGTAACTGTTGTTGTATTTGAACTACTCCGATCAGAGTTTGCATTAATTGAGTCATGTTCGGCTCCTCCTGTACTGTCGGAGTATTTTCGGTAGGATCATGGATTCCTCCTGCTGAGTTGTGCCACTGTTTAATTGGGGAGTATTATCGCCAAGTGGATTTGATGTCCCTCCCACCGCTCCTTGAGTATTCCTGCTCGTCGTGGAGGCATATTGACCTATGTTAGATTTGAGATAATAACCTATCCTTAATAAGGTTATAACTTGTGACAAGTCAAATCATAATCATCATAACTAACCTTTCAATTTCCTAATGTCTACCCATCACTCGCTCACTTTATTCTACATGTCTCTATCTATCTACTTATGCTCTGATACCATATTAATTGTCACGCCCCCGACCCGAGATTTGAATCAAGGGTCATGGCAACCGCCGCATACTTATAGAATACTTTTTCCATAAGCATGCAAGGCATCTCATCATGATATCTTCACAAATAGTTGAATAAATTTTTCAATATTCAATAATCAAATCTTAGTTCAAATAACAAATCAAAACTCAGTGTTCAAAAGAAAATAACTGTCTGACAAAGTCAGCACTAAAAACAAAACTAAAAGTCTTGAATCAATTCTGAGAAAAATCCTAAATCAATGAGTTAACTCCATCTCTAATCGCTCTCACAACCGAAATCCCACATCATGCTAATTTTCTGGATCTGTAAGAAAAACATAAAACTCATCATGAGCTAAACAGCCCAGTAAGCAGTGTATACCTTTAACTGAATAAATCAGGCAAATAATACTATGCATATCAATTTACTAATAACAAATCAATATGTAATTTCATGAAATCATATTCATACTGTCAATCATATATAAAAGTCAATTCATCATAATTTTCAATTATGCTTTTCTTCTTAAATTCATCAATTTCTTAAATTCTTCTTACCAACCATGACTATGACCACATTATCCCTGTGGCAGGGTCATAATACCGCATATCTGCTTGCGGTGAGCTGCGAATCATCTGGCACCAAGTCTTTGGAACCACTGGTCTCGCTGGCGGTTTTATCGCTGGTCTATCTGGTGACATGTCGCTGGTCTTACTGGCGACATAAATTCTCAGGACAGTCAATTGCCAACGTATATGCCTCCATTGACGGGGTCCTCAACACAGTCAGGTTGTCAATTTCATATTATCTTCCAATTCATATATTATTTTCAAGAATAATAAAATTAAATGATATTCGAGTCAAATCAATCATAACATTCTTTGAGATCATATATCATCATAATAATTGCTTAACAAATAACTTTAATCATAAATAATTTTCTACAATTAACATTGATCATAAATAATTTCAATAATTATTTCAATAAATAATTTCAATCGCAAGCATGCATAAATTTATTTAATTCATAATTTACCAGATAAATTCAGTAAAAGTAAACACTACTTACCTCAAAAGAAAGTCCAAACTAAAAATTTTAGGGATCTCGAAAATCCTTCTCTGAACCTGATATGTCAAATATCATATTTTAAATCAAAATTTCATCGATCTAAAAATAATTAAATTATTAAAATCTAATATCCCTACGAAGATCAATTCGTCGACAGCATCCAGGGTTTTCAAACTAATCCATGGATACCCTAATTATATTTATTTATTTTTATTTTTATTGCTAATTTAATAAATTTTTTTTATTAATTAATTAATTCCATAAATCCTAAAATCTAGAGAGAGAGAGCAAAGAGAGTTTCTCTCTCCACCCCTTTTTTTTTTTCTTTTTCTTCTTTTCTTCTTTTTCTTTTCCTTTTCTTCTTTTTCTTTTCCTTTTCTTCTTTTTCTTCTCCTTTTCTTCTTTTTCTTCTTCTTTCTCTCGGCCCTTCCCGCGCCGGAACAGAGGACCCTTGGTCCTCCGGCCTTGATTGGCCGTTCGGGCCGCGGCCGCCACGGCGGAGGCCGACGACAGAGGGGGCAACTCCCCCGATCACGGAGGAGCGTGGCCAACGATCGATTCGATCGTCGGCACCGAAAAAATCAAGGAAAAGAGACCCAAAAATAGAATCTCATTCCCGACTGTAGATCGGCGACACTCGTCGTCGGCAGCCTCAATCAAAATACGAAAAGAAAGGGAAGGAAGAGAGGAAGGAAAGGAAGGCTCACCCCCGGCCTCCGGTGACCACACCGGCGAGAAATCACGGCGAGAAACCCAACAGTGCCCGCGGCTCTACTTCGGGAAAATCAGAGAGAAAGAGAGGAAGAAGAGGCCGATGATCGATCTCAAGAGGGAGGGGGTATTCTTATAGGGAACCCTAGGACTCCGAGGGGTCCTAGGAGTCCGATCTTGCCTGGGTTTCACCGAAGAAGAGGACTCCTACCGGGAGTCTTCTTCCCAGTTTTACTCTATTTTTCTTTTTTTTTTATTTTTGTTTTGGGCTTTGGGTCTGTTGGATTGGGCTTGGTTGGGCTGGGTTTTGGGCTATAACATGGGCGGTCCACCGTGGACCGCAGGAGGCTACGTGGACCAATCACATGGTCCATGCGCAGTCCACGGGCATTTTTTGCACGATCCGATAGCTCTGGAGTGAGCCATTCGTGATTGGATGACTGAGGATGACTCTGGACATGATCAGGTTTGATCTGAGGTTATTGTGCATGATTAGATGGCTCTAATGTGAGCCAATCATGATCGGACAGTCACGGATGGTTCTAGGATTGATTGGGATTCAGTATTCCTAGTGTAACAGTATTTTTGAGATTCTGAAGCCTATATAGCTCCAATTGACGAGCCATTTATTGCGTTGGATAGCTGGTGACGTCCTGAAGGTATAAAAAGGCTTCAAAAGAATTTTAGAGAGCTTTTGTGAAGGTTTCAGAGCTTCTTATTGAGAGACTCTTGTACAAGAATTGAGTAGCAAGTTCCTCTTATAATGGTTGTGTTTTATTCTCTCATAGTGAAGCTTGCACGTCCTATAGAGGTAGGCTTGAGACTGATCCACGTATTTGTATGGTGTTTCTTATTTTGTTTCTTCTTTTTCCTATTGCACCATGTGGTATCGGATTCTGCACATCAATTGGTATCAGAGCAGGTGATATTCCAATAATTAGTATCAGAGCATAGTGTTGCAGCGGTGGTGATTGAGATAGAAGATGGAGAAGATGTGGGGATAATTCAGTGCAGGGGTAAAATGATAATTTTAAAACTTGTTCAAAATCATATTTTATAATAGAAATTATTAATTAATCTAATTAATTAATAAGAATTTATCCTATACTAGGATCTAAATATGATATATAGCATGCATGCATTTAAATTTGAAATTCAAATTTGAACAGTAAACACTTTACTGTAATGTGTTCAGAACACAATACTTTTGTACGGGTAGTAGATCACCGCAATCTGATCACCGTCAGGAGAGTCTGATTGTCGTGATGTAGGCACACAGCATGTCTGGCCTCTGCGGATCATTCACACGAAGCTTCCAATCTGATCGACTCCTCACGAGTGCTAGCTCGTTGTAGAGCCCTTTCGACAGCCGATGCTGATCGAACTCCTTCGATCAATGTCTGTTGATTCTTTGGATATTTCAGATCATCAGCAAACATGCTCAAGAGGATGTTAAAGATCTTCCTAAAATTTGGTGGGCTCACGACACTCGTAGCTCACCTTCTCACTTCCCGAACTCCAGGCTGAAACCCTGAAGAACTCACTGAAACCCTGCGCACACTTTTTCTTTCTTTTCTTTGTTTTTCTCTCGGAAGGATATAGATCTTCACCTTGCACACAAGGATTCCTCACGCCCAAATTTTCTCTTCAAAATTTTTCTTGCACACGGCCCACTCTTCTCCTCCTTTTAAAATAATATCAAACGTCTTATCCACGTGAGAGGATAAAGATGAGTAATTGCACATTTGAATTCAAATCAAATTTTGAATTCAAATGGAAACCAATTTATCCTTATCCACTAAGGGCGTGAGAAGAGGAGGGCGTGGCTTAATTTGTACGTGAGTGATTTCATGAGAAACATTTTCTCGTGTAATAAATAGGGTGCTAAAAGAGGATAAGGTCAAGGCGCTAAGATTGGTTGCTCATTCAAATTCAAACTTTTTTTTGAATTTGAATGGCCAACCAATCATCCTTATCCACTCATTTGGTGTATTAAAGTAGGGTGTGAGGAAGGCTTTGCATGAGAAGAGGAGGGCGTGGCTTAATTTGTGCATGAGTGATTTCATGAGAAACATTTTCTCGTGTAATAAATGGGGCGTTAAAAGAGGATAAGGTCAAGGTGCTAAGATTTGTTGCTCATTCAAATTCAAACTTTGTTTTGAATTTGAATGGCCAACCAATCATCCTTATCCACTCATTTGGTGCATTAAAGTAGGGCGTGAGGAGGGCTTTGCGTGAGGAAAAATGCATGAGAACTTTTTTCTCGTGAATTCAAATGGGCATAGTGGAAGTGAGGTGGCGCAGGGAGAATGGGTCAAGGTGGTTTCATTATTTAAACCAACCTAATTGAACCAAATAAGTTAGGCCCAATTAGACTAATTTAAATCCAACTTAATTAGGCTTAATTAGGCTCAATAAAATCCTAATCAAATTAGAAATTGATTAAACCCAACCCCTGATCAAATTAGGGACCAAACCATCTCGACGATTAGGTTAACTCTTAACCTAATCAGGTCAAACCCAACTGAATCCAATTCAATTGGACTTGATCCAAAAATAATTACTCAATCAAATTGAGTTAATTAGTGATCAAATCACTAATTAAATCTCTCATAAATATTGAGTCCAAATCCGATGGATAATCGGACATCAGAATTCATCAATATATAACCCTGATCGAAGAGTCCCAAACCAGTGGGACTCTTGACTCCGGTACCCAAAATATATGGGACTCATATCAGAGAATCTTGATTCTCAATCACAGAGTCTCAGACACATAGGACTCATAGTCCACAAGCATTAGGACTCTTTATCAGCCATCAGATCAGATAGGAACCTCTAATGTGTGTGACCCCGCAGGTTCGAACCTAAACCGGTAGCACAGAACCAATTTCTGTACTAATCGAAGTGACCATCTAGCAATGATAGCCGATGACCGGATAGGTCGAATAGTCGCAATCGTAACACTCAGAACCTACGTGAATATGGTTACTGTATAATTCATCCTTTTGACCTCTATGTTTAGGATGACTCAGGGTTAAACTGTCAACCCTGATTAGATCATCCGAATCATGCTCAACTCAAACAGTCCTGTGACTCCTCACAAAGACTACCCTGGCCAAGGTTTTGCTAAATTGAAACATGACTATACACAGCTCCTAAATTGGAGTGGTCAATCCCATTTGACACACGCACCAACAAGTCAAGTACTTGACTACACCCAGCAGCCTTCCGTCACTGAATTAGAAATTCAGGTAGTCCAATGCCTAAGTTCAGTGAGTTGCTTGCAAGTCACCGTGGCGATCTCAGGTCGGAGGGACATTTATACCCATATTCCATCAGAGCAAATCTTGACAGCAGAAATAGCTCTGGAGTTGGTCACGTTCAGTACAGATGTACCCTTATATCTCACCTGTATGCCATACCAGTGTCTCCATACTCATTGGTTAAGAGGACAACCAACCTATATGGCACACAATGATCTATGCTTGATAAACATTGTCATCCTTGGTAACAACGTATCATTTGGTCGCGAACAGATTTAAGGACTAAAGGACAAATCCTCCTTTGTCGAGTCTAAATAGTTTTAAGGACTTCACCACAACATAGGAGTTCATTAGAAGATGAAATATTTTATGATGAAAAATACCAAAATAATTTTTTTTAATTCATAATTCATGTACATATACAAAAATAAGCACAACCGTCAACAGGCTGACGATTGGCTTTGGGACACTATTCCCAACAATCTCCCACTTGGCTTAAAGCCAATCGGTGCAGTATCTAATACCCATCTTCGACTTGTAGTCGTCGAACTCCTTCATCGCAATGGCTTTAGTGAATGGGTCGGTCAGGTTCTCCTTTCCATCGATCTTCAGAAGGTCAACGTCACCTCGATCCATAATTTTCCAGATGAGATGGTAGCGGCACAGAATATGCTTCGTCCGCTGGTGTGCCTTGGGTTCCTTTGCCTGAGCAATGGCTCCAGAGCTATCATAGTAAAGCAGAACTAGACCAACAAGGGAGGGTGCTCTTCGAGTTCAGTGATGAATTTCTTCAGCCACACCGCTTCTTTGGCAGTATCTGATGCAGTGACATACTCCGCCTCGCAAACTGAATCAGCCACTGTGTGTTGCTTGGAACTCTTCCAGCAGATAGCCCCACCATTAAGGGTAAAAATAAATCCTGACACACTTTTACTGTCATGGTAATTAGACTGGAAATTAGAGTCTGTAAACCCTATAAGTCTCAAGTTCGATTCACCATAAACAAGCCACTAGTCCTTAGTATTTCTTAAATACTTCAGGATGGTTTTAACAACCTTCCAGTGATTTTCTCCTGGATCAGATTAGTATCTACTCACTACCCCTAGTGAGTATGCCACATCTGGTCATGTACATGTCATGGCGTACATGATAGATCCACTGCCAAAGCATATGGAATCCTACCCATACGCTCTCTCTCTTGAGGTGTTGTCGGACAATCCCTCTTCGAGAGAGAAATTCTATGGCCTATCGGTAGTAGCCTTTCTTGGAATTCTCCATGCTGAACCTCTTCAACATAGTATCTATATACGTAGACTGGGATAAACCAAGCAACCTTTTAGATCTATCCCTATAGATCCTCATCCCTAGGATGTAGGAAGCTTCTCCCAAATCCTTCATGGAGAACTGTGACGACAGCCAAATCTTTATTCCCTATAATGCAGGGACATCATTCTGATTAAGAGAATATCATCCACATATAATACAAGAAATACCACTACTGGACCATTAGCCCACTTATAAATGCAGGGCTCTTCTCCATTCTTAACGAAGCCATACGTCTTGATCATCCTATCAAAATGTATGTTCCAACTCCGGGATGCCTGCTTAAGTCCATAAATGGACCTCTGTAGTCTGCACACCTTAGACTCATCAGTGGATATGAATCCTTCAGGTTGTATCATATACACCTCTTCATCCAGCTCTCCGTTTAGGAAAGCTGTCTTCACATCCATCTACCAGATTTCATAGTCCAGATGGACAGCTATTGCAAGCATAATCTAAATGGATTTGAGCATTACCACAGGAGAAAATATCTCATCATAGTCTATACCATAATGTTGATGATATCCCTTGGCAACCAGATGGACTTTATAGGTTTCTACCTTTCCGTCTGCGCCCCTCTTCCTCTTGAAGACCCACCTATACCCTATGGGTTTTACTCTTCGGGTGGGTCAACCAATGTCCACATATCGTTGACCTTCATGGACTCCATTTTGAATTTTATGACCTCGAGCCATTTCTTAGAGTCGGGTCTCTACATTGCATCCATGTAGGTGATCGGATCCCCATCATTTTCATCAAGTTTGATAGGATCGTCGTCCCGAACCAAGAAACCATAGTATCTGTCCGATTGATGTGGTACTCTACCAGATCGCCTTAAGGGTCCTTGAACAATGGGTTCCAGATCTGATCTAATCAAATCTGATTCAGGTTCAGCAACTTGTGTCGGTTTTTCCACCTGTCGAACTTCATCAAGTTCGACTTAGAGGCAATAGTCCCTTCATCAAGGAACTCTTTTTTAAAAAGATTGCCTTAAGGCTGACAAACACCTTTTGCTCATCAGCCAGGTAGAAATAATACCCTTTGGTCTCTTTTGGGTATCCTATAAAATTACACTTGTCAGACCTAGGTCCTAGCTTGCCCGTAATTAAATGTTTAATATAAGCCGGACACCCCAAACTCTAAGGTGCGAGAGTACTGGCTTACGTTCTATCCATATCTCATATGGTATTTTGGTTACAGATTTACTCAGAACTCTATTTAGAAGGTAACAAGCCGATTCGAGCGCATATCCCTAGAGGAGATCGACAGACCAGCAAACCCCAACATGAATCGAATCATGTCCAACAAGGTCCAATTCCTCCTTTCAGATACACCATTATGCTGTGGTGTTCCTGGAGGAGTCCATTGAGAGAGAATTCCATTCTCTCCAAGATATTTCAAAAACTCATTGGAAAGGTATTCACCTCCTCGATCAGATTGAAGAGTTTTAATACATTTCCCAGTTTGTTTTTCTACCTCATTATGGAATAGTTTGAACATTTCAAATGACTCCGACTTATGCTTCATTAAATAGACATACCCATATCTCGATAGGTCATCTGTGAAGGTTATGAAGTAGAAATATCCACCTCTTGCACTTGTGCTCATGGGTCCACATACATCAGAATGTACCAGACCCAAGAGTTCACTGGCTCGCTCACCTTTTTCAGTAAAAAGTGACTTGGTCATTTTACCAAAAAGATAGGACTCACAGGTTGGAAGTGATTCACAATCACCTACTTCAAGAATTTCTTCTTGAGCCAACCTGTTTATCCTGTTCTTATTGATATGACCTAGCCTACAGTGCCAAAGGTAGACTTCTGACATATTATCTATTCTAGGGCGTTTACCGAAGGTTTGAACCACATTAATAGGTTGTGATAGAAAGTAAATTTTATTATAAAGTTGTCCAATAAATATTGTAACACCATTCAAAATGATATTGCAAACGTTTCCTTTTATTAAAAATTGATAACTGTTCATGGCCAAAAGGCCTACAGAAATAATATTTAATAAAAAGCTTGGACAATAGTGACATTCACTCAGAATTATATTTCGAGAATTGATTACAAGATTCATGATTCCTAATGCTAGAACTAGAACTTTACTTCCATCTCCAACGTTCAGGAACCTCTCGCCTTCATCAAATCTCCTACTGACCTGCAGACCCTGCATCGAATTGCAAATATGATAAGAGCTTCCGGTATCCAATACCCAGGCAGTAGTATCACAAATGAAAAAGTTGCAAGGTATTATCATATAAGTACCTTGCTTCTTCTTTGGCCTGTTCGGGTCCAGTGAGGCAATGTATAGAGGACAGTTCCTCTTCTAGTGCCCCTGCTTCTTGCAAAAGAAGCAATCCACCTGGCTCTGGTCGGGCTTGTGCTTCTTGGTCTGACCCTGTGCAGACGTCCCAGCATGCAGCTGCACCTTCTTATTCTTCTTCTTCTTGTTCTTCTTTCCTTTCTTAAAGGGTCGACGACCAGAAGAAGACCCTCCCACAACATTCACCGACTCCTTATGGAGCTGGTGATCCTTCTCAAAGTTCTGCAGCAACCCCAACAAGCCGTGGTAGTTCATTGCAGGCTTTGTCATTCAAAAATGAGTAAGGAAGGGAAGGAAGGACTTGGGCAGAGAATTAAGGATCGTATCCTTATCGAGCTACTCGTGCAGGGGAAAACCCAGTTTACTTAGGCACTCAATCATTTCGATCATGTACAGTACATGATCAGTGACTGAGGCTCCATCCCTCATCCGAGCATTGAAAATGGCACAACTAGTTTTGTGCCTTTCAACATCGTCAGGCATGCCAAAAGAGTCGTTCAACATTTGAAGCATCTTTTGTGGCTGGGCATTCTCGAACCTGCGACTGAACTCATCATTCATTGCCGCCAGATTATGCACCGAATGTTGGTGCAGTCGTTGAGCCACTTCTGGTAAGTGTCTCAGACCATCCCTCTAGCATTCAGGACTGGCTCCTCAGGTGCTGGATCCGTTACTACATAAAGGATCCGCTCATGCTCAAGGATAATTTTTAATTTTCGATACCAGCTATCAAATTAGGTCTCATGAGCTTGTCATTATCTAATAATGATCGGAGCGACAGGGTAGTGGCCATAGCTGCATAAAGAAAAATCAGACCTATATTAGTACATAAATTATTAATACTAAAGACTTGGACTTTAGTCTAAAGTTTCTCCAGTATTTTTACGAATTGGTAGCCTCAACCTCCAATTTGAGAAATTACTTTAATTCTTAGTGGGTACTAGAATCCACACAGACTACACACGAGCCCAACTTTGGTTGGTCAACCCATGTGCATCTATGGGTAGGTTCATAACCAGTTGTTTCTCTAAATAACTTCTAGTAATTAATTTTGCCCCAGAACCTAATCAGTAGGCTTTGGCCTCTACTGAAAAAATCTGGTTAGGTCCAACCATTAACATGATTTGATTTGGTGAATCGAACCAATAAACAATCAAGCCCGACTTTGGTCAGCCAACCTAACCACCATCAGAAAGACTCAAACCAAATTATCATACTATGAATGATAATTCCATTAGTCAATAAGCACCAGGCCTTTGGGCCTCCAATGATTATTAAACTAATGGACTCATTATCACTCACTTAATGGGAGGCTATGACTTAGTTATCAATATAACTTAATCATTTTTAGGACCTAATAATTTTTTTTTGAGAATTTATTAAAGAATAGATGAGAAGAAAATATCAAGCCAATTTCAATCCTCCCACTGACTTCACCAAGTCAAATTAAAAAGGATTTACTTAAAGTTGTCATTAGGAGCACCTAAATCAGTCAAACTGATTTACCTAATGATATGGGTGAGCCCTAATCACAAGTGATCTAATCAAAATCTAATTCACCAGGTTGGCCAGGTAAGTGAGATCAGTGGTGGGGATAAGCCATTAACTCATCAGAGATCGAATCACTACGAGTAGCTCCCGCTTAAAAACCACTAGTCAAACTGCCAAACTTACCTTAGACACCAACTAGTTCATTAGTTTTAATTTGATCAACTTAGTAAATAGGGTTCCACCGCATAGCCATGAATTAAGTCCATCTTGGTCTAGTTAAAGATATGGACCCATTCAACTACAACTATTGGAGTTGAGTCTAGAGTATCTTTGACCTAATTTAATTCAACTTTTGATTAGATTTGACCAATTACTCTAATTTAGTCCATTTCTTTAAGCTAACCTTAGGTCTAATCCAATTATGGACCTAATCCATCTAACCCATTGACCCACAAGTTTATGCAATTATCTTAGGTCTTAATTCACAATTCTAGACCTACTAGACAACACTTAATTCTTTTAATTAAGTATTTGGGCTGATGGGTCAGGGTTTGGTATTTCAAAATAATTTTCAAATTTGAAAGATTTTATTTTCTGTTCACCAAATATATTGACTTATTACACAAATATATTAGCACATTTCATAAATAGCAATCTTATTGCTAATTACATAACAAAAATAACTCAATCAAAATAAATCATGAATATTCCTTTCGCTGCTTCATCTGCATGGGATATAATCGCATCGGTACCCCTACCGCCATAGGAGACCCCATCGAATGGAAAGAGAGGGCCTTTAAACCCTACTTTTCTCCTATGATCGGACGGCCATGGCAACCAACCCAATTCGATTACTTGCTACTTGGATCAAGTATATCTAAATATACCAATTTCAAAATTTAAATTTTAAATTTCAAATTTTAAATTTTAAATTTTGAATTTTAAATTTCAAACAAATTTTAAATTTCAAATTTTTGAATTTCAAATTTTGAATTTCAAATTTGAATTTTAAATTTAAATTTCAAATTTAAATTTCAATCAAATTTCAAATTTCATATTTTAAATTTTGAATTTCAAATTTTTGAATTTCAAAATTCAAATTCAAATTTTAAATTTTAATTTCAAATTTTTAAATTTTGAATTTCGAACAACTTTCAAAATTCAAAATTCAAATTTTAAATTTAAATTTTAAATTTAAACTTTTAGATTACAACTTAATCTACACATGCAAATATATATATCATATCTAAGAACCCGCTCTGATACCATTTATGGGGATAATTCAGTGCAGGGCTAAAATGATAATTTTAAAACTTTTTCAAAATCACTATTTTACAGTGAAAATTATTAATTAATCTAATTAATTAATAAAAATTTATCCTACACTAAATCTAAATATGATATATAGCATGCATGCATTTAAATTTGAAATTCAAATTTGAACAGTAAACACTTTACTGCAATGTATTCAGAACACAATACCTTTGTGCGGATAGTAGATCGCCATAATCTGATCACCGTCGAAAGAGTCTAATCATCATGATGCAGCTACATAGTATGTCTGGCTTCTGTGGATCATCCACACAAAGCTTCCGATCTGATCGACTCCTCATGAGTGCTAGCTCGTTGTAGAGCCCTTTCGACGGCCGATGTTGATCGAACTCCTTCGATCGATGTCTGTCGATTCTTTGGATGCTCTGGATCATCAGCAGATGTGCTTGAGAGGATGTTAAAGATCTTCTAAAATTTGGTGGGCTCACGACACTCGTAGCTCACCTTCTCACTTCCCGAACTCCAGGCTGAAACCCTGAAGAACTTACTGAAACCCTGTGCACACTTTTTCTTTCTTTTCTTTCTTTTTCTCTCGGAAGGATATAGACCTTCACCTTGCACACAAGGATTCCTCACACCCAGATTTTCTATTCAAAATTTTTCTTGCACACACCCCACTCTTCTCCTCCTTTTAAAATAATGTCAAACATCTTATCCATGTGAGAGGATAAAGATGAGTAATTGCACATTTGAATTCAAATCAAATTTTGAATTCAAATGGAAATCAATTTATCCTTATCCACTAAGGGCGTGAGAAGAGGAGGGCGTGGCTTAATTTGTGCATGAGTGATTTCATGAGAAACATTTTCTCGTGTAATAAATGGGGTGCTAAAAGAGGATAAGGTCAAGGCGCTAAGATTGGTTGCTCATTTAAATTCAAACTTTGTTTTGAATTTGAATGGCCAACCAATCATCCTTATCCACTCATTTGGTGATTTTAAAGTAGGGTATGAGGAGGGCTTTGCATGAGGAAAAATTCATGAGAACTTCCTTCTCGTGAATTCAAATGGGCGCAGTGGAAGTGAGGTGGCGTAGGGAGAATGGGTCAAGGTGGTTTCATTATTTAAACCAACCTAATTGAACCAAATAAGTTAGGCCCAATTAGATTAATTTAAATCTAACTTAATTAGTCTTAATTAGGCTTAATAAAATCCTAATCAAATCAGGAATTGATTAAGCCCAACCACTGATCAAATCAGGTACCAAACCATCTCGACGATTAGGTTAACTCTTAACCTAATCGGGTCAAACCCAACTGAATCCAATTCAATTGGACTTGATCCAAAAATAATTACTCAATAAAATTGAGTTAATTAGTGATCAAATTACTAATTAAACCTCTCATAAATATTGAGTCAAATTCGATGGGTAATCGGGCATCAGAATTCATCGATATGTAACCCTGATCGATGAGTCCCAAACCAGTGGGACTCTTGACCTCGGTACCCAAAATGTGTGGGACTCATGATCAGAGAATCTTGATTCTAATCACAGAGTCCCAAACATGTAGGACTCATAGTCACGAGTATTAGGACTCTTCATCAGCCATCAGATCAGATAGGAACCTCTATGTGTGTGACCCCGCAGGTTCGAACCTAAGCCGGTAGCACAGGAACCAATTCCTGTACTAATCGAAGTGACCATCTAGCAATGGTACCTGACGATCGGATAGATTGAATAGTCACAATCGCAACACTCAGAACTTACGTGAATATGGTTACTGTATAATTCATCTTTTGACCTCTGTGTTTAGGATGACTCAGGGTTAAACTGTCAACCCTGATTAGATCATCCGAATCATGCTCAACTCAAACAGTCCTGTGACTTCTCACAAAGATTACCCTGGCCAAGATTTTGCTAAATTGAAATATGACTATACACAGCTCCTAAATTGGAGTGGTCAATCCTATCTTGACACACACACCGACAAGTCAAGTACTTGACTACACCCAGCAGCCTTCTGTCACTGAATTAGAAATTCAGGTAGTCCAGTGCCTAAGTGCAGTGAGTTGCTTGCAAGTCACCGTGGCGGTCTTAGGTCGGAGGGACATTTATACCCATATTCCATCGGAGCAAATCTTGACAGCAGAAATAGCTCCGTAGTCGGTTACGTTCAGTGCAGATGTACCCTTACATCTCATCTGTATGCCATACCAGTGTCTCCACACTCATTGGTTAAGAGGACAACCAACCTATATGGCACACAACAACCTATGCTTGATAAACGTTGTCGTTCTTGGTAACAACGTATCATTTGGTCGCGAACAGATTTAAGGACTAAACGACAAATCCTCCTTTGTCGAGTCTAAATAGTCCTAAGGACTTCACCATAATATAGGAGTTCATTAGAAGATAAAATATTTTGTGATGAAAAATATCAAAATAATTTTTATTAATTCATAATTCATGTACATATACAAAAATGAGCACAACCGTCAACAGGCTGGTGATTGGCTTTGGGACACTATTCCCAACAGAAGACAAGTACAATCAAGATGGAGATCAACTGGTTTGATGAAAAAAGTAATTTCTCCTTGTGGCAGGTGAGGGTGAAGGACGTGCTTATCCAACAAGGATTGATCGATGTTCTCTTATATGAGGAGAAGCTGATTACCATGGAGGTACAGGATTAGAGACAGTTCTAGATGCAGACAGTGAGTACGATCTGCTTGTATCTAATGGATGAGGTAGTGATCTATGTGCTTGACGAGACCTCTCCAATGATACTGTGGTTGATGAGAGAAAAGTGCCCTATAAGCCAATCGCAAGTGTGTTGCGATGAAACTTTCTTTACAATTTTCCAACTCGTGAAATGATATTTATTATTATTTGAGGTATTGATTCATCATATTAGTTGCATCTTATTATGTCTAAGATTATGATGAACCCCAAAGATTAGGATAATGATTTTAGGAGACATGAATTGGTCATGCTAGTGAGACCTAAAATCTTAAAATCCTAATATTAAATATTTCTGATCGTAGGAGTATTGAGTTGGAGATCAATGTTCCAGATAGACTGGTACATCCTATGTATGCTCAATGGAAAGGGTGGCAGATCTCATTAGCCACTTGTGTGAGATATTAATACAAGGATGTAGATGCTCATTTGAGAAATGAGTCTACTAAATTGACTCGATGAAAGAGAATAACTTATGGAAGTCTTATTTGCATGTCAAAGATGGTTCTCTAAGTGAGAGTTGTGCAAGTGATCCTTAGATCTAAGACCACTATGGAATCTTGTGCACATGAATTCATATTTTGGTTCATACCTAGGCATGGCATTAAGACATGTACGGGGTGTTCTGGATATGGTGGAGTGTGTATGGAGGTTGTGAGTAGGTCAACATGAAATCAATCACTCCTAATAAGAGGAGATCGCATCCTATGTATTCTCAATCCTAGATGACTCGAGAAAAGTCTTTTGGCCAAAAGTAGGAAGGAGATTAGAAAGAGTTTCTAAGCTTCTTCATTGGAGTCATCATTGGTTAATTGAGAATCGATATGAATATATGTTTGAGTTTCACATGATTTCATACTCATGAACATATTCAGGGTGCAAGGATGATCGAAGGATTGAATTGTACGGTAATTTGCCACTGAAGGGTAGATTTGGTATTTTCATCAAATTTCATATTTTTTGAATAGTCATGATATGTTGCTAGACATCAATCTTAACTTGTAAATTTTTGACCGAATTAAAGAGTTTAATTCGATTGCCAATTAGAAATGAATCTAATTATTGAGCTCGGGTTAGCTCGATTGGACCTAAATCAATTAGATTGAAATCTAATCAAATTTGGTCAACTTATATGCAGACCTATTGCCAGCTAGATGTGGAACCCAATGGATCACACACATATAAAAATTGGCCAAGGACCCTTTTGAAAAAGGTTGATTGAAATTTTGCATTCAATCAGGGTTCCGATAAGCATGCTAGCACGTGTGGAAACCCTTGCTCCTTTGGAGACCAATTTGATCCCATCCCTTGCTAATTAGCTAGCCCAATTTGGTAGACATTTGGGTTAGGTCATGATACTTAGAAGCAGCCCAAATTGGGGCACCACATCTCATGTTAACGCCAAATGTGAAGAGTCCAAGTTGTGGAGGACTCTTGGTGTAAAACAGGTTCTGCATGCAAGTGTTGGCATGGGCAAAAGAAAAAATTTATTTTTTCATAGAATTAAATTATGTGTAGTAGCTCAAATCACCCTCCATCCTCTAGTTTATATCTCAAAGTATGAGATATATTTTTTCTAGAATTTATGGGGTAGAGAAAAAAATGGAAAAAGAAGGATGTCTCGCATGTGCGCGCAAAAGCGTCGCATCTCTCCATGATTTGGAAAGTCTTTATCCAAACAAATGCTTTTAGATTGGAATTATTTTTGGTAATGATATTTTACAGTTGATAAATATTTTTGATAATTTTTTTGAATTTTTTTCAGACATATCTGGATGCCAAACGGATGCCATAAGTCAGTCCTGATGCCTGCATGCATGGTGATCAGCACTCGCGTGAAGAGATGTGAGAATAGCATCCTTCCATGAGAATTTTATTACTATTTTTTATTTTCTAGAATTTATATTGAATCCCTAATCCACATGGATTTTTGAGGATTTTTTTGATTTGAGAAGGGATGTGAAAACATCCCTTTTTTGGTTGTACGCACGCAGACCAGGGTGCTGATCGACGTATCATGGATAAGAGTCCTTCTGCTTGAAGGAACTCTTATCTCTGATAATCAGATCAGATATGTCTTTTGGATAAGGCATGTCCCTCTCTTTTGGCATCCCTCTGGTAGATATAAATAGGTCGGGGTGCTGGGTATCCGAAGAATCTAAGAGGGGTTTTCAATTTCTCGCCTATTGCTCTCCTTTCTTTCTTACAACCTATCTTAGTTTTAGGACAAGGCTTTGGGATTTAAGACAAAGCCTTATCTGGTCCTAACGAGAGTTGTAAGGCTCCTAAAGAAGGAGAATCAGAAGTTCAGAAGAGGTTCTAAAAGGGTGAGGTCAGGTTCTTGAAGAAACTTGATCGGTAAAAGGCTAGTCGAGTTCTAGGGGCTAGAACTCTTGAAGCAAGGTGAAGAAGGAGCGCTGTCTTTGGTTCAATTTTTATATGGATCACCATTGGAGGACAGACATTTGGATGCCTTATAAAAATTGGATTAGTGCTATAGGTATTCTTCTTATCTTAATTTATATTTATTATGCTTTGATTATTATAGTTAAGAGTTTCTGGGCATTAGGGCTTCCGGTGCATTGGATGTTTTGAATAAAAATTTGAAACACCTAACCCTTCCACTGTGCCACCGAAACCCAGCAGTGGTATTAGAGCCTATCTTGATTTATGTAATCAAAAATTAAATTATTATCTTGATTGTGATCAAGCATAAGTTTTTGGTTTGATTCAAGTCGGGTCAAGGGTTGAATCCGATTGAACATCCAAACCCTATCATGTCTTAGAGATATGTTTTAAATATAAAATGCATGATGTATGTGTAAAATTTTTTTAGTAGCTTAGTACTCTAATTGGAGTTCATCACTACGCCATCCGGTCATAAGAGCAAGTAGGGTTCAGAGACCATCTCTTCCTATTCAATAGGGTACTCTTATGGCGTGTAGGGATGCCACTGTGATGTTCCAAAAAGAAAAATCGTGAAAAGAGTATTTTATATTCATGCATGTTATTAGAACTTCATGCATATATGATATGTTTGAGATATTTAGTTATAATCATATTGTATGATTCTACTTCCATATCTTAGAGATATGATAAGATACCATAATTAGTTGTTATAATTATTAAAATACAACTATTATAGTGCATTCTTGTGATAGATTGAATTAGGATGTGTTTGAGACCATTAAAGTCTCATAAAAATTATATTAAGTCGTAGTATTATGAACCAGAAGGTGACCTATTTTTTTGAATTGATTAATTAATTGGTGTCTAAGGAGTGTTTCAAGTGCGGTGGTTATTTAATTGGTTCTATTGCTGGCTTGGCCAATTTTATTAGTATCTAAAAAAAGCAATAGGAGGATCTCCACCAATCTTAACACTTTTTTGGCCAATTAGATTAGTTCGAATCTTGAATGAAGGTAGCTTAGTATTTTAAATACTACTAAGGGCCTTCCTTCATGCTAAGTTAATGTTACATCATGAATTATGGCTAGTTTGTTGTGTTACCATAAGGCTTGTCATAAGAATTGATATAACATAATCCTGATGCATAAAAGATGCTTACGATAATTTTGGATATACTACTTTGTTGTGCTAACACAAGGGTAATTATATTCGATTTTGACTGTATTGAAATGAAAGGTCTTACTTAACTAAAATATTATAGCTTGTTGTGTTAACACAAGGCTAATAATATTTTAGAGATCAAGATAAAATATTGAGAATTGCATGAGATGTAATTGGAAAGAGTTTCCTACTTATGAACTCATAAGGATTTATTGTGTTAACACAAGATCATTACGAGGAATTAGAGTCTCAATCCCACTAAGATAAATATAAAATATATCTCGTTTACCATAGGAGAGGGTTATGGTATCTGATAAAATAGTGGGAGTCATAACTAGTTTTAAAAGTCTTCATCTAGTTATGCATGTCAACATGAGTGGTCTGCTTATACTATTAGTTTATGTAGATTTAAGTCTACATTATGGCTTCTTTTATTTTCACCCCATGATACCATAAATAAAACTATGTTGACCGATATAACTATGTGGATTGGTTGAGGAACTTGCAAAAGTTTATATCGGAAAAGAACTTCGATGTTCTAGATATTTGCGACCCTAGATTGGTTAGTAATAATGAGAAGGTAATGATATCCATATAGATATTATTTATAAAATATTTAGACATTTGGAGTATAATTGCAAGAATTATCTGGTAAGATTGAAGCAGGATGCAAGTGTAACACCAAAAGATATATATATGATACAGACCTATTTTTTATTGAGTGATTCAGACTCTAATATTTGGATATTGGATACCATCTGTGGATCACACATTTATAATTCATTACAGTGATTATAGAATATCAAAGGTCTGAAAAGAGGTGACCTCGAGATTTATAGCGCAAGTGGAGAGTCTATTAGTGCAAAGACTGTGGGAACCTATATACTTGATTTATCTTTGGATAAAATTTTAGAATTAAAAGACTGTTATTACATATCAAAAGTCACTGGAAATATTATTTCTATACCTTTATTGTTAAAACAAGGATATGAAATAAGGCTAATGGAAAAAGGATGCTCTATTTTTTTTAATAAATTTTATGGCAGTAGTTATATTGATAATAATTTTTAATTCTTGCACTCAATGAAAATATTTTTATACTAAAAATAATATGAAAAGAAAGAGAAAAAATATGAATGTTACATCTCTCTGGCATTGTCGCCTTGGTCATATTAGTAAGTCAAGGATAAATAAGTTATACAAAGAAGAATTCTTTGATCCAAATGATTATGAATCATTGGGAACTTATAAATCTTATCTCATGGGTAAGATGATCAAGACTCTATTTTTTTAATATGGAGAGAGGACAAGTGAGTTGTTAGCTCTAGTACATATAGATGTATATGGACTGATAATAACTCAGGCCAGAAAAAGATACTCCTATTTTATTATCTTTACAAATGATTTATTAAGGTTCAGATATGTGTATCTTATGAAACATAAATTCGAAACTTTTGATAAGTTCAAGGAGTATCAAGGTATGGTCGAGAAACAAACTGAAAAAAGTATCCAAGTTCTTCGATCTGATCGAAGAGGAGAGTACTTATCCAGTGAATTTCTTGATCATCTTAAAAGTAAAGGTATTCTCTCTGAATGGACCCCTCCTTATACACCTCAGTTAAATGGTGTAGCAAAAAGGAGGAATCACATTTTAATGGATATGGTGCGGTCTATGATATACTTCATCGATCTTCCAATATCTTTTTAGGGATAATGCCTTAGAGACTGCCACATATATATTAAACAGAATGTCTTCAAAGTCTATTGCAAGCACTCTATCTGAGGTATGGAATGGAAGGAAGCCTAATCTTAAACATCTTAAGACTTTGGGCTGTTCTACTTATGTCAAAAATATTTTTGAACATAAGCTTAATGCTAGATCAGACAAGTATAAGTTTGTAGAGTATATTAATGAAATTAATGGATATTATTTCAACTACCCTACTAAACAAAAGGTGTTTGTTAATAGGCACGTCATTTTCTGGAAACATGAATTTATCCAAGAAGGAGGCAGTGGGAGGAATATTAAATTTATGAAAGTTCATGATCTACAAACCAATCCAGAAATACCAGTGGTTGGACCACAAGAAGATCTTCAATCAAAAGTACCCAAGGATGAGGTACATCTACTATACACACCTCCTCTTCGAAGGTCAGATTGAGTGCGTCAAGCATCTCTGAGATATTATTTTATCATTGAGAATAACAATTCTATCAACATCATTTAGGATGTTGATCCATTGACCTATTCGGAAGCTGTCATGAGTAGGGACTCAGACAGATAGCTGGAAGCTATGAAATTTGAGATGGACTAGATGAATACCAACCAAGTGTAGACCTTGGTTGATGCACTTGAGGATGTGACCCCAATATAGAGTGCAAGTGGGTCTTCAAAAAGAAGATCAGAGTAGATGGCCAAGTAGAAACCTACAAAGCTAGGTTAGTGGCGAAGGATTTCAGTCAAAAGCAAAAAATTGACTATGATGAAACCTTCTCACCAATGGCTATGCTTAAGTCCATCTGGATTTTGCTTGTAATAGTGGCATACTATGATTATGAAATTTGGCAGATGGATGTCAAGATCATTTTTCTTAATAGTAATCTAGAGGAAGAGGTCTATATGACTCAGCCAGAGGGATTTGTCTCAAGTAAGAGAGCAAATCAAGTATGCAAGCTAATGAGATCCATCTATGGATCAAAACAGGTTTCGAGGAGCTGAAACATCCGATTTGATATGACAGTCAAATAATCTAGCTTTATCAAAAGTATGGATGAACCATGTGTATACAAGAAGATAAGTGAGAGTGTTATTATCTTCTTAGTTCTGTATGTTGGTGACATACTGCTCATTGGGAATGATATCCCAATGATGCAATCGGTCAAGACTTAGCTATCGAATAAGTTTTTCATGAAAGACTTGGGTGAAGCATCCTATATACTGGATATAAAGATCTATAGAGATAAATCTAAAAAGATGTTAAGCTTATCTCAATCACGATACATAGATCTCATATTAAAGAGATTTAATATGGAGGCAAGTAAGAGGTTACCTGCCTGCAAGTCATGGTATACGTCTTTCTAAGAAAATGTGTCCTAAGACACTAGAAGAGAGGAAAAGGATAAATGAAATCTCTTATGCTTCAGCTGTGGGATCAATTATGTATGCCATGCTATGTACCAAGCCTGATGTAGCTTATGTTTTGGGCATAGCTAGTAGATTTTAGGCTGATCCAAGGAAGAATCATTGGAAAGCAAATGATAGCAAGTCAATATCAGGGTTTGTGTTTATCCTAAATGATGGGGTAGTGAGTTGGAAGAGTTTCAAGCAGTAGATAGTAGTTGAGTCAACTACTGAGTCAAAGTATGTTGCTGCTAATGAAGCCATTAAGGAAGCTGTCTGGATAAAAAAACTCATCATGGATTTAAGAGTCATTCCTAAGATTGAAGGACTGGTGTCACTCTAGAGTAATAACACTGGGGTCGTTATTCAAGATAAGGAATCTAGGTCTCATTATAGATCCAAGCACATCCTCAGACATTTTCATCTCGTTAGAAACAAGATGTTATCTTTAAACGAGTAGACAGAAAGAACAATACAGCAGATCCATTCACTAAGGCCATACCACAGCAGCTATATGATTATCATCATGATTATATGAGATACAAAGGTGATTGACTTTAGTGCAAGTGGGAGATTGAAAGAAAAGTGTCCTATAAGCCAATCGCAAGTGTGTTGCGATGGGACTTTCTTTACAATTTTTCAACTCATGAAATGGTATTTATTATTATTTGAGATATTGATTCATCATATTAGCTGCATCTTATTATGTCTAAGATTATGATGAACCCCAAAGATTAGGATAATAATTTTAAGAGACATGAATTAGTCATGCTAGTGAGACCTAAAATCCTAAAATCTTAATATTAAATATTTCTGATCGTAGGAGCATTGAGTTGGGGATCAATATTCTGGATAGACTGGTACATCCTATGTATGCTCAATGAAGAGGGTGGCAGATCTCACTAGCCACTTGTGTGAGATACTAATACAAAGATGTGGGTGCTCATTTGAGAAATGAGTCCGTTGAATTGACTCGATAAAAGAGAACAACTTATGGAAGCCTTATTTGCATGTCAAAGATGGTTCTCTAAGTGGGAGTTATACAAGTGATCCTTAGACCTGAGACCACCATGAAATTTTGTGCATATGAATCCATATTTTGATTCATACCTAGGCATAGCATTAAGACATGTACGGGATGTTCTGGATATGGTGGAGTGTGTATGGAGGTTGTGAGTAGGTCAACATGGAATCAATCACTCATAATAAGAGGAGATTGCATCTTGTGTATTCTCAATCCTGGATGACTCGAGAAAAGTCTTTTGGCCAAAAGCAGGAAAGAGATTAGAAAGAGTTTCTCAGCTTCTTCATTGGAGTCATCATTGGTTAATTGAGAATTTATATGAATATGTGTTTGAGTTTGACATGATTCCATACTCATGAACATATTCAGGGTGCAAGGATGATCGAAGGATTGAATTGCACGATAATTTGCCACTGAAGGATAAATTTGGTATTTCTATCAAATTCTAAATTTTTTGGATAGTCATGATACGTTGGTAGATGTCAATCTTAACTTATAGGTTTTTGATCGAATTAAAGAGTTTAATTCGATTGCCAATTAGAAATGATTCTAATTATTGAGCTCTAGTTCGCTGGATTGGACCTAAATCAATTAGATTGAAATATAATCAAATTTGGTCAACTTGTACCTAGACCTACTGTCGGCTAGATGTAGAACCTAATGGGTTACACACATATAGAAATTGGCCAAGGACCCTTTTGAAAAAGGTTGATTGGAATTTTGAATTCAATCAGGGTTCCGATAAGCATGCTAGCATGTGTGGAAACCCTTGCTCCTTTGGAGAGCAATTTGGTCCCATCCCTTGCTAATTAGCCAGCTCAATTTGGTAGACATTTGGGCTAGGTCGTGATACCTAGAAGCAGCCCAAATTGGGGTACCACATCCCATGTTAATGCCAAATATGAAGAGTCCAAGTTGTGGTGGACTCTTGGTGTAAAACAGGTTCTGCCTACAAGTGTTGGCATGGGCAGAAGAAAAAAATTATTTTTTCATAGGATTAAGTTATGTGTGGTAGCTCACATCACCCTCTATCCTCTGATCCATATCTTAAAGTATGAGATATATTTTTTTTAGAATTTATGGGGTAGAGAAAAAATTGGAAAAAGAAGGATGTCTCGTGCGTGCGTGCAGAAGCGTCACGTCTCTCCATAATTTGGAGAGTCCTTATCCAATCAAATGCTTTTAGATTGGAATAATTTTTGGTGATAACATTTTACACTTGATACAATATTTTTGAAAATTTTTTTGAAATTTTTTCAGACTTATCTGAATGCCAAACGGATGCCATAAGTCGGTCCTGATGTCTGTGCACATGGTGATCAGCACTTGCATGAAGAGGTGCGAGGATAGCATCCTTACTTAAGAATTTTATTACTATTTTTAATTTTTTTGAATTTAGATTGAATCTCTAATCCACATAAATTTTTGAAATTTTTTTTGATTTGAGAAGGGATGTGAAAACATCCCTTCTTTGGTTGCACACGCGCAGACCAGGATGCTGATCGACGTATCATGGATAAGAGTCCTTCTACTTGAAGGAACTCTTATCTCTGATAATTAGATCAGATATACCTTTTGGATAAGGCATGTCCCTCTCTTTTGGCATCCCTCTGGTGGCTATAAATAGGCTGGGGGGCTGGGTATCCGAAGAATCTAAGAGGGATTTTCAATTTCTCTCCTGTTGCTCTCCTTTCTTTCTTACAACCTATCTTATTTTTAGGACAAGGCTTTGGGATTTAAGACAAAGCCTTATCTGGTCCTAACAAGGGTTGTAAGGGTCCTAAAGAAGAAGAATCAGAAGTCTAGAGGAGGTTCTAAGAGGGTGAGGTCAGGTTCTTGAAAAAACTTGATTGGTACGAGGCTAGTCGAGTTCTAGGGCCTAGAACTCTTGAAGCAAGGTGAAGAAGGAGCACTGTCTTTGATTCAATTTTTATGTGGATCACCATTGGAGGGTAGACACTTGGATGCCTTGTAAAAATTAAGATTATCACTATAGGTATTCTTCTTATCCTAATTTATATTTATTATGCTTTGATTATTATAGTCAAGAGTTTCTGGGCATTAGGGCATCCGGTGCATTGGGTGTTTTGAATGAAAATTTTAAACACCTAACCCTTCCGCTATGCCACCAAAACCCAACAGTGGTATCAGAGCCTATCTTCATTTATGTAATCAAATATTAAATTATTATCTTGATTGTGATCAAGCATGAGTTTTTGGTTTGGTTCAAGTCGGGTTAAGGGTTGAACCCGATTGAACATCCAAACCCTATCATGTCTTAGAGATATGTTTTAAATATAAAATACATGATGTATGTGTAAAATTTTTTTAATAGCTTAGTACTCTAATTGGAGTTCATCACCAGGCCATCCAGTCATAAGAGCAAGTAGGGTTCAGAGACCCTCTCTTCCTATTCAATAGGATACTCTTATGGCTTGTAGGGATGCCACTGTGATGTTACAAGAAGAAGAACCGTGAAAAGAGTGTTTTATATTCATGCATGTTATTAGAATTTCATGCACATATGATATGCTTGAGAGGTTTAGTTATAATCATATTGTATAATTCTGCTTTCATATTTTAAAGATATGATAAGATGCCATAATTAGTTATTATGATTATTAAGATACAATATTATTGTGCATTCTTGTGATAGATTGAATTAGGATGTGTTTGAGACCATTAAAGCCCTCATAAAAATCATATTAAGTCATAGTATTGTGAACCAGAAGCTGATCTATTTTTTTGAATCGATTAATTAATTGGTGTCTAAGGAGTGTTTCAAGGCGGTGGTTATTTAATTGATTCTATTGCTGGCCTGGCCAATTTTATTGGTGTCTAAGAAAAACAATGAGGGGACCCCCACCAATCTTAATACTTTTTTGATCAATTAGATTAATTCAAATCTTGAATGAATGTAGCTTAGTATTTTAAACACTACTAAGGGCCTTCCTTCATGCTAGGTTAATGTTACATCATGAACTATGGCTAGTTTGTTGTGTTACCATAAGGCTTGTCATAAGGATAGATATAACATAACCCTGATGCATAAAAGATGCTTACAGTAATTTTGGATATACTGCTTTGTTGTGCTAACACAAGGGCAATTATATTCAATGTTGACCTAATCACTAAGGTGTATTGATCACTGATTTGATCAGGGGTTGGGCTTAGTCAATTTTTGATTTGATTAAGATTTTATTGAGCTTAATTAAGCCTAATTAAGTTGGATTTAACTTAGTCTAATTGTGCCTAACCTATTTTAATTAGGTTGGCTCAATTAGGTTCAAACCATCTTGACTAATCTCCCTGTGCTACCTCATTTCACATGTGCCCATTTGAATTCACGAGAAACGAGTTCTCATGAATTTTCTCTCACGCAGAAGCCATCCCACGCCCCTTCTTTGTGCATAATTTTGAATGGATAAGGATGAGATTGGTTGGCCATTCAAATTCAAAAGATATTTGAATTTGAATGGATAACAAATCTCTACGCCCACCCTTTATTTTGTGCACCCCTTCTTCCACATGAGAAAAGGATTCTCGTGTAAAGTCTCCACGCACAAAGATGCCCACGCCCCTCTCTTCTCACGTGTAGAGTGGATAAGAATGAGTTGGTTGGCATTTGAATTCAAATTCGATTTGAATTCAAATGAGCAACCACTTATCTTTATCCTCACACGCAGAGAAAATGCTACAAAAATGCATTTTGCATTGTTTTTAAAAGGAAGAGAAGATAAGGCATGCGCTAATCTGATCCCAGAGAGAAGGGTGGCATGAGAAAGCTTTCCTGCATGAGAAAAGAAAAGAAAAGGAGAGAAAAGAAAGAAACAGAGTGGGTGCAAGTTTCTTTGGTGAGTACCCTAGGGTTTCGGCCTAGGGTTCAGGAAGTGAGAAGGTGAGCTACGAGTGTCATGAGCCCACCAAATTTTAGAAAGAGATTCATCAACCTCTCTACTACATCTACTGATGATCTAGAGCATCCAAAGAATTGACAGATCAAGATCGAAGGAGTTCGATCAGCATCAGCCGTCGAAAGGGTTCTGTAACGAATAGCATTCGTAAGGAGCCGATCAGACCGGAAGCTTCGTGTGGACGATCCGCAGAGGCCAGACACACTGTGTGGCTGTATTGTGATGATCAGACCCTCCTGACGGTAATCAAATTATGGCAATCGACTATCCGCACGAAGATAATATGTTCTGAACACATAATAGTAAAATATTTATTGTAGAAGTTTAAATTTCAAATTTAAAATGCATGCTATATATATCATATTTAGATCCTTGTGTAGGGTTAATACTTGTTAATTAATTAGATTAATTAATAATTTTTATTATAAAATTATAATTTTAAAAAAGTTTTAAAATTATCGTTTTACCCCTGCACCGTTTTTCCCACAGTCCAACCATTAATATTACTTGATTTGATGAATCTAACCAATAAATGATCAGGCCCAACTTTGGCCGGCCAACCTGACCACCATCAGAAAGACTCAACCAAATTATCATACTATAAATGATAATTCCATTAGTCAATAAGCACCAGGCCTTTGGGCCTCCAGTGATTATTAAACTAATGGACTCATTATCACTCACTTAATGGGAGGCAATGACTTAGTTATCACTATAACTTAATCATTTTTAGGGACCTAATAATTTTTGAAGATTTTTATTAAAGGATGGAAGAGAAGAAATTAACCAGCTAATTTCAATCCTCCCACTGACTTCACTAAGTCAGATTAAAAAGGATTTAATTAGAGCCGGCATTAGGAGCACCCAAATCAGTCACACTGATTTACCTAATGACATGGGTGAGCCCTAATTACTAAGTGATCTAATCAAAATCTAACTCACCAGGTTGGCCAGGTAAGTGAGATCAGTGGTGGGGATATGCCATTAACTCGTCAGAGATCAAATCAATGCGAGTAGCTACCACTTAAAAACCACTGGTCAAATTGCCGAACTTACCTTAGACACCAATCGATTCATTAGTTTTAATTTGATCAACTTAGTAAATAGGGTTCCACCGCGTAGCCATGAATTAAGTCCATCTTGGTCTAGTTAAAGACATGGATCCATTCAACTACAACTATTGAAGTTGAGTCTAGAGTGTCTTTGACCTAATCTAATTCAACTTTTGATTAGATTTGACCAATTACTCTAATTTAGTCTATTTCTTTAAACTAACCTTAGGTCTAACCCAATTATGGACCTAATCCATCTAACCCATTGACCCACAAGTTTATGCAATTATCTTAGATCTTAATTCATAATTTAGACCAACTAGACAACACTTAATTCTTTTAATTAAGTATTTGGGCTGATGGGTCAGAGTTTGGTATTTTGAAAATAATTTTCAAATTTGAAAATTTTATTTTCTATTCACCAAATGTGTTGACTCATTTCACAAACAGATCAACACATTTCATAAACAGTAATCCTATTGCTAATTACATAACAAAAAATAACTCAATCAAAATAAATCATGAATATTTCTTTAGATCTAATCTAACATATTTATGATAAATTTCATAATTGAACTTTTATAATTAATTTTTTCGCTGCTTTGTCTGCATGGAATATAATCGCATCGGCACCCCTACCACCATAGGAGAACCCCATCGAATGGGAGGAGAGGGTCTTTAAATCCTACTTTTCTCCTATGACCGGACGACCATGGCAACCAACCCAATTAGACACTTGCTACTTGGATCAAGTATATTTAAATATACCAATTTCAAAATTTAAATTTCAAATTTTAAATTTTAAATTTTAAATTTTCAATTTTAAATTTCAAATAAATTTTAAATTTTAAATTTAAACTTTTAGATTATAACTTAATCTACACATGCAAATGTATATCATATTTTAGAACCCGCTCTGATACCATTTGTGGGAAAAAATGGTGCAGGGGTAAAATGATAATTTTAAAACTTTTCAAAATTATAATTTTATAATAAAAATTATTAATTAATCTAATTAATTAATATATATTAATTCTATATAAATATCTAAATATGATATAAATAGCATGCATTTTAAATTTGAATTTTGAATTCTCTACAGTAAATATTTTACAGTTATGTGTTCAGAACACATTACCTTCATGCGGGTAGTCGATCATCGCAATCTGATCACCATCGGGAGGGTCTGATCATCACAATACAGCCACACAGTGTATCTGGCCTCTATAGATTGTCCACACAAAGCTTCCGGTCTGATCGGCTCCTCACGAATGCTAGTTCGTCGTAGAACCCTTTTGACGGTCGATGCTGATCGAACTCCTTCGATCTTGATCTATTGACTCTTTGGATACTTTGGATCATCAACAGATGTAGTAGAGAGGTTGATGAAGCTCTCTCTAAAGTTTGGGCTCATGACAGTCGTAGCTTACTTTCTCACTTTTCGAACCCCAGGCTGAAACCCTAGGGTACTCTCTGAAAACCCTGCACCCACTTTTGTTTCTTTTTTTTTCTTTTCTCTCAAAAGTTTTTGAACTTCAAACATATGCACAAGGCTTCCTCACGCCCACTATTCTCTCTCAAAAAAATTCTACGCACACCCCAGCTTCTTATCTCTTTTAAAATAATGCACGATGCGTCTTAAACGCGTGAGAGGATAAAGCTAGGTGGTTGCTCATTTGAATTCAAATCAAATTTGAATTCAAATGCCAACCAACCCATCCTTATCCACTCTTGGCATGAGAAGAGAAGGGCGTGGGCTCTCTTGTGCGTAGAGAGTTTACATGAGAAACTCTTTCTCATGTAAAGCAAATGGCACACAAAAGGATAAGACTAGGTGACGCATAGATTAGTTGTCCATTCAAATTCAAACTTCATTTGAATTTGAATGGCCAACCAACCATCTTTATCCACCCAAATGGCACACAAATGGAGGGGCCTGGAAGGCTTCTGTGTGGGAGAAAATTCATGAGAAGTTGTTTCTCGTGAATTCAAATGGGCGTAGATGAATGAGGTGGCGCAGGGAGAAAATGTCAAAGTCGTTTCAACCTAATTGAGCCAACCTAATCAAAATAGGTTAGGCATAATTAGACTAAGTTAAACCCAACTAAATTAGGCTTAATTAGGCTCAATAAAATTCTAATCAAATCAAAAATTGACTAAGCCCAACCTCTGATCAAATCAGGGACCAAACCACTTCGACGATTAGGTTAACTCTTAACCTAATCGGGTCAAATCCAACTGAATCCAATTTAATTGGACTTGATCTAAAAATAATCATTCAATCAAATTGAGTTAATTGGTGATCAAATCACTAATTAAACCTCTCATAAATACTGAGTCTAAATTTGATGGGCAATCAAGCATCAAAGTCCATCGATATGAAATCCTGATCAAAAAGTCCCAAAACAGTGGGACTCTTCATCAGCCATCAGATCAGATAGGAACCTCTAATGTGTGTGACCCCGCAGGTTTGAACCAAAGCCGGTAACACAGGAACCAAATCTTATACTAATTGAAGTGACCATCTAGCAATGGTACCCGACATCAGGATAGGTCGAATAGTCGCAATCGCAACACTCAGAACCTACGTGAAAATGGTTACTGTATAATTCATCCCTTTTGACCCCTGTGTTTAGGATGACTCAAGATTAAACTGTCAACCCTGATCAGATCATCCGAATCATGCTCAACTCAAACAGTCCTGTGACTCTCACTAGGACTACCCTGGCCAAGATTTTGCTAAATTGAAACACGACTGTACACAGCTCCTAAACTGGAGTGGTCAATCCCATCTTGACACATGCATCGACAAGTCAAGTACTTGACTACACCCAGCATCCTTCCATCACTGAATTAGAAATTCAGATAGTCCAGTGCCTAAGTGCAGTGAGTTGCTTGCAAGTCATCATGGCAGTCTCAGGTCGGAGGGACATTTATACCCATATCCCATCGGAGCAAATCTTGACAGCAAAAATAGCTCCAGAGTCGGTCATATTCAGTGCAGATGTACCCTTATATCTCACCTGTATGCCATACCAGTGTCTCCACACTCCTTGGTTAAGAGGACAACCAACCCATATGGCACACAATGACCTATACTTGATAAACATTGTCGTCCTAGGTAACAACGTATCATTTGATCGCGAACAGATTTAAGGACTAAACGATAAATCCTCCTTTGTCGAATCTAAATAGTCCTAAGGACTTCACCACAACATAGGAGTTCATTAGAAGATGAAACAATTTATGATGAAAAATATCAAAATAACTTTTATTTATTTATAATTCATATACTAATACAAGAAAGAGCACAACCGTCAACAGACTGACAATTGGCTTTGGGATACTATTTCCAACAATGAAAACTATATCCACATAGGTTCTAAGAATGTTGTTCTACACATTCGACCTATCCAACCGTCATGTACCATTACTAGATGGTCACTTTGATTGATACAGAAATTTATTTCTATGCTACCGACTTAGGTTCAGACCTATGAGATCATACACATTAGAGTTCATGATCTGATCGAATGGTTGATCAACGATTAAGAATTATTTTAGGGTTAAACGATCAATACGATTGACATTTAACCTAGTGCAAGTGTTGCAAGGAGGATCGATTAGCAATTTTATTATTAATTAGCTTAATTTGATTAAGCCAATGGATTGAGATTAAGTCTAATTGAATATGATTTAACTAGATTTGGTTTGGATGTGATTGGATCAAGTCCAATTGGTCTATTGGATAAGCCAAGTGCAAGGAAAAACTAGTCCTAGTTCAATTAGGACTTGGGTCAACCTAATTTCTAATTTGATTAAAAAATTAAATTAGATTTAAATCTAATTTAATCTGATTAAATTAAGTTCTTAATTGGGTTAAGACCTATTTTAATTGGGTTGATTTGATTTTGGTTTGATTTGGTTTGAGAAACCAAATTTGAACAAGTCATAGATTGAATCCTAATAAGACTAGGATTCCACTTTGTGCCACCATAGCAGCCCACGCCCACTCTCTCTTATTTTATGTGAGAAAACCCTCTCTCCTAGGTCTTCACGCATACTCAAAACTTTTCTCTCTTTTTCTCTTACATGGAATGTGGTTGTGGATCAAGTCAAAATAGAAATTAATTTGGATTTCAAATTCTATGAGATAAAGTTTTAGAAAACCAAAACTCTTTTCTTATGCACAGATTTTACTCAGATTTTTTTTGAGATTTTTATGACTTTTATGGCATATAATATGAACCCTTTGCTGATAGTCCACAGCAGAAAAAGAAGGAGGGGATGCCCAAGAGTTGGGTGCCCCTTGTCTTGCCTCGTTTGGATAATCCTTGACTAGGTATTTGATCTAGACAAGGACTCTTTATATCTCTTCATTTAAAATGAATTTCTTTATAAAATTTTTATGGATCATAGAGAATTGAGAGACCTCTAGGGAATCCAAAAATTAAAGAGAAAGAGTCTTGGAGCATGGAGATCTAATAGACACAAAACTAGGTGTCTGGGTTAGAGCAAAGAGAAGAAGAAGAGGGTCTTCTTCTAGAGTTGCTGGGTTCATCTCTTTCCTTCCTCCATCTGTAAGTTTTCTGAGAGTGTCTCATCTAAAACTCCTTCTCCTAATTTTTATCTTTGAAAGAGTCCAAATCAAGAAGAAGGAGGCATCTGATCGACCATCGAAAAAGAATCAGTGCAGTACAAGCATACTGTGCTGATTTTCTGGACTAGAACTTCTGATCGTGATTCATGGGCTCGTGTAGATGACTCTAGAGGTCGGATATGTGTGTGGCTCACAACATCATCCTCAAGTCTGGATCAGCAAAGTTAGAATATCTAACTTGCATGGTAATAGATCTGATCTATTATATTTTACATACATTAGATGTAGTATAGAAACATGTTGATATGATCAACATGTAGTTCTTGCTTTTTATATTTTAATTTTTGATTTAATATCATATAATAATCATATAATAGAATCTTAGATCTAAAAATTATTTAATTTTATAAGATAAATTTTGATTTATTTTAGTCTTCTACTGCCTAATCTTGAAAAAGTTTCAAGATCTAACCCTGAAACCCTAGATCTGGTTCCTTCAATTGGTATCAGAGCCTAGGTTGTTTATTACATGATTATTTATATATTTTTAGATTATTTTTTAGATTAGATCTAATTTATAATCTGATTATTAAATCTAAAATTAAAATTTTTAGATCAATCACGAACTGTAGGTTGTCTTGCTGTAAGGTTTACCCCTTACAGTACAAAGGTTGTCCTAGTTCGTGTAGATCTATCTTTAATCATAAATTTATTAGATGTAATCTAGATTAATTTATGATTTATTAGATTTAAAAAATATTTAAATCTAAAATAAAATCTTTTTGTTAATAATTTTTGTGCAAAGAACCATCATATATTTGTCTGAAAAATTTACGCAGTTTAAAGTTGAAATTATTTCAATTACGTGAACCTGTTTAGATTAGATCTAAAGTAGTTTCATGCTTATTTTACTTGTATTTTGATTATGAATCAAACATACAACTTGGTTGGTAGAATCATGTTGTAAAAATGTTTTACAAACATGTAAATTATTTTCGAAAAGCCGAACCCCAACCCTCAGCCCAAAACTTAATTGAGAATTAAGAAGTTGTTTGATTAGGTTCTAGGATTGTGAATTGAAAAACCTAAGACACAAACCATAACACATTGGGTTAATGGGTTAGTAAGAATTAGGTCTATTAATTAGGTTAGACCTAAGGTTAGATTAAAGATGGACTTAATTAGAGAATTGACTAAATCTAATCAATTGTTGTCTTAGATTAGGTCAAGGATTCTCTAGATCAATTACAATAGTTGTAGTTGGTCAAGTCCATGTCTTTAACGAGAATCAAATGGACTTGATTCTTGGCTAAGTGGTCTAGCATGAACTGTTAGATTGATCTCATCGAAACTAATTAAACCAGTTGGTGTCTAAGATAAACCAGATCGGTGGTTTTTAATTGGCAGCCCGCTTATCTGACCATTTTTGATGGTGTCTAAGGCAAGCTTTGGCAGATCCTCCCACCGATCGAACTTACCTGATCTCTTGATGAAATTATGTTTTAATCGGATCACTTGACTATTCGAGCTGACCCATGTCAGCTAGGTAAATCAGTGTGACTGATTTAGGTGCTCCTAAACCAATCCTTTTAGTGGTCTCCCTTAAGCTAATTTGGTGAAGCTAGTGGGAGGATCATGATAAGCTGGTTCATCTGACCTCATCCTCTAAATCAATTAAATCTTCTAAAATTATTAGGTTCTTAAAATGAAATAGTTATGGTGATAACTAGATCATAGCCCCTATTAAGTGGATGATAATGGGTCCATCAGTTGGATAATCATTGGAGGCCCAAAGGCCTGGTGCTTATCGACTGATGGAATTGTCATTCATAATATGATTTCTTAACTGCATCTTTCTAAATGGTGGTTAGGTTAGCCAACCAAAGTTGGGCCTAATCATTCATTGGCTAATGGGTCAAGTATGGTCATGTTAATGGTTGGACCTAACTAGACCTTTTCAGTGGAGGCCAAAGCCTACTGATTAGGGATTGGGGCAAAAAATAAAATTACTAGAAATTATTTAGAGAAATAATTGGTTATGAACCAATGGTTAGATGTACATGGGTTGGCCAACCAAAGTTGGGTTTGTGTGCAGTTTGGGTAATTCCTCGAATTGGAGGTAGAGGCTACCAATTCGAATAAAATAGTGGGAAAAACCTTTTGATTAAAGTCCAAATCTTTAGGTTTAATGAATCAATTACTAATTAGGTTATGATTTTTTTTTGTGTAGATATGGCCACTTTCCTATCACTCCGATCATTGTTGGACAATGATAAGTTGGTGGGACCCAACTTCAGTAGCTGGTATCAAAAGTTGAAGATAGTCCTGGAGCATGAACGGATCCTATATGTGTTAACAGATCCTACACTTGAGGAATCAGCTGCCAATGCACGTGGAATAGTTAGAGACACTTACTAGAAGTGGCTCAGTGATCGGACCACAGTGCGCTGCATCATGCTGACTGCCATGAGTGACGAGTTCAGTCACAGATTTGAGACAACTCAGCCAAAGGATATGCTTCAAGTGTTGGAGGATGCCTTTGGCACACCCGATGATGTGGAGAGATACAAGATTAGTTGTGCCATCTTCAACGCCAAAATGCAGGATGGTGCCTCTGTCACTGATCATGTATTGTACATGATCAAGCTGATGGAGTGTTTGAACAAGCTCGGCTTTTCCTTGCATGAGCAGCTTGGGAAAGATGCAATACTGAACTCGCTACCCAAGTCTTATCTCCCATTCCTCACTCATTATAGAATGACAAAACCTAAAGTAAACTACCATGGATTATTGGGGTTGCTTTAGAACTTTGAGAAGGATCACCAACTCCATAAGGAGTCGGTGAACTTAGTGGGAGGTTCGTCTTCTGGTTCTCGACCCTTTAAGAAAGGAAAGAAGAAAATGAAGAAGGTGCAAGTTCAGGCTGGGACATCAGTGCAGGGCCAGACCAGAAAGATCAAGCCCAATAAGAGTCAAGCTAAATGCTTCTTTTATAAGAAGTGAAGGTACTGAAAGAAGAACTATCCTCAGTACATTACCTTCCTAGACCCGAACAGGCAGAGAAAGAAGCAAGCTATTGCTGGGCAAGGTATTTATATCATAACTCCTTGCAATTTCTCTATTTATGATATAACTGCTGGGTATTGGATATCGGTAGCCCTTACCATATTTGCAATTTGTTACAGGGATTGCAGGTCAGTAGAAGATTCGAGCAAGGCGAGAGGTTCCTGAACAATGGAGATGGAAGACCAGTTCCAGTTCTAGCATTAGAAATCTTGAAACTTATATTTGAGTCCCATGCCGTTGTTCTTAATGATTGTTATTTCTGTCTCAGTTTCTTTTTAAATGTTATTTCTGTAGGCCTTTTGGCCAAAAATGATTATGAAATTTCAATAAAGAAACAAGTTTTTAATATCATTATGAATGATGTTACTATATTTTGTGGATATTTGAATAATAGTGTATATATGTTATCACAACCTGTTAATGTAGTCTATTCTATTGGCAAGCACCCTAGATTAGATAGTGTATCAAACATCTACTTATGGCACTGTAGGTTAGGTCTTATAAACAAGAACAGGATAAACAGGTTGACTGAAGAGGAAATTCTTGAAGTCAGTGATTGTGAATCACTTCCAACCTATGAGTCCTGTCTTTTGGTAAAATGACCAAGTCACCTTTTACTTGAAAAGGTGAGAGAGCTACTGAGCTCTTGGGCCTAGTACATACTGATGTATGCGGGCCCATGAGCACAAGTGCTAGAGATGGATATTTCTACTTCATCACTTTCACGGATGATCTATCTAAATATAGATGTGTCTATCTGATGAAACATAAGTCGGATTCATTTAAAATGTTCAAACGATTCCGAAGTGAAGTAAAAAAATAAACTGGGAAGAGTATTAAAACTTTTCGATCTGATCGAAGAGGAGAATACCTTTTTGATGAGTTTCTCACATATCTAGGAGAGAATGGAATTTTCTTCCAATGGACTCCTCCAGGAACACCACAGCATAATGGTGTGTCTGAAAGGAGAAATCAGATTTTGTTAGACATGGTCCGATCCATGATGGGTTTTGCCAGTTTGCTGATATTCTTTTGGGGATATGCACTCGAATAGGCCTGTTATCTATTAAATAGGGTTTCAAGTAAGTCTGTAATTAAGACTCCATATGAGATATGGACAGGGCGTAAGCCAGCACTTTCACACCTTAGGGTCTGGGGGTGCCCGGCCTATGTCAAACGATTAGTTACAGATAAACTTGGACCTAGATCTGACAAATGCACATTCATAAGGTACCCCAAAGAGATCAAAAGATATTTTTTCTATCATGCTGATGAATAAAAGATGTTCGTCAGCCTTAAGGCAACCTTTTTAGAAAAAGAGTTCCTTGGTGAAGGAACCATTGCCTCTAAAGTTAAACTTGATGAAGTTCAACAGGTAGAAGGACCGACCCAATAGCTGAACCTGAGTTAGATTTGATTAGATCAGATCCGGAGCCCAATGTACCTGCACCATTAAGGTGATCCGATAGAGTACCGCATCAGTCGGACAGATACTATGATTTTTTGGTCCGGGATGGTGATCCCATCGAACTCGATGAGAATGATGAAGATCCGATCACCTATATGGATGCAATGCAGAGATCTAATTTCGAGAAATGACTTGAAGCCATGCAATCCAAAATGAAGTCTATGAAGGTCAACGATGTATGGACATTGGTTGACCCACCTGAAGGGGTTAAATCCATTGGGTGTAAATGGGTCTTCAAAAGGAAGAGGGGCACAGACGAAAGATGCAGACCTATAAAGCCCATCTAGTTATCAAGGGGTATCGTCAACATTATGGTATTGACTATAACGAGACGTTCTCTCATGTGGCAATGCTCAAATTCATTCGGATAATACTTGCAATAGCTGCCCATCTGGATTATGAGATCTGACAGATAGATGTAAAGATAGTTTTTCTGAATGGAGAGCTGACCGAAGAGGTGTATATGATACAACCTGAGGGGTTTACATCCACAGATGTGTCCAAGGTGTGCAAGCTTCAGAGATCTATTTATAGATTGAAGCAAGCTTCTCGGAGTTGGAACATGCATTTTGATAAGGTGATCAAAATGTATGGCTTTGTTAAGAACAGAGAAGAGCCCTGCATCTATAAATGGGCAAAGAGTCTAGTTGTGGTATTCCTTATCTTGTACATGGATGATATTCTCTTAATCGAAAATGACATCCTCACACTACAGGGAATAAAAGTTTGGTTGTCATCACAGTTCTTCATGAAGGACTTGGGTGAAGCATCCTACATCTTAGGAATAAAATCTATAGGGATAGATCTAAAAGGATGCCTGGATTATCCCAGTCCACATACATAGATACTGTGCTGAAGAGGTCAGCATGGAGAATTCCAAGAAGGGCTATATACCGATAGGTCATGAAATTTCTCTCTCTAAGAAAGATTATCCGACAACTCCTGAAGGGAGAGAGCATATGAGTAGAGTCCCATATGCTTCGATCGTGAGATCTATCATATACACCATGACATATATAAGGCCAGATGTGGCATACTCACTAGGAGTAGTGAGTAGATACCAATCTGATCCTGGAGAAAATCACTGGAAAGTGTTAAAGCCATCCTTAAGTATTTGAGAATTACTAAGGACCAATGATTGGTTTATGGCGAGTTAGATCTGAAACTTGTGGGGTTCACAGACTCCAGCTTTCAATCTGACCATGATGACAGCAGAAGCGTGTCGGGTTATATCTTTATTCTTTATGGTGGAGCCATCTGCTGGAAGAGTTCCAAACAGTATACTGTGGCAGACTCTGTTTGTGAGGCGGAGTACATTGCAGCATCAGATACCGTGAAGGAAGGCTTCTGGGCATAGTCAAGTACTTATGAAGTCAGAGTGTGATCGAGATGGGATTGACCACTCTAAGAGTTGGAGAAGAATGAGTCGCTGTATTTCAATTTAGCAAAACCTTGGCCAGGATAATCCATCAGATGGATTTGATATTTTGAAATACAATGTGGACAATCTGATCAGAATTGACAGTTGAACTCTGAGGTATCCTATGAGTATTTTGGTTAAGGAGATGAATTATATGGAAACTATATCCGCATGGGTTCTAAGAATGTTGTTCTACACATTCGACCTATCCGACCATCGGGTACCATTGTTAGATGGTCACTTTGATTGGTATAGAAATTTATTCTTATGCTACCAACTTTGGTTCAGACCTATGAGATCACACACATTAGAGTTCACAATCTGATCAGATGGTTGATCAACGATTAAGAATCGTTTTAGGGTTAAACGATCAATATGATTGACATTTAACCTAGTACAAGTGTTGCTGGAGGATCGATTAGCAATTCGATTGCTAATTAGCTTAATTTGATTAAGCCAATGGGTTGAGATTAACTCTAATTAAATATGATTTAATTAAATTTGGTTTGGGCTTGATTGGATCAAATCTAATTGGTCTATTGGATAAGCCAAGTGCAAGGAAAAACTAGTCCTAGTTCAATTAGGACTTGGGTCAACCTAAAGAAAATTAAATCAGATTTAAATCTAATTTAATTTGATTAAATTAGGTTATTAATTAGGTTAAGACCTATTTTAATTGGGTTGATTTGATTTTAATTTGATTTGATTTGAGAAATCAAATTTGAACAAGTCATAGATTGAATCCTAGTAAGACTAGGATTCTACCTTGTGCCACCTTAGCCCCCCACACCACTCTCTCTTATCCCACGCCCACTCTCTCTTATTTTGTGTGACAAAACCCTCTCTCCTAGGTCTTCACATATGCTCAAAATTTTTCTCTCTTTCTCTCTTACATGGAATGTGGTTGTGGATCAAGTCAAAGTAGGAATTAGTTTAGATTTCAAATTCTATGAGATAGAGTTTTAGAAAACCAAAACTCTTTTCTTATGACACTGATTTTAATCAATTTTTTTTGAGATTTTTGTGGCTTTTATGGCATATAATATTCACCCTTTTTTGATAGTCCATGGTAGTGAAAGAAGGAGGGGACGCCTAAGAGTTGGGCACCCCTTGTCTTGCCTTGTTTGGATAATCCTTGACTAGGTATTTGATCTAGACAAGGACTCTTCATATCTCTCTATTTAAAATAAATTTCTTTATGAAATTTTTGTGAATAATAAGTATTAAGAGACCTTTGGGGTGTCCAAAAATTAAGGAGAAAGAGTCTTAGGGCATGGAGATCTAATAGACACAAAACTAGGTGTCTGGGTTAGAGCAAAGAGAAGAAGAAGAGGGTCTTCTTCTAGAGTTGCTGGGTTCATCCCTTCTCTTCCTCCATCTGTAAGTTTTCTGAGAGTGTCTCATCTAAAACTTCTTCTCCTACTTTTCATCTTTGGAAGAGTCCAAATCAAGAAGGAGGCATCTGATCGACCATCGAAGAAGGATCAGTGCAGTACTAGCATACTTTGCTGATTTCCTGGACCTGAACTTCTGATCATGATTCATGGGCTCGTGTGGATGACTCCTAGAGACTGGATGCATGTGTGGCTCTCAATATCATCCTTAAGCCTGGATCAACAAAGTTAGAACATCTAACTTGCAAGGTAATAGATCTGATCTATTATATTTTACATACATTAGATGTAGTATAGAAATATGTTGATATGATCAATATGTAGTTCTTGCTCTTTATATTTTAATTTTTAATTTAATGCCATGTAATAATCATGTAATAGGATCTTAGATCTAGGGATTCTCTGGTTTTACAAGATAAATTTTAATTTATTTTAGTCTTTCGCTGCCTGATTTTGAAAAAGTTTCAAGATCTAACACTGAAACCCTAGATCTGGTTTCTTCACGGCCAACCTGACTAGCTAGAGAGACTCGATTGAGTCATCATATTATGAGTGAGAATTCTAATAGCAGATGAGCATCAGGCCTTTGGGCCTCCAATGATCATCATACTAATAGATCTATTATCATCCAACTTAATGGGAGGTAATGATCTAGTTATCACCATAACTATCTTATTTTAGAGACCTAATAATTTAAAAGATTTAATTTATGAATTACGACAAGAGAAGAGATCAACCAGTAAACCACTATCCTCCCACTAACTTCATTAAGTCATTGAATTGGATCAGGATCATGCTGGTTGAAATGGCACCTAAATCAGTCACACTGATCAACCTTAATGGCATGAATCAACTCGAATTCCTTATCAATTTAATCAAGATATAATCCATCAAATTGATCAAGTGAGATTGGTGAGTGGGTATACTAAGCTTGCCTTAGATGCCATCAAAATAGCTAGATAAGCTGCTCCCAATTAAAAATTATCAATCGAAATACCAAACTTACCTTAGACACCAATTGGTTAATTAGTCTTGATTTGACCAGCCTAATGATTCGGGCTCAACCATTGAGCCACAATCAAGATTCATTTGATCTAATCAAAGATATAGACTTGATCATCTACAACTATTATATTAGTTTTAGAGAAATTCTGATTTAATCTAATTCAATATTTGATTAGATTTAATCAATTTCTCTATATAGTCTATTAACTCTTTCATTCTAACCTTAGGTCTAATCCAATTAAGAGGACCAAATTTGAGCTGACCCATGCTCCCATATTTTATGCAATGTTATTAGATCTTAAATCATAATTCTAGATCTAATCGATTCTATACTTAATTTTTAATTAAGTTTCAGCATCAATATGGGGTTTAGGTTAAGTTTTGAACAATTTCAACTTTTCATTTTATAAACAATTTACAATAAATTTTATGCAAAGATTTTTTATTTTAAAACTGGGTTGACTTGCTTAACACTAAGCCTGCTATACAAGAAGACTGGGTCAACTTAGTTCAAAACTGGATCGACTCAGTAATTATGCGAGTATGTTTCAAAGAGTTTTAGATCTAAAAAAACTTGTATAATCCTAAAATAAAATCAATCATAAACACCCTTTTAGATCATATCTAAATTTTTTATGATTTTAAATTTTATTTTTTCATGATTAAATAATTTTAATCATATAGATTAAATATTTTACTTTTCATATAATTTTGTATCACATATAACAATCTTAAGATTTCAAGATCTAAGATTTTGTAGAAAAATAAGTTCTTCCTTTTGCATTATTCTTCATGAGATTTAATCACATGGCATCCCTACATACCATAAGAGCACCCCATCAAATAGAAAGAGAGAGAGCCTTTAAATCCTTCTTGCTCAAATGATCGGACGGCCTGGTGATCAACCCAATCCAAGTACTTACTAATTGGATCATCTAATCTAATCACATATCATATATGCTTGAATTTAAATTTAATCTAAATTACATCAAATTTGATCACAATCTTAGATCATATCTAAATCAGATCATAAATATCACATGCAACATATAAAATCAGATTTGATTAAAGATCAGTACAAATTAGGACAACCTATTCATTGTAAGGGATAAACCCTATAGTAGGACAACCTTATTCAATTTGTGTGATCAACCATTAATTAAATTTAGATCTAAGATATCACATATCAAATCTAAATAAAATTAAATTTTAGATCTAATATGCACATATAACATGTCATAATGAATCTAGACTCTGATACCACTATTAAAAAATGTAGACGATTTCATGCATATATTTCAAAATTTTTTCAAATAAATTATAGCAAAAAGAAACTAGATTAATCATATTAATCTAACATATATATGATTAGATCAATAAATTAACCTATTCTAGAATCTATGATATGATATATTGCATATAAAATCTGAAAAAATTCAAAAGATCAAATCTGCATGCATACATGTGAGCAGTAGATCAAATGTACATCTATCTGAGTTCAAAACTCGATACCTGAGTGCGGGTCAATGATCACTGCTACTGAGAGATATGGTAAAAAGGATCTTTGCTGGTTGCTTGCAGCCACACACATATCTAACCTCTACGGAAGGTCTACTTAAAGCCCCGATCTGATCGATCTTCTTAGGAGTGCTAGCTCGCGCGAAGACCATCTTATTGGCTGATCTGGATCTTTTCTTCAAATCATTCAAATCTTTTCAAAGACTAAAAAAGGACATCTAGAGAAAATAAGGATGAGAAAGAAGTATGAAGAGGAGACACTCTTCTTTCTTCTTTTTCTCTCTTCCCAAACACTTAGGATCAAACTCTAGAAATCTAGATTTTTCACTCACCCAAAGAGGAAAGGACTCTCCTCTATTTTTCATGCCATGAAACCATGCCCAAAGCCCCTTCACTGTGAAGAACACTTTCTCTTCTCTCTTACACGCACAAAAGAAAATATCTCCCTTTTATTTGGCATCAAAGTTGGTTAGGGTCAAAGAGTCCAACAATGTTTGGACTCTTACTTCTTTTGTAGCCTCCTCTCACAAATTCATGCCCAAAAAAATGTTGGACGCCCCAACCAAATATTTTTCTTGGTAAATCAGATCCTCATCTGATTTTCCATGATCAAGTCTTCTTTTTTATAGAACAAAAGAAAGGAAATTCAAGGGAAGTGGGCGGCAATGTTTATAGATAAGGTCAAACCTTATCTTATATGGTAACCTATTCAAATCAAATTTGAATATACCATAAAATACCAGATCATATATATTTTTGGATGTGAGAAAGGGAGGGCAGAAGGCCCTTTTTGCATGGATAAATCTCATGCAAAACTCTTTTTGGCATGAAGAAGAATGGCATCAAGAATTGGGTGGCGGATAGGAGGAGTCCAACATTTTATGGACTTGATTTTCTTATTTGACTCTAAACCAAATCACATTTGATTAAGCTCAAATAAATAGATGAAATCTAATCTAATTAGGTTCATAATTTTTTTATCAAATTCTAATCTAATTAGAAATTGATTGAACTAAAGTCTTAATCAAATCAGAAACAATTCTCCCTTAGCGATTAGGTCATCTCATAACCTAATCGGATCAAACCTAATTGAATCTAATTCAATTTGATTTTATCTAATCCTCTTTGTTCAATCAATTTGAGCTAATCAGTAATCTAATTACTAATAAATTCTCTATTAATTTACTAATACTTAGTGAATAAATTTATTACAACTTTCGCATAAGATTAACTATCAATCAAATTGATGATTAAACCCTTGAACGATTCTCAATCATTGATCAGCCACATGATCAGTTAGAAACTTCTTTTGAGTGTGACCTCATAGGTTCGAACCTAAGCCGATAGCATAAAAATAAATTTTAGAACCAATCAATGTAACCATCTAGCAATGAGACCCGATGTGGTGAAGCAACATTGAAAAACCTACTAGCGTATAGTTATTGTATAATTCATTCTTTTGACCCTAATGCTCAAGGATGATCTAGGGTTTCACTATCAACCTTAGATAAGTCATCCACATTATATTTTAACCTTTCAAATCTATCACATGAATTATCCAGGTCTAGGTTTTACTAAATTAAAATATATTGATACATTAACTCCTACTAATTTGGAAGGGTCAATCTCATCTAGAGTCACATACCGACTTGATAAATACTTGACTGTACTCAAAAATCTTTCGTTACTGAATTAAAAATTTAGATAGTTTGGCATTAAAGTACAGTGAGTTGCTTACAAGTCACCATGATAATTTCAGGTCGAAGAGACACTTATACCCATATCCTTCACGAGCTACTCTTGACAGCAAAGTACTCCGTAATTAGTCACGTTCAGTGATGATGTACTCTTATATCTCACCTACATGCCATACCAGTGTCTCTACACTATTTGGTTATGAGACGACCAACGCATATGGATACAATGACCTATACTTGATATCGCTATCATCTTAGTAATAGTGTATCATTTGATCGCGAACCAGTTTTAAGGACTACGTGATAAATCTTCATTTATCGATCAAAGTAGTCCTAAAGACTTCATCACAACACAGGAGTTCGTTAGAAGATATAATCTTGTGATGAAAAAATATAAATAACTTTTATTATTAATCAATTCATATATATTTATAATTAGTACAATCATTAAACGATTAACTTTAGAACATAATTCTCAACAAGATGGAGCTTCAGGAGTCAGGAGGAGCCTAGAGCGAGGTGGAGCTCCAAGTAGAGATGGATCAGGCACTAGATGGGAGATTTATGCCTTAGAAACCAATTGTTCGCTAACACATTTTATAATTCGAAGGCTTAATCTAGTACTTATAAAATTTTTATTATCAATAAAGAGCTTTTTCATTCCAATCATGTTTATATGTCCATGTTTTATCCTAGAAATTAGCAAAGATGATTTTTTATATATTCTCAAAGTGTTAAAAATTTGAGATATATCTTAATTAGTAGTTAATTTTTAAATACTTCTGATCAAAGGATCATCATGGAGGATAGTGATCAATCCATGCGAGATTGGTGCACAGTTCACCTCTCTTATGGGTAGATGAGTCTTGGGTCTGTAGTGTAGGGACACTGAGGTGAGGGTGCTAGTGGTTGTTAGAGAACAACTTGTACTGAGCGTGACTAACATGAGAAACCACATGGATGTCTACTCACTCATCAGTGGTCTTCTCGATGCTGTAGTGGTGTGAGTGATCCTTTGACCTATGGTGTTATTGGCTATCACAGTGAAGCTACTGAGTTTGACTGCACATTCTCTTGGTCTCTAGTCATTCAGGTTTTTGCTATATATGTTAGCTTCAATAGGTTCAGATTCACTGTTTGGAGTAGGATGCACCTAGATGAAATTTATCAACCTTAGTAGAAAAAGATAAGTCTTATGCGATTTGTGAGAGTAAGTTCAGAAAGTCTTTGGCTAAAGCAAGTGTAAATATTGGAAAAAAAATTTCATGGAATTCACAAATAAACTCGAGTCAAGCCAATCTTGCATATGACTGACGATGGGGTCTGATGAGTTCTCCATGACCTCCATCAAGTCGGGACTCATGATAGAAGAACTGAATCATACGATAACTGCACTTAGAGGTTCATATTTTTATTTTACTAGATTGCCACTACATACTACTAGGTGTCATTAGTAGATTGTGGAAATCATCGGGTGTCGTCTTAATGATCGATGATCCTCAAAGAGTAAAGATGAAAATATTCAAATCCATTGAAAAAAGATGATATTATAATGGAGATCATAATATATCTCACTACCAGATAGAATAGAACCTATGTGGTCACATATTAAAGAATTTAATCTTGAATTTATCAATTGGGCTTATAAAGTTCTAATTGGGTTAGGATTTATTGAAATCCTATTGGGTTTAAGAGAATCATGCTAGCACATGGTTAAATCTAATTCTTCTCGAGATTTCGATTGGATCAAGTCCATTGCATTGAACCTAACCTAAATCTATTAGATTTACCTGGATGCCTAATTATGAGCCCAAGAGGATTGAATTAAGTCAATAAGTTGGTTAAATTATTTCCTCATTATCTTCTCATTTATTTTCTGATATTGTGTGTGAAATTAAGGGAAAGAAGAGATGGCGCCATGCATCTCTTTTGGAAATTCCCTTGGGCGCCATCTCTTGGATTGGCATGAGGAAGAGAGAGGGGCCCACCCTCTCTCTTGCATTGGCATGGAAGGAGAGAGAGAGGGGCTACGTCCCCTCTCTTGTGCATGAAAACCCTAAGGGGGCACCAAAAGAGAGAGGGGCTACGCCCCCTCACTTGTGCATGAAAATCTTAAGGGGGTGCCAACCTGCTCTCTATTGCAAGGGGCACCCACTCAGACTACCTTATCTGATTGGGGCATCCTATATGCTTGCCAAAAGAGGTTGATATCCTATCAATTAAGTCTGATTTTAATGAAAAAATAAGATTAAAAAGATAAAAATTTTATGAGATAAGGATGTGCCTTGTTAAGTTAATTGGTTCCTGATTTGGATCAAAGAAAGATCTATTTAAAGAGAGTCTCTTAAGGTTTAAAAAAAAAATAGAATTTTATGAAACAAAAGCACTCCTCTCTTCTTCTCCATGCCACACCCTCTCTCCCTCTTCTCTTTTCAATGCCCAAAGATTGGGTGTTCTATATTCCACATGCCAAGAAGAAGAAGAGTTTCTTCTACAGCAAGAAACGAGGAGAAGGAGGCTGCAGTTCAAAGGTTGAAGTTGCAGTTCAGATCATTGCTGATCAAGGTTCAAAGAGATATAGATCTTTCTTAGAGAAGAAGGATCTAATATAAGAAAAAAGATTCAAGATTGATCTCGATGGATACCTATAGAGGTCTGATAAGTGTGTGGCTCAAGGACCTTCGAATCTAAGATCGTTGATAGCGGTGAATTTCTATCCGTGCAAAGGTATTAATATTTGATCTCATCCTTATTTTATTTTTCAGATTATATGCATGTCTTTATTCTAGAGTTCTTGGGTAAGATTAGATGAGATCTAATGCATGTGGGATTAATGAAAGAAGAGTGCCCTATAGGCCAATCGTAAGTATATTGTGATGAGGCTTTTCTTTGTAATTTTTCAACTCATATAATGATATTTATTATTTGATAATAAAATGAGACATTGATTCATTATTTTAGCTGCATCTTATTATGTCTAAGATTATGATGAACCCCAAAGATTAGGACAATGGTTTTAGAGACATGAATGGGTCATGCTAGTGAGACCTAAAATCCTTAAATCTTAATCTTAAATATTTCTGATCATAGAAGCATTAAGTCAGAGATCAATATTTCAGATAGACTGGCACATCCTATGTATGATCGATGGAGAGGGTGGCAGATCTCACTAGCCACTTGTGTATAGGACACTAATACAAGGATGTGGGTGCTCATTTAGAACTAAATCCACTGAATTGACTCGATGAAAGGGAATATCTTATGAAAGCCTTACTTATATGTCAAAGATGTTTTTTTTGAGTGGGAGTTGTGCAACTGATCCTTAGACCTGAGATCACCATAGAATCTTGTGCACATGAACCCATATTTTGATTTATACCCAGGCATGACATTAAGACATATACAGAATATTCTAGATATGGTAGAGTGTGTATAAAGATTTTGAGTAGATCAACATGGAATCGATCACTCCTAATAAGAGGAGATCACATCTTGTGAATTCTCATCCCTAGATGACTCAGAAAAAATCTTTTGGCCAAAAGCAGAAAGGAGATTAGAAAGAGTTTCTAATGCTTCATCATCAGAGTCATCGAGAATCGATAGAATATGTGTTTGAGTTTGACATGGTTCCATACTCATGAACATATTCAGGGTGCAGGGATGATCGAAGGATTGAATTGCATGGTAACTTGCCACTGAAGGATATATTTGATATTTTTATTAAATTTTATATCTTTTAAATAGTCATGATATATTTTTAGACATCAATCTTGACTTATAGATTTGATCAAATTAAAGAGTTTAATTTGATCGCCAATTAGAAAGGATTCTAATTGTTGAACTCGGGTTAGCTCGATTGGACCTAAATCGGTAAGATTGAAATCTAATCAAATTAGATCAACTTGCATCCAGATCTACTGCTGGCTAGATATGGAATCCAATACATCAACACATATAAAAATTGACCAAGGACCCTTTTGATAAGGTTGATTGAAAATTTGGATTCAATCAGGGTTCTCGATAAGCATGCTAGCACATGTGAAAACCCTAGCTACTTGGGAGATCAATTTGGTCTCATCCCTTGTAAATTAGCTAGCCCAATTTGGTGGGCATTTGGGTTTGGTTGTGCCACCTAGAAGCAGCCTAAATTTGGGCATCACATATTATTTTAACACCATATATGAAGAGTCCAAATTATGGAGGACTCTTAGTGCAAAAAATTATTTGCATGCGTGTGTTGGCATGAGCAGAAGGAGGAGTCCTTCTGGCTCAAGATTCAAATGTATGTGGTGGCTCACATCACCCTCCATTCTTTGGTGCACATCTCAAAGCATGAGATGGATTTTTTTAAAAAATATGGGGTGGAGAAAAATTAGAAAGAAGAAGGATCTCTCGCATGCGCACGTTGAAGCATCGCATCTCTCTGCATTTCAGAGAGTCCTTTTGTAGATCAAAATTGACTAAAATGGAATGCCACCTATCAAATAATGTTTCACTTTTAATCAAGTTTTTTATAGTGATTTATCTAAAATTTTTGTAGATTGATCAGAAGGCCAAAAGGATGCCATAAGCTTCCCCTCATGCGTGTGCATGGTGATAAGGACTCGCGTGAAGTGTTGCGAGAAGTTATCCTTCTGTGAGAAATTTTCCTTCTTTGTTAGGTGTTCTAGAATCAAAATTAATCCTTCTTTCCACATGGAATTTTTTGGATTTTTTGATCTAAGAAGGGATGCAAAAATATCTCTTCTCTGATAGCGTACGTAGGTGTAGGTACTGATCGATGTATCATTGATAGGAGTCCTTCTGCTTGAAGGAACTCTTATCTTTGATAATCAGATCAGATAGGCCTCTTGAATGAGGCATGTCCCACCTTTTTGGCACCCTTCTGATGGCTTTAAAAAGGCTTGGGCGCTATGTATCCGAGGCAATTCAGAAAGCTTTCCAATTTTATCTCTGTTGCTCTCCCCTCTTTCTTACAACCTATCTTAGTTTTAGGACAAGACTTTGAAATTTAAGACAAAACCTTATCTGATCCAGAAAAGATTGTGAAGATCCTAAAGAAGGAGATTCAGAAGTTCAGAGGAAGATCTAAAAGGGTCGAGTCAGGTTCTTAGAGAAATCTGATCAATATAGGACTAGTCGAGTTCTAGGAGCTAGAACTCTAGAAGCAAGATGAAGGAAGAGCACTGTCTTTGGTCTAATTTTCATATGTATCATCATTAAAGTGTTGAAAAATATATCCCAAAGTCAATCGACAGTCGGTTGATGATTGTGCTCATCTTCTAGATTATATATGAATTTTAATTAATAAAAATATTTGACATTTTCATTATAAATGATCCATCTTTGAACTCCTGTGTTGTAATGAAATCCTTAGGACTATAATTAATTGACAAAAGAGGATTTATCATTAAATCTTTAAATATATTAATGACCAAATGATATGCTATTAATAGGACCATAGTGTTATCAAGTATAAATTGTTGTGTGCCATATGAGTTGGTTGTCTTCTAAATCAATGAGTATGGAGACACTGTTATGGCATGTAGATAGAATATAAGAGTACATTCGCATCGAACGTGACCATATGCTGAGTACTTTGCTGTCAAAAATAGCTCGTGAAGGGTATGGATATAAGTGTCCCTCCGATCTGAGACCACCACAGTGACTTGTAAGCAACTCACTGTACTGTAGTATCAGACCATCTGAGTTTCTAACTCAGTGATGGAAGGCTATTGGGTGCAGTCAAGTACTTATCAAATCGGTGTGTGAGTCAAGAGAGATTTGACCCATCTGAATTAGTAGGAGATATGCATTAGTATATTTCAATTCAGTAAAATCTTGATCAGGATAATCCATGAGATGGATTTGAAAGGTTAAAATATAATGTGATCGACAAATTAGGGTTGACAGTTAAACTCTAGGTCATCTTGAGCATTTGGGTCAAAGGGATGAATTATATGATAACCATACGCCAGTAGATTTTAGAAGGTTGCTTTGCAATACTTCGACCTATCCAGTCGTCGGGTCACCATTGCTAGATGATTATATTGATTGGTATAGAAAATTATTTCTATACTACTGACTTAGGTTTGAACCTATGAGGTCACATGGATTAAAAGATTTGATCAGATCTGATGGCTGAAAAGTCTAATTAGATTGTGACTCTGGTGAAGAGTCCTACTCGGACTAGGACTCTGGGGGAGAGTCCCACTAGGATTGAAACTCTACTATTTTTAGAGAATTAATTAATAATTACATTACTAATTGACTTAATTTAATTGAGTAAAGAGCTTTGGATCAAGTCTAATTGAATTAGATTCAGTTCGACTCTGCTTGGGTTTGATATGATCGAGCCCGATTACAAAAAAAATTTGATCCTGATTCGATCAGGATTTTGACTCTGCTAATTCTATTTGGGTTAAAAATTTAATGAGATATTTAGATTTCTAATTGGATTAAATTTATTTCTATTAGTGGATTCAATCTAAATTTGATTTGGATTAGAATTGAATTAGAAATGAAGAGTTCAAGTCAAATTAGGACTCTATCCTTATCTCCTGCGCCACTCCTGAACCCATGCCAATTTCTCCACACCTAATTGGATTTGGGTTGTGATTTTTGGCATCATGATAGAGGGTCCAATAAGAGTGGATGGTAATAGTTGATAAATCATAATATTATCTTTTGTCTAATACGAATGCGATCCGAATTAGAGCTAAGAGGTAAACTAGGAAAGAGATTTTTCGTATATAAAATATTATTGGTACCATATTAATTTTTTTCTTATTTTTATTAGAGAATCATTTAGTGTGTGAGACCCCAAAATCTTTCTCCACATCTAAATAATTTTTCTAAAATTTTTTGGGATGCCAAAAGGTGGTTTTGGCATTGACTCTTGGTGCCCTTCCTTGGAAAACCCTAATTCCTAGTCTATAAAAATGGGTCCTTTCTCTTGGATGTCCCATGATCAATCCCCTGTTGTTTATTATTTCCAAAGCATCTTCTCCTCCTCTTCTATTCCTCCACTTGATCCTCTCTTGCTTTGGAGTATTCAAAGTACTTGAAGAAGAAGGAACAAATTAGCTGTCAAAATTGCTTGCAGGCTAGCACCTCCAAGTTCCTGTTCTACGCCTGTCTTCATGTGGATCTTCCTTTAAGGCCAAATAACTCTATGTGGCTATGAGTAACCTGTGGAATACCTTCTCCAACCATTGGATTAGAGGAGATTAAGATCAAATTTATTTGGTAATGATCTCTAACTTGTTTTGATTCCTATAGTAAATCTAATAATTAGATCTAGAATTTCAGCATCTATGAGATCGATGCGATTTTTATTTTCAGATATGAAGTATATATTTTTATATCAAAGGTCATGATATGGTAGTCTAAGATAGGATCTTATGCATGTGATTAGGATTAAATTATTTAATTTTTTATTTTTACTGTATAAAATTTTTAAATTGCATGTACTACACTACTGCATATTTCCTTCAACTGAAATCAGAGCCAGATTGTTTTGATATGAATTAATATGACTTTAGATCTAAATTTTTTTATTTGATCTGATTATTTATGATTTAAATTATATCTAAATTAATTTATTTTCAGATCTGATTATTATCTATTTAGATTAGATATTCTGAATAGTAAAATACTCAAATTGGATAATCATCAGGCTGTCTGATTATAAGAGCAAGTAGGGTTTTATGACCCTCTCCTCCCATTCAATGGAGTGCTCTTCATGGTGTGTAGGGGTGCCACTGTGAGATCCCATGAAGAAGAAAGTGAAAAGAGAAAACTTACTTTCTTGCAAAATTCTAGATCTTGAAACCCTAGGTGTTGTTGTATGTGATGCAAGTTGTAAAGAAACTAATTACATCTAATCTTGATTAATCAAAATTATTTTGATTTAAAATTATAAAAATTTAGATTTGATCTAAAAGATTTTATGATTTGATGTAAAAGATTTACATAAAAAAATTATTTTCAAAACCTTAACCATGTTGATGCAAAATTTAATTAAGAATTGAGTGTTAAACCTAATAGATCTAGAATTATGATTTAAATCTAATGACATTGTATAAACCATGGGGCATGGGTTAGCTCAAATCAGGTATTTCTCTTTAATTGGATTAGACCTAAGATTAGAATCAAAGAATTGATTGACCATGTAGAAAAATTGATTAAGTCTAACCAAATGTTGAATTAGATTAATCAGAATTTTTTTAGTATAATAGTTGTAGATGGTCAAGTCCATATCTTTAATTAGACCAAATAGATCTTGATTGTAGCTCAGTGGTTGAACCCAAATTATTAGGTTGGTCAAATCGAAACTAGTTAACCAATTGGTATCTAAGATAAGTTTGGCATTTCGATCGATGATTTTTAATTGGGAGCGGCTTACCTGACCATTTTGATGGTGTCTAAGGCAAGTTTAGCAGACCCTCCCACCAATCTCACTTATTTGGCCAATTTGGTGAACTAGAGTTTGATTAGATCGCTAAGTGATTCGAGTTAGCCGATGCCATTAAGATTGATCAGTATGACTGATCTAGGTACCAGTTTAATCAGCATGACCTAATTCGATTAAGTGACTTGGTGAAGTCAGTGGGAGGATTGTGGTCTACTGGTTGATTTTTTTTTCTCTCTTCTTCTCTAAACTTACTAAATCTTCTAAATTATTAGGTTCCTAAAATGAGCTAGTTATGGTGATAACTAGATCATAGCCTCCCATTAAGATAAATGGTAATGGGTCCATTATTCATGATTGACATTGCATGCGCCATCCATCTGGTGTTCACTCTGAATAATAGAATTATCATTCATCATATGATAACTCTGTTGAACTATCTGATGATAGTTGGATTGATCGAGCTATCCTCGGGCCTGATCACTCATTAGGTAGAATTACTGAATAGGTTCATGTTAATGGTTCGATCCAACTGAAACTTTCAGTGGAGGCCCATCATTTACTGAAATAAAATCTAGGGCTAAATTAAATACTAGAAGTTATTTGGAGAAATAATTGGTTGAGAATCTATCCATAGGTGCATATGGGTTGACCAAGCCATCCTCGGGCCTATATGTAGTCTGTGTGGATTCTAGTACCCACTAAGAAATTAAGATAATTTTTTGAATTGGAGGTAGTGGCTACTAATTTATATAAAATAATGGAAGAACCTTTAGACTAAAGTCCATATTTTTAGGATCAACAAATTTATATACTAATTAGATTTTATATTTTTTTTGTGTGTGCAGATATGGCCTCAAACTTGTTGCTCCGATCACTATGGGACAGTGAGAAGCTTATCGGATCAAATTTTGATAATTGGTATCGAAAGTTAAAGATAGTCCTAGAGCATGAGAGGATCCTTTATGTGATAACAGATCTGACACTTGAGGAGCCTACTTCCAACACCCAAGGTGCGGTTCGAGATACTTATTTGAAGTGGCTCAACGACTACACCACGGTTCATTGCATTATGCAGCCCTCTATGAACGATGAGTTCAGTCAAAAATTTGAAGAGGCTCAGCTAGAGAAAATACTTCAAGTGTTGAGGGATTTCTTTGGTACTCCTGATGATGTTGAGCGGCACAAGACTAGTTGCATCATTTTCAATGCTCGGATAAGGAAGGGTGCATCTGTTACCGATCATGTATTGTAAATGATCGAACAGATTGAAAAACTAAGCAAACTCGACTTTCTTTTGCACAAATAGTAGGGAAAGATGCGATCCTGAACTCACTACCCAAGTCCTACTTGCCGTTCCTAAGGCATTTTAGAATGATGAAGCCTGTAGTCAACTATCATGATCTGTTGGGGTTGCTACAGACTTTTGAGAAGGATCATCGCTCTACAAAGAGACAGTGAATTTAGTGGGAGGATCTTCTTCGGGTAATCATCGTCCCTTTAAGAAAGAAAAAAAGAAGAAGAATAAGAAGGTGCCTGATGCTGGGAATCAGTCTCAAAAACCCAAATTGAAGGCTGATCAAAGTCTAGTAGAGTGCTTTTTTTACAAGAAGTAGGGTACTAAAAGAAAAACTATCCTCAGTATATCACTTTCTTTGATCCGAATAAGCCAAAGAAGAAGAAGCAATCAGTTGCTGGACAAGGTACTTATGTGATAACACCTTGTAACTTCTCTCTTTTTGATACAATGATCTGTGTATTGGATACTGGTAGCCCTATTCATATTTGCAATTCATTGCAGGGTCTTCAGGTTGTTAAAAAATTTGAAGATGGTGAGAGATTCCTGAATGTTGGAAATGGAAAATCAGTTCCAGTTCTAGCTTTAGGAATCATCAAGCTTGTATTCGAGTCTCATTACATTATTCTTGATGAGTGTCATTACTATCTTAGTTTTTTTTTAAATATTATTTCTGTAGGCCTTTTGGCCAATTCCAATTATGAAATATTAATAAAGAAAAACTTTTGTGATATCATTTTGAATGGTATTACAATTTTGCATGGACAGTTGAACAATGGTATCTATGTTATATCTAGGCCTAATATAATATACATTTCAAATAAATATTCTAGAATAGATGATGTCACGGATGCCTATCTTTGGCATTGTAGGCTAGGTGATATCAACAAGAACGGGATGAATAGGTTAGCTCAAGAAGAAATTCTTGATAAAGATGATTATGAATCATCACCTATCTGTGAGTCTTGTTTGCTTGAAAAGATGACAAAGTCACCTTTTACTAAAAAATATGAATGAGCCAGTGATAAATTGGGTCTGATACAAACTGATATATGTGGACCCATGAAAACATGTGCCAGAGAAGGGTATAGCTATTTCATTATATTTACAGATGACCTATCTAGGTATGGGTACGTCTACTTGATGAAACACAAGTCCGAATCATTTGAAATGTTCAAACGATTTCATAATAAAATAGAGAAACAAACTAAAAAAGATATTAAAACTTTTCAATCTGATCAAAGAGGTAATATCTCTCTAATGAATTTCTGACATATCTAAAAGAGAATGGGATTCTTTTTCAATGGACCCCTCCAAGGACACCACAACATAATGGCATCTTAGTAAGGATGAATCGAACCTTGTTGGACATGGTTCGGTCCATGATGGGGTTTGCAACTCTGCCAATCTTGTTTTGGAGATATGCACTTGAAATAGCCTGTCTTGTGCTCAATAATATATCAAGCAAGTTAGTTAGTAAGACACCATATGAGATATGGTCAGGGCATTGGCCGAACCTCTCTTACTTTAGGGTCTGGGGGTATCCGACTTATGTTAAATGATTACAAAATGACAAGCTCAGTCCTAGGTTCGATAAATATAACTTCATAGGATACTCCAAAGAAATAAAGGGATATTACTTTTACCTGCCTGCTGAACAAAAGATATTTGTCAGCAATAAGGCACACTTTTTGAAAAAAAAATTTTTAATTAAGGAATAAGGGCCTCTAAAATTGAACTTAATGAAGTTCAACAGGTAGAAGAACCGACACCAATGATTGAATCTGAATCTGAATCGGATTTGATGAGATCAAACCCAAAGCCCAATACACAAATATCCTTAAGGCAATTCGATAGAGTATCACATCAGCCGAACAAATACTTAGATTTCTTGATCTGGGATGAGGATCCTATTAAACTCGATGAGAACGATGAGGATTCGATCACCTATATGGACTCTATTTCAGATTTTATGGCTTCAAACCATTTATCAAAGTTGGACCTCCATATCGCATCCATATAGGTGATCGAATCCTCATCGTTCTCATCGAGTTTAATAGGATCCTCATGAATGGTTTGAAGCCATAAAATCTGAAATAGAGTCCATGAAGGTCAATGATGTATGGACATTAGTTGATCCACTTGAAGGGGTTAACCCATAGAGTGTAAGTGGGTCTTCAAGAGGAAGAGGGGCGCAGATAAAAAGGTGGAGACCTATAAAGCCTGTTTGGTTGTCAAAGATTATCGTCAGCATTATGGTATTAACTATGATGAGATGTTTTCTTTTATGGCAATGCTTAAATCCATTCAGATCATGCTTGCGATAGCAGCATACCTGGACTATGAAGTCTGGCAGATGGATGTGAAGACAGCTTTTGTAAATGAAAAGCTGAATGAAGAGGTGTATATGATATAACCTAAAGGATTCACATCCACAAATGAGTCTAAGGTGTGCAAGCTTCAGAGATCTATTTATGGATTGAAGCAAGCATCTTGGAGTTGGAACATACATTTTGATAAGATGATCAGAACATATGGCTTCGTTAGGAATGAAGAGGAACCTTGCATATATAAGTAGGCTAATGGTTCAATAACTGTATTTCTTATGTTGTATGTAGATGACATTCTCTTAATCGAGAATGATGTCCCTGCATTACAGAGAATAAAAGTATGGCTGTCATCATAATTTTTTATGAAGGATCTGGGAGAAGCAGCCTACATCTAAGAGGCTGCTCGAACTTTCTCAATCCACATACATATATACTATACTGAAATGGTTCAGTATGGAGAATTTCAAAAAAGACTATCTTTCGATAGGCCAAAAAATTTTTCTTTCGAAAGGAGATTATCCGACAACTCCTCAAGAGAGAGAATGTATGAGTAGAGTTTCATATAGTTCGATAGTGGGTTCTACTTTGTATGCCATAACATGTAAAAGATCAGACATGGCATACTCACTAGGGGTAATGAGCAGATACCAGTCTGATCCAGGAGAGAACCACTGAAAGGTCGTAAAGACCATTCTTAATTATTTGAGAAATACTAAGGACTAGTAGCTTATGTATGGTGAAGTTGATTTGAAATTGGTGGGGTTCACCGACTCCAGCTTTCAGTCAGACCATGATGATACTATGAGTATGTCGGATTATATTTTTATCCTAAATGATAGAGCGATCTGCTGAAAAAGTTTCAAGCAGCATACTGTGGCAGATTCTGTTTGTGAAGTAGAATATATTGCGTCATCCGATATTGTGAAGAAAGCTGTATGGTTCTGAAAGTTCATCGACAAGCTCGAAGTAGCACCCTCTGTTGATGGCTCTGTCTTGTTATACTGCGATAATACTGGAGCTATTGCTCAAGCTAAGGAGTCGAGATCTTATCAGTACACCAAACATATTCTGCCCCACTATCACCTTATCTGGGAGATCGTAGATCGAGGTGACGTCGACCTTCAAAAGATCGACGAAAAGGATAACCTGGCCGACCCCTTTACTAAAGCCCTCAGAATCAAGATGTTCGATGACCACAAGTCGAAGATGGATATTTGATACTATACTGATTGGCTTTAGTCCAAGTGGGAGTTGTTGAAAAATGTGTCCCAAAGCCAATCGTCAGCCTGTTGACGATTGTGCTCATCTTGTAAATTATATATAAATTTTTATTAATAAAAATTATTTAATATTTTTATTATAAATTATCCATCTTTGAACTCTTGTGTTGTAATGAAGTTCTTAGGACTATAATTAATCGATAAAGGAGGATTTATCGTAAAGTCCTTAAAAAAATTCGCGATCAAATGATATGCTATTAATAGGATGATAGCATTATGAGTATAGATCTTTATATGCCATATGAGTTGGTTGTCCTCTTAACCAAGGAGTGTGGAGATATTGTTATGGCATGCAAATTGAATGTAGGAGTACATTCATATCAAACGTGATCATATGCTGAGCACTCTGCTGTCAAAAATAGCTCGTGAAGGATATGGATATAAGTGTCGTTCCTATCTGAGACCACCACGGTGACTTGTAAGCAACTCATTATACTTTAGTACTAGACCATTTGAGTTTCTAACTCAGTGACAAAATACTACTGGGTGCGGTCAAGTACTTATCAAGTCGGTGTGTGAGTCAAGATGGAATTGACCCCTCTGAATTAGGAGATATGCATTAGTGTATTTCAATTCAGTAAAATCTTGATCAGGATAATCCATGAGATGGATTTGAAAGGTTGAAATACAATATGATCGACTAAATTAGAGTTGATAGTTAAACCTTAGGTCACCTTTAGCATTTGGGTCAAAGAGATGAATTATACTGTAAATATATGCTAGTAGGTTCTAGAAGGTTGCTTTGCAATACTTCGACCTATTCGATCGTCAGGTCACCATTGCTAGATGGTTACATCGATTGATATAGAAAGCTATTCCTATGCTATTGGCTTAGGTTTGAACCTATGGGATCACATGCATTAGAATATTTGGTCAGATCTGATGGCTGAAAAGTCCAATTGGATTGTGACTTTGGTGAAGAGTCCTACTCATACTAGGACTCTAGGGGATAGTCCAACAGGGCCTGGGACTCTACTATTTTTAAAGAATTATTTAGTAATTAAATTATTAATTGACTTAATTGATTGAGTAAAGAGCTTTGGATCAAGTCTAATTGAATTAGATTTAGTTCGACTCTGATTGGGTTTGATATGATTGAGCCCGATTTTAAGAAAAATTTGATCCTGATTCGATTAGAGTTTTAACTTGGCTAATTCTTAATTGGGTTAGAAATTTGATGAGATATTTATATTTTTAATTGGATTATGTTCATTTTTATTAGTGAGTTTAATCCAAATTTGATTTGGATTAGAATTGAATTAGAAATGAAGAGTCCAAGTCAAACTAGGACTCTATCCTTATCTCCTGCACCACTCCTGAACCTATGCCAAGTTCTCCACATCTAATTAAATTTGGGTTGTGATTTTTGGCATCATGATAGAGGGTCCAATAAGAGTGGGTGGCAATAGTTGATGAGTCATAATATTATCTCTTGCCTAATTCGAATGCAATCCGAATTAGAGATAAGGGGTAAACTAGGAAAGGGATTTTTCATATATGAAATATTGTTGGCATCATATTAATTTTTTCCTTATTTTTCTTAAAGAATCTTTTGAGTGTGAGATTTTAAAATCCTTCTCCACATTCTAATAATTTTTTTGAAATTTTTTGGGATGCCAAAAGGAGGTTTTGGCATTGACTCTTGGTGCCCTTCCTTGAAAAACCCTAATTCCTAGTCTATAAAAAGGGATCCTCTCTCTTGGATGTCCCATGATCAATCCCTTACTATTTTTTATTTTTAGAGCCTCTTCTCGTCCTCCTCTATTCCTTCTCTTAATCCTCTCTTGATTTGGAGTGTCCAAAGTACTTGAAGAAGGAGAAACAAATTAGCTATCGAAGTTGCTTGTAGGCTAGCACCTCCAAGTCTCTGATCTGCACCTGTCTTCGCATGGATCTTTTTGTAGAGACCAGATGACTCCATGTGGCTATGAGTGACTTGAAAAATACCTTCTCCAATAATTAGACTAGAAAATATCAAGATCAAATTTGTTTGGTAATGATTTCTAACTTATTTTGATTTCCATGGTAGATCTAATAGTTAGATCTAGAATTTCAGCATCTATGAGATTGATGTGATTTTTATTTTCAGATCTAAAGTATATATTTTTATATCAAAGATTATGATGTAGTAGTCTAAGATAATATCTTATGCATATAATTAGGATTAAATTATTTAATTTTTTATTTCTATTGCATAAAATTTTTAAATTGCATGTACTACACTACTGCATATTTCCTTCATGGAGGGCGGACACTTGGATGCCTTGTGAAAATTTGGATTAGTACTCCAGATATTCTTCTTATCCAATTTTATATTAATTATACTTAATTGATATAGTCAAAGGTTTTTGGGCATTAGGGTTTTCAATATGTCAGGAGTTTCGAATAAAAATTTTAAACATCTGGCCCTTCCGCTGCGCCACTGGATCCCAGTAGTCAAAGGGTTTAACCCGATTGTTTTTCTGCTGTGATTGAAAAATTTTTGAAATCTATACATGCATCCTATCTGATTTTCTAATAGTGGTATCAGAGTTAGATTTTTAAAGACATACATAATCTGATTTTTATCTTAAATCTGAAAGTTTTAATGATTTAAAATTAATTTTGTGCTGGTACAAGGTTGTCTTGGTGTAGGGTTTACTCTCTATATTGAAAAGATTATTCGAGTACAAATATGATCAATTTTGAAAACTATTTTTGAAGTAATTAAATCAATCTTTTATATGTATGTGATATATCTTATTTCATATTTAGATCTAAAATTAGAAAATTAAATATTCATATCAAACTGGTATAGGGTTTACCTCCTATTTTGAAAAGATTATCCTAGTTTGATGCGAATCAATTTTTAAAAAATATTTTAAAATATTTTAATTATTATTTTAGATCTGATTATACATGTATTTGATATATGTATTTTTACTTTTAGATCCAAAATTTGATGTATATGTGATATATATTTTAGTTTAGATATGAAACTATATATATATTATATATGACATTAGGTTTAGATCTGAAACTATTTCAAGATCATAAGCTACTAATGCATACAATGAAATATAATCTAAAAAATATTTTTGAATTTGAAATTATGTTATTGCATGCAGATATGAGTTGAACAAATTATGTCTAGTGATCAAACTACAATTAGGATCAAATTGATTAGATCAGGCTAAAACCTATTATCGATTTTGAGCAGTTGATTGAACCAATCAATGATTGATTAAGATTATGTCAAAAAGGCTCAAAGTTGAGTTTAGTTATAGTTAATCGTATTGATTCATATTTTGATATGAATTGATTGACTCAAGATCAAATTTGGCTCAGTGGTTCGGGCCCATGTCAATAGGTTAACCTAATCGATTCTAATCGACCAATTTGGTGTCTAAGGCAAGTATTTAGATGGTAGTAATTTAATTGGTTCCATTGTCTGACTTGGTCAATTTTGATTAGTGTCTAAGAAAAGCAACAGGGGGACCTCCACTCATCTTAACTTGGTCATCTTGAGAGATTTAGTTTCATGCTAGGTTACTTGTTGACTTGAATTCACCCATGCCGATAAGGCTGGTTAGACATGTGGATGTGCTGACCTAAATTTGATCAGTTAGATGTCATATCTACTAATTTAGAAGAGATCTAAATCTAAATTTTCTCACTAAATATTAAGTCTAGAGGTCTTTTATCATTGTAAAGATGTAGGTGCCTTCCTGGCATTGATCGTTCTCAGCTGGTTACAGTAGTTTGGTTGCATCAGGAAGGTACAATCACTCTATTGATATTTGATGTCCTGAGGTAGAGATGGAGTTGGATCCAATAACTATTAGGTGAGGATCTCAATGATGGTTTTACGTCCGCTAGTGAACGATGGGTCTGACTTAACTAAAAAATATGTCCATAACTGTTAGGTGAGGCCATAGGACCTAGAGACCAAACTCACTACATCTTGCTTAGTGAAGTAATAGATAAAGTATTATCCACTCATTAGCCTATGCTCACCAATAACTGTTAGGTGAGGTGTGTATAGGTTAATGGGACTGCAGTATCTACTTGAAATCGATCACGTATAGGTTTTCGTTTCTCTACCCAAGGAGTGTGGGTGATTCGAAGAAATAATGGGAGCCTTTGTTTATTTTTAAAGTTTTTAGAATAAATATTTTTATAAGTAGAAATATCTAACTAAAAATTATTCTCTCTACAGATAACCATGTCGAGTTCCAACCCCTTAGTCTGTATCCTCGATACCAATAGGTTGATCGGTACAAACTATAAAGATTGACTTCGAAATTTGAGAGTCATTCTCAGTTTTGAGAAATTAACTCATATCTTTGACCAAGATGCACCTATGTTTCCAGCTCATCCATCCCCTGATTAATGAGCCACACTTGAGAAGTGGATGGATAAAGATCATAAAGCAAAGTGTTACATTTTAGCATCCATGTCCAATAATCTTCAGCGACAATTTGAAGACATGAGGACTGCCAAAGAGATGCTGACTCACCTGCAAGAGTTGTATGATGAGTAGAGTCGAACAGCTCGCTTTGAAATCTTTCGAAGACTATTCAGAGTGAAAATGCATATGGGCAGTCCATCAATGATCATCGTTTGATAATAATCAAGGACATTGGGGAGCTTCAGAAGCTTGGTATGAACATGGACAAGAAATTACTAGTGGATCTAATCCTTCAGTCTCTTCCTGATTCGTATGGATAGTTCATCATGAACTACCATATGAATAAAATTGATAGCACTTTGTCCGAGTTATTGAACATGCTGGTAATAGTAGAGAGCACCTTGAAGAGTTCAAGGGATATAGTTCTGGCTATAGAGTGGGCTTCCTCCAAAAGATTTTTTTTTTAAGAAGAAAAAGAAGTCTACAAAGAAGCAAAAGAATGAGATCAAGCCCAAGAAGCAGGTCCTGAAGAAGGCTGACAACAAGAGAAAGTATTTCTATTGTAACGACGAAGGCCACTGGAGGAGGAACTGTCCAGCCTACCTAGTGACTGTCAAAAGCAGGAAGAAGGATGGGCCTTCTGAAGGTACATCTGATATGCTCATTATTGAAATTAATCTAATGGTTTCCTCTTCTTCTAGTTGGGTTCTAGATTTTGGATCAAATACTCATTTGTGCACTTCTATGCAAGGTCTTGAAGAAATAAGAGGGTTAAGGGAAGGCGAGATCACTCTTTAGATCAAAAATGAAGCAAGGGTTGCTGCTATGGCCGTCAGGACCTACCCTCTGCAATTACTATTAGAAGTTAGTTTAATTCATAAAGACTGCTATTATGTACCTGTTGGTGCAAAAATTCACTGGCGCCGGATGAGCTGGAGTTGGGAAAGTCGTGGTCGCCGTCGGGACCTGCAAAGGAAGTCTAAACCGGAGGTGGGGTTGCAATCCTGTTGGTGCAAAAATCCGCTGGCGCCGGATGAGCTGGAGTCGGGGAAGTCGCGGTCGCCGCCGGGACCTGCAAAGGAAATCTAAACTGGAGGTGGGGTTGCTCCGGCAAGACCCTCCGACGCTCAAGTCAGCTCTCTGCCTCAACAAGAATGGAGCGCTCGAATGGAGAATTTAGCAGAGTTTTGAGATAAGAAATGAGCTTATAGAATAACGTATCTGAGTCCTCCCTTTTATAGGCGGAGGAGGTAACGGACTGATGGTGACGTTTGTAACCACCTCGCAGTGGGCTACCCAGGGGTCAGGCGGAATATGCGGCGAAGAGTAATGGAGTGGACTCGTGACCATTGCTGGAGTGTGCCACGTGGATGGGAGAATCGTGCGATATCCGTCGCAGGAGGTGGAGCGGAGTTGGGGCCGTTTGTCATGGCCTGCCAGGCAGTAATGGAGCTGCGCGGGGTCTGCCGCAGAGAGTGGAGCAGAGTCATGGCCGTGATTGTGGCCTGAGAGTGCTGATCTGCTGGCTGAAGTTCGGCAGCGGCCGGACTCTGGCCCCCGTAGGGGTCTGGGCAGAGTCCTTCTTGCAGTTGGGGTCGTGGGTAGAATCCGGCTCCCGTAGGAGTCCGGACCGTACTTACCAGTGGTTGAAGTCGAGGACGGAGCCCGGCTCCCATAGGAGCCCGGGCGGAGTCTACCCGCTGTTGATGTCGTCGGCGAAGTCCGGCTCCCGTAGGAGTCCGGGTGGAGCCTGTATGTAGCCATTGGAGTCGATGACGAAGCCCGGCTCCCGTAGGAGTCCGGGCGGAGTCCGCCTGCTGTTGGTGGAGTCCGGCTCCCGTAAGAGTCCGGATGAGGGCCGTTGCTGCCGTTGGAGTTGAGGACGAAGCCCGACTCCCGTAGGAGTCCGGGTGGAGTCTGCTGTTGGCGTGTTGGCGGAGTCCGGCTCCCGTAGGAGTCCGGACGAGGGCCGCTTGCTGCAGTTGGAGTTGAGGACGGAGCCCGGCTCCCGTAGGAGTCCGGGCGGAGTCTGCCTGCTGTTGGCGGAATCCGGCTCTCATAGGAGTCCGGACGAGGGCCGCTTGCTGCCGTTGGAGTTGAGGATGAAGCCCGGCTCCCATAGGAGTCCGGGCGGAGTCTGCCTGCTGTTGGCGGAGTTCGGACGAGGGCCGCTTGCTGCCGTTGATCCTGCGGAGGACTTCGGCTGTGGTCACTTTTATACCCAACACCAGTCCTCCTACTTCCGAGTTTGAATTCAAACGAAGGAAGTACAGAGATGAGCACAGCCGAAACCGTCCCTTCGAATCCTGCGCGCTGCCGCCTCCAGATATTTCGGCATTGAATGTGCGCGTGCCGGAGTCTTTTCGAGTTGGAGTGGTATGAGGGGATGCTTCGAAATCTCCGCAGATACACTGGCCTAGGTACGGCGCAATTATGGTCCTGCCAACCGTCAGCCGCTTTTAGCCGCCTGCCAGGGGAAGTGGGACACGTGTCGGAGGCAGACCGGCCTGGGGGGATTCGCGATCATTATGGCGCCGGATCCCAGGGTCTATTTAAACCCGTCCTCCCCCCTTTAGGCATCCTACTCCATCCCTGAGCTCTCGCCATCGCCTGTCATCTCCTTTAGAGCTTGTTTCTGCAAGCGTCTTTCCAGGCCGTAGACACCTCCCGCCTTCGTCTCCCAGGTCCTTCAGGGTGACATAGGTTAGTGCCAACCTTCTTCCCTTCACCTAGGGACCTCTTTTCTTGCATCTCTCCGGGTTGATCAGTGGTTCCCTGTTCTTTTCCGTCCATTTTCTTAGGGTTCCTTAGACTCCCCTCTCAAGACTACTCAAAATGTCCTCCAGTTCTTCTGCTCCCAGCAGCTCTGAGAGCTCTTCCGCCTCAAACCCCCAGGTTCCCATCGCTGTAGACGAACCTGCATCTGAGGCCGGGCCTCGCCCGGCTTTCGCGTCGGGCACCATTCTGTGTTCCTCGACCTCGGAGGAACTCCTTCTGATAAGGGTTCAGTACGGAGTTCCTCCGGAGTACGATTTGGAACTGCCAGGTCCTTCCGACCGGGCCAGCAATCCTCCACCCGACCGCTTCTGTTTATACCAGGAAGCGTTCCGTGCCGGACTCCGGCTCCCGCTTCCTTCTTTTGTTGCCGTCTTCTTCCATTTTTTAGATATCTCCTTGGCCTCTGTGGCCCCGAACTCCTTTAGGTTCTTGATAGGATTCCTTTCCCTCTGCCACGTAGTCGAGGTTCAGCCATCTCTTTCCTTGTTTAGGTACTTCTACACCTTCAAACGCCACCCTTCGGCGAAGGACTGGTGGTACTTTTCCCCCCAGTTCGGCAAGAAGGGGTTGCTGAAAGGCGCCCCTTCTTCGATTCATAATTGGAAGGAGAAATTCCTCTTCGTTCACTGCCCGACCTTGAGTCTGGGCCTACCCCCCTGGGGCTCCCTGAGGGATTCTGTCCGTCGGGCTCCAAACCTGAGGGAGGACGACCTTCAGGCCGCCCAGAAGCTTCTAGCCTACCCCTCTCCTTCGCTTCCTAATCTCCTGAGGGAGCAGTTTCTCTTCAACGTCGGCCTGAGTCCCCAGGATCCAACGAGTATTCATCTTTTCTTGTCTTTCTTTGCTTCTTCTCTTTACCTTTTCTTCCTTCTCTCTCTTTTCTCCTTCTTTTTTCTTATCATTATTATATATTTTTTTTTTTTTAACTTCTGACTCCTGATGGATTGGTGTTGCTTCTTTTTTCCCCCTCTTTTTTTTTCTTCTCTTTTTTTTTTTTTTTTAGGGATGGACGCCGAAGCAGCGCGGATGCTTGCCCGGGGCATGAGGGCCCAGAAGAGGAAGGGCGCGGCGACCTCTGGATCGGCGAAGAGGGCCAGGGTGGAAGAGACGAGCTTGGCTGCACCCGTCCAAGCGGCCCCGACCATCGATATTCCCTCGGATGTCGAGCTAGCGGCCCCCGGGCTTCCTCGAGGAGTCCGCCAACTGGGACCCTCACCCTGGAAGCTCGCCCTGCGGAGGCACCCGTCGCAGGGAGGAGGAGAAAAAGGGTGGCTCGTAGGGTGAGCAACCATCGATCTGCTGCAGACGAGTCCGTCTGCTCTGAGAAGGGGGCAGACAATCTATTCAACGACAGGGACCTGGTCAGGTGGCTGATCGACGGCTGCATCCTGCCGGACGTCGTGGAGAGGGTCGGCCACGGGGACCCTGAGCAGCGGGCTTGGGACACCTTGGGATCTTTCCTTGAGGTAAGTGAATCTTTATTTGTATGGCTACGTGGCCTTTGTTCTCATTCCCCAGCCGTCCTCGCAGATTGGGCACCAGATCGTCGCCTATATCGAGGCGGCGAGCCACACGAGGAGGGATGCCCTCCAAGCGGAGGAACGCTGCCGAGCCGAGGTTGCCCGCCTCCAAGCCAAGACTGCTGAAGTTGCTGCCCTCCGAGAGGAAGTTGCCCCCTCCAGGAGGCCCTGGAAAGGGAGAAGCAGACCCGAGAGGAGGAGAGGTAGGCTCTGGAGGAGTCAGTGAGGAAGGCGGAGGCCGAGGTTGCCCACCTAGTCGAGCAGACTCCGACCCTGGTCTCGGAGGCCAGGGCCCTTGTGGTGGAAGAATTCAAGGCCTCCGCAGAGATGAGGGACTTAAATGTCCAGTTCGGCCAGGAAGCATTCACCAAGGGGTTCGAGCTCTGCTAAGAGAAGGTGTCCAACAAATTCCCCGAGCTCGACCTCGGCTTCCTGGAGGAGTCTGAAGATGAGGCCGGTCCTTCGTCGGCCGCCACCGCTGTCGTAGCCCCCGCGCCGAGCTCTCCACCTCCCGCCCCTGAGGTCTGAAACCTCGGATTTTTGTACTTTTTCTTTGTTGCAACTTTTTCTTTTTCATATGTCTTCTTCAAAAATCATTCAATAAAGTAGTACTTCTTGTTGCGGGCGGTTTTTCCTTTCTCTTCTCTCCTTCTCCCTTCTTTTCTTTTTGCATGAATGCTCTTTGATGCTTTTACCTTCCGATGTCAGAGTCACGCAGAAGCACTCCCCCTGCCCTTAGGGGTCCCGCTGAAATCAGAGGTCCAGCGGTTGAAAAAGGAGGTCCTTCATCTGACGAAGAAGTTGAAGAAGAAGGAAATCGAACTCCGCAAATTGAAAGAAGGTTACTCCGAAGCCGCCGCCGAGGCTGCTCACTTTCGAAGTCTCCACGTGAAGGGGATCATGGATTACAGCCGGAGGAAGGCGAACTTCACAAAGGAGCTCGAGAAATGCAGAAAGAGCTCCAGTGACCGGACTTGGGCCCAGGCCACCAAGATCAGCGCCCTTAAGGTGGAACTGTCAGCTGCAAAGAGGAAGATCGGCCAGCTGGAGGGAAACTCATCCCGGCTCTTGGCCCGGGTTGATGATGAACAGAAGTGGTCGCAGAAGGTCTCCGACCTTCAAAAGCAGCTTCAGGACGCCGAGGTGAGCCACGACGTGCAGCGGGCTAGCTGGCGCAGACAGGTGGAAGACTACAAGGGGAGATTCCGGATGGCGGCCGATGAAGTTGTCCGTCTCCAGAGGCAGCTGGTTAACAGGGTGCCACTTATGTCCGCCCAGGATTCTGAAGAGCTCCAAGCCCTGAGGGGCACTGTTGAGGGGATTTCTGTCTCCCTCGAAGAGAAGACAGCCGAGCTGCAATAAGTGAAGATCCAGCTGGCACTCGAGCGGCGGGCCGTTGCGGACGCAGAGGCGGAGTCCGAAGTTTTGAGGAAGAGGCGTCGGGATGCGAAAGCTGAGAGCCGGCAACTTCGTCGAGCGCTCGAGGACGTGCTGCAGAAGAAGGAAGAGCTAGAACAAGACATAGAGAATCTGAGGCAGTCCTGGTCGAAGGACGGAGTAGATAACTCTAGGTCGGAGGGAGAAGGGCCTTCTTAGAACTTGTTTTTGCTTCTCTATTTTTGTTTTTCTTTCATGTAGTTGCTTCCCTTTTGTCGCTCTGCCCTTCTTTCCCCGATTTTGTAATGTGTATATCGAAGATGGAATGAAAAGAACGTTTTGTGTTATCTCGTTCGTGCATTGCATTAACATTGCTGTCTGTCGAACCTTTACAATTGTTTGATTTGTCTGATGTAGACGTTGTAAGAAAAGGGGAGGGGTTCTTTCCTTTCATCCAGTCTTGATAGACAGCCAGATTTCGTCACCATTGACCCTTGCTGCAGAAGTCGTGGGTGGAGCCCGGCTCCCGTAGGAGTCCGGATGAAGTCCCCCCTGGTGTCGTGGTCCGAACCCGGCCCCGTAGGAGTCCGGGAGAAGTCTTCCTCGAGGTTGCGAGTGGAACTCGGCTCCCGTAGGAGTTCGGGTGAAGTCTTCCTTGTCGTTGCAAATGGAACCCGGCTCCGTAGAAGTCCGGGTGAAGTCTTCCTCGATGTCGAGCGGAACCCGACTCCCGTAGGAGTCCGGGTGAAGTCTTCCTTGACGTTGCAAATGGAACCCGGCTCCCGTAGGAGTCCGGGTGAAGTCTTCCTTGATGTTGAGTGAAATCCGGCTCCCGTAGGAGTCTGGTCCTTCCCTTTAAGCCAGTGCGGGGTTTTCCTTCAGTACCTGGCTTGGCCGTGGGGGCGCATTAGGCCGGTAAGGCCTCTCCCCCCATCCGGTCTTAAAAGAACGGGCCTTCGACTTTGCTCACGTCAGGACGAAGTTCCCTTCCTGTTCCCGACGCGGCTGTGGGGGCACATTAGGGCATTGTAAGGCCTCTCCCCCCATCCGGTCTAAAAGAACTGGGCCTTTGACTTTGCTCATGTCAGGACGAGGTTCTCCTCCTGTTTCTGACATGGCTGTGGGGGCACATTAGGGCGTTGTAAGGCCTCTCCCCCATCCGGTCTAAAAGAACCGGGCCTTTGACTTTGCTCATGTCAGGACGAGGTTCTTCTCCTGTTCCTGACATGGCTGTGGGGGCACATTAGGGCGTTGTAAGGCCTCTCCCCCCATCCGGTCTAAAAGAATCGGGCCTTTGACTTTGCTCATGTCAGGACGAGGTTCTCCTCCTGTTCCTGACATGGCTGTGGGGGCACATTAGGGCGTTGTAAGGCCTCTCCCCCCATCCGATCTATAAGAATCGGGCCTTTGACTTTGCTCATGTCAGGACGAGGTTCTCCTCCTGTTCCTGACATGGCTGTGGGGGCACATTAGGGCGTTGTAAGGCCTCTCCCCCATCCGGTCTAAAAGAACCGGGCCTTTGACTTTGATCTTGCCAGGACGAGGTTCTCCTCCTGTTCCTGACATAACTTCATTTTCGAAGGGGTCATATCCAATCATACTAAATCCACGCCAGGTGGGAAGAGTACGTTAAGTAAAAAGAAACATAGATTCAAAGTGTAAGTGATACATTTACAGGTGTTCCGAGCCTCACGATCGGGGTAGCCCGCTCTTCCTTGAGGCCCTCCGGTGATTGAGTCGATAGTCCGATGGGAGGACGGTCTCCGGGTTGATCCTCCCTTCTTGGTGGTTCAGGCTGTGGAAGGGCCCTTGGCCGGTCTCCTCTACCCTCTGGCCTGCGGCGGATGAATCTGTCGAGTCGACCTCACCGAATGAGCTCCTCGATTTCATCCTAGAGCTGGATGCATTCCTCTGTGTCGTGGCCGTGGTGCGGTGGTAGAGGCAAAATTTGTTAGGGTTGCACTTCCTGGGGTGTGTGCGCATCCTCTCCGGCCTAGGGAGCTGCTCCCTGACCTCCATTAGTACTTGGGCTTTCGAGGTGTTGAGGGGGGCGTAGTTGCGGAATCTTCCTGGTGGGGAACCCCGCCGAACCCCGCTTTCCGGGCTTCTTTGCCTGCGTGCCCCAGGTGGAGTATGGGCGCGCTTGCACCTAGGAGGGGATCGAGAGCGCAGCCGGGCTTCTTTTGGCTTTTTCTCGATGGCGAGTTTACTCGAATCTCCCGCCTGCCGCTCCCTCCCGTCTCCTCGTCCTTCATCCTGAAGGCTTCTTCCGCTCGGGCGTATCCCTCAGCCCGAGCCAGCAAATCGGCAAAGTCCCTGGGATACTTCTTCTCCAGGGAGAACAGCAGATCATTCTTCTGGAGGCCGCCCTTTAGGGCGGCCATGGCCACCGATTGGTCCAAATTTGGACTTCCAATGCCGCGATGTTGAAGCGGTTGATATAAGCCCGTATGGACTCCTCCTCCCTCTGCTTGATGTTGATGAGGGACTCCGAACCTTTCCGGGGGCGCCGGCTGCTGACAAAATGGGCCACGAATTGGTGGCTCATTTGATCGAAGGAAAAGATGGTACCCGGTTTCAAAGCCGAGTACCAGTTCCTCACCGCTCCCTTCAAAGTAGACGGGAAAGCACGGCACAGGATGGCGTCAGGAGCACCATGAAGCAGCATCATCGTCCGGAAGGCCTCCAAATGATCCACCGGGTCCGAAGTCCCATCGTAGCTTTCAAACTGGGGAAGCTTGAAGTTCGGTGGGATCGGCTCCTGCATTATTATCTGGGAGAAGGGAGGGTCAGTGCAAATATCCTCACCATAGGTGGAGGGTGCATGATGGAGTTCTTCAATCCGCCGGTTCATCTCCTGGAGCCTACGGTTCAGGAAATCCTCTCGACTTCGAGTCTCGAGGGTCCTCTGGCAGAACGGGGGCAGGGATCTCCCCGGAGTGGAGTCGTGATCCAATCGAGGGCTCTCCACCCTTGGGTCCATTTTCCCAGGAAGGATGGGGTGGCTGGCCCAGGTGGCCCGTCCTGCCGTCGGGTTTGACATTCCGGCGACGCCCTTTCCGGGTGCGCCGACGCCTGCGGTTGCTGCTGTTGCATCGCTTGCACAGCTTCAACGAGACCTTTGACCTGCTGCGCCAGCAAGTCAAACTGCTCCACGCCGACTGCCATCGCCGGAGAAGGAGGAGGTTGAGAAACAGGAGGAGAGGCCGGAGCCTGAGATCTGGCCGCGGAGGCCGTGGACCGTCGCGTGGATGTTTTGCGCGGAGGCATCGAGTATGGATCCCCGGGGAGGGGACAAGGAGTGGATGCCGGAGGAGATGATCGGGGTGGCTCCGTTGAACGCTCCTTTAAGAACAAGGGTACTGCGAAGACAGCCCCTTCCTCTCGCGCCATTCCTGTTGGTGCAAAAATCCGCTGGCGCCGGATGAGCTGGAGTCGGGGAAGTCGCGGTCGCCGCCGGGACCTACAAAGGAAGTCTAAACCGGAGGTGGGGTTGCAATCCTGTTGGTGCAAAAATCCACTGGCGCTGGATGAGCTGGAGTCGGGGAAGTCGCGGTCGCCGCCGGGACCTGCAAAGGAAGTCTAAATCGGAGGTAGGGTTGCTCCGACAAGACCCTCCGACGCTCAAGTCAGCTCTCTGCCTCAACAAGAATGGAGCGCTCGAATGGAGAATTTAGCAGAGTTTTGAGATAACAAATGAGCTTATAGAATAACGTATCTGAGTCCTCCCTTTTATAGGCGGAGGAGGTAACGGACTGATGGTGACGTTTGTAACCGCCTCGCAGTGGGCTGCCCAGGGGTCAGGCAGAATATGCGGCGAAGAGTAATGGAGTGGACTCGTGACCATTGCTGGAGTGTGCCACGTGGATGGGAGAATCGTGCGATATCCATCGCAAGAGGTGGAGCGGAGTTGGGGCCATTTGTCGTGGCCTGCCAGGCAGTAATGGAGCTGCGCGGGGTCTGCCGCAGAGAGTGGAGCAGAGTCATGGCCGTGATTGTGGCCTGAGAGTGCTGATCTGCTGGCTGAAGTTCGGCAGCGGTCGGACTCTGGCCCCCGTAGGGGTCTGGGCAGAGTCCTTCTTGCAGTTGGCGTCGTGGGTAGAATTCGGCTCCCGTAGGAGTCTGGACCGTACTTACCAGTGGTTGATGTCGAGGACGGAGCCCGGCTCCCGTAGGAGCCCGGGCGGAGTCTACCCACTGTTGATGTGTCGGCGAAGTCTGACTCCCGTAGGAGTCCGGGTGGAGCCTGTATGTAGCCGTTGGAGTCGATGACGAAGCTCGGCTCCGTAGGAGTCCGGGCGGAGTCTGCCTGTTGTTGGCGGAGTCTGGCTCCCGTAGGAGTCCGGACGAGGGCCGCTTGCTGCCGTTGGAGTTGAGGACGAAGCCCGACTCCCGTAGGAGTCCGGGTGGAGTCTGCTGTTGGCGTGTTGGCGGAGTCCGGCTCCCGTAGGAGTCCGGACGAGAGCCGCTTGCTGCAGTTGGAGTTGAGGATGGAGCCCGGCTCCGTAGGAGTCCGGGCGGAGTCTGCCTGCTGTTGGCGAAGTCCGGCTCCCGTAGGAGTCCGGACGAGGGCCGCTTGCTGCCGTTGGAGTTGAGGACGAAGCCCGACTCCCGTAGGAGTCCGGGCGGAGTCTGCCTGCTGTTGGCGAAGTCCGGACGAGGGCCGCTTGCTGCCGTTGATCCTGCGGAGTACTTCGGCTGTGGTCACTTTTATACCCAACAGTACCTATAGCCAGTAGAAATTTAATTTTCATATCTGTACTGGCACAGGATAATGATAATTTTTATTTCGATAAAGACATGTGCTTGATTTATTTCAGAAATAAAGTTGTTACACATATTTTCTTGATTGATGGTCTTTATCATTTGTATATAGATGCGAATGTAAATATTAACGAGCAAATTATGAATGCCATAGGATCTAAGAGACTTAGAGATAGACTTAGAGACCTATAAGGCAAGTTTAGTCGTGAAAGGTTATTGTCAATATGAAGGCATTGACTATCATGAAACTTTTTATCTATAGCCATGCTGAAATCTATCCATACTCTGCTTGTGATAGTAACCTTTCATGATTATGAAATTTGATAGATGGATGTGAAAACTATCTTTCTAAATTGATATCTTGAGGAAGATATCTATATGGAGTAGCCTTTGGGTTTCACATCCAATGATAGTGATCACAAGGTCTGCAAGTTGCAAAGATCCATATATGGACTCAAGCAAGTATCTCAGAGTTGGAACACTCGTTTTAATGATGTGATCAAAAATTTTGATTTCATCAAAAATATGGAGGACCCGTGTGTACAAAAAGGTCAGTTGGAGCACCGTCACCTTCTTCATATTGTTCGTGGATGACATCCTCCTGATTAAGAATGATATTTCATGCTGACATCGATCAAAGTATGGTTGTCAAAAGAGTTTTTCATGAAAGACCTAGGAGAAGCTTCCTACATTCTTAGTATAAAGATCTATAGGGATAGATCTAAGAGAATGATACATAGAGGAGGTGTTGAAGTTCAGCATAAAAACTCCAAGAGGAATCTTTTACCCCTAAGATATGGTATTCATCTCTCTAAGAAGATGTGTCCTGACACATCTTAGGAGATCTAACACGTAAGCAAGATCTCTTATGCTTCGGCAATGGGGAGCCTCATGTATGTCATGTTATGTATATGACTTGATATAGCCCTTGCCGTGAGTGTCACGAGTAGATATCAGATAAATTCAGATGAAGAATTCTGGATTGCTATTAAAAATATCTTTAAGTACTTGAGAAGGACTAAGGATTTGTTGATTTTTGGTGGAGGATCGAAGTAGAAAATTGAGGGATACACCGATTCAGATTTCATGACTGATGTCGATGATAGAAAGCCTACATCGGGGCATATCTTCTTGTATAATGGTGGTGCAGTTAGCTGGAAGAGTTCCAAGCAACCGATCATTGCAGATTCGACTATAGAAGCCAAGTACATTGTCACCTCCGAAGCTGCTAAGGAAGCTTTTGGGTTCAAGAAGTTCATTGCAAAGCTGGGTGTGATGCCATCAGATGCCATTGTACTACACTATGATAACAATGGTGCCATAGCACTTACTAAGGAGCCCAGGTCTTCTTAGAAGTCCAAGCATATAGAGTGACGGTTTCACATCATATGCAAATATCTCGAGAAGAAGTTCATCGAGGTGCAAAGAGTGGACTCCGCACAAAACATGATGATCCACTGACCAAGCCTCTTAGCCAGTAGAAGACCCAAGCTCACCTTAAGAAGATGGGTCTTAGGTATATGGCCAATTGACTTTAGGTCAAGTTAAAGTTTGTTAGATTTGTACCCTAAAAACCAATTGTTGGTTGAATATTTTATAATTTCAGGACTTAATCTTATACTTATAATATTTTTTTTATCAATAAAGGATTTTTTCATTCTAATTATATTTTTGTGTCCATGATTTATCCTACAAATTAACAAAGATGATTTTTTGTATATTCTTAAAGTGATAAAAATTTGAGACATACATTAATTAATGATTAATTTCTAAATACTCTCAATCAAAGGATCGTCACGGAGGATAGTGATCAATCTATTTGAGATTGATGCATAGTTCACCTCTCTTATGGACAGATGAGTCTCGGATCTACAATATAAGGACACTAGGGTGAGGGTGCAGGTGGTTGTTAGAGAACAACTTCACTGAGTGTGACCAACATGAGAAACTACATGGATATCTACTCACTCGTTAGTAGTCTTCTCGATGCTGTAGTAGTGTGAGTAGTCTTTTGACCTATGGTATCATTGGCTTTTCACAGTGAGGTTACTGAGTTTGACTATATATTCCTATGGTCCCTAGCCATTCGGGTCCTTGCTGTGTATGTTGGCTTCAGTAGGTTCAGGTTCACTATTTAGAGTGGGATGCATCTAGATGGAATCTATCGACCTTGATAGAAAAAGAGAAGTCCTATGCAATTTGTGAGACTGAGTTCAGAAAGTCATTGGCCAAAGTAAGTGTGAATACTGAAAAAGAATTTTTATCAAATTCACAAATGAAGTTGAGTCGAACCAAACTTACATATGACTGATGATGGAGTCTGACGAGTTCTCCATGACCTCCGTCAAGTCGGGACTCATGATAGAAAGACTGAATCATACGATAACTACATCTAGAGGTTCATACTTTCATTCTATTAGATTGTCACTACATACTACTAGATGTTATTGGTGGATTGTGGGACTCATCGGGTATCATCTTGATAATCGATGATCCTCGAAGGGTAGAGTTGGAATTGTTCCAATCCATTGAAAAGAGTTTCGATGATATTGTGATGAAGATCAAATATATCTCACTATTAGATAGAATGAAACCTATGGGATCACACATTAAGAGATTTAATCTTGAATTTGTCAATTAGATTTATGAAATTCTAATTGGATTAGGGTTTATTAAAATTTTGTTGGATAAGAGAACCATGCTAGCACATGGTTAAACCTAATTTTTTTGGAGACTTCGATTGGATCAAGTCTATTGTATTGAACCTAACCTAAATCCATTAGGATTTAGCTGGGTGCCTAATTGTGAGCACAAGAGGATTGGATTAAGTAAATGAGTTGGCTAAATTATCTCCTCATTATCTCCTTATTATCTCTTCATTTATTTTCTGATATTATGTGTGGAATGAAGGGAAAGAAGATATGGCACCATGCATCTCTTTTGAAAATTCCCTTAGGTGCCATCTCTTGGATTGGCATGAGGAAGAGAGAGGGGCCCACCCTCTCTCTTGCATTGGTGTGGAAGGAGAGTGAGAGAGAGGGGCTATGCCCCCTCTCTTATGCATGAAAACCCTAAGGGGGTGCCAAGTGTTGATGCCCCATCTACCTACCCTCTATTGCAAGGGGACCCACTCAGACTGTCTTATCTAATTGGAACATCCCATATGCTTATCAAAAGAGGCTGATATCCTATCAATTAAGTCTAATTTTAATAAAAAAAATTAGATTAAAAAGATAGAAACCCTTATGAGATAAGGACGTGCCTTTTAAGTTAATTGATTTCTGATTTGGATCAAGGAAGATCTATTTAAAGAGACAGTCTATTAGGGTTTAAAAAAAAATAAAATTTTGTGAAACAAAAATTCTCCTTTCTCCTTCTCCACACTACACCCTCTCTCCCTCTTTGCTTTCCCACACTCAAGGGTTGGGTGTTCTTATTGGAAATTGTGTCCTAAAATCAATCGTGTGATGATTGAGTTCATCTTTGTATATGAATTATTGATTATTGAATAATAGTTATTCTGATATTTTTCATCACAAAGTGACATCTTCCTTAAACTCTTGTACTGTGATGAAGTCTCTAGAACTATGCTAGTGTATGATAAAGAGAAGATTTATCATATAGTTCTTAAACAAGTTTGCGACCAAATGATACGTCATTATGGGATGATAACATTTATTGAATGAAGATTGTTGTGTGCCATATGGATTGGTTGTCCTCTTAACCAAAGAGTGTGGTGACACTGATATGGCATACAGATGAGATATAAAGGTACATCATCACTGAACAAGTGACTCACCTGCTGAGCATTCTGCTGTCAAGAGCTACTTGCGAAACACATGGGTATAAATATCCTTCAGACCTGAGATCACCATAGTGACTTGAAGTAACTCACTGTGCTTTGGTGCTGAACTACCTGAATTTTTAATACAGTGATGGAAGGCTACTGGGTATAGTCAAGTACTTATGAAGTCTGTGTGTGGATCAAGATGGGATTGACCCCTTCGGATTATTGGAGTTGATGTATCACTATATTTCAATTTAGTAAACCTTGGCTAGGATAATCCATAAGATGGATTTGAAAATTTGAATTACAATATGGATGAAGCAATTTTGGTTGACAGTTAACCTGAGACCATCCTAGAGCATCCAGAGTCAAAAGAATGAATTATGCGGTAACCATGAGTATGGGTTCTAAAATATTCTTTTACTATAATTTGACCTATCTAGACATCGAGAATCATTACTAAATGGTATCTCGATTAGTGCAGGAATTGGTTCCTGTGCTACCGGCTTAGTGTTTGAACCTATGGAGTCACGCACACAAGTCAGACAAAGTAGGAAGAAATTGATCTATATTTATATATCCAATCTGGAAGTACTTGACTTGATTGAACATATAAGCTAACTTGATTGAAAATTGAGTTATGGGTCAAATGAGATTGAAGAGTTGACTATGTCTAGCTATCACTACACATGAGGTTCAGGTTCAATCCTGAGGATAAATAATTTCTATCTATGATCCATAAAATATATGAAAGATTGAATTTAAGTACTAATTAATTTTAGATTAGATCTGAATTAATTAGACTTAAATAGATCTAAAATCTAAATTAGATTAGTACAAAAGTCCTAAAGAGTTTAGGATTGATAGCCTTTCGAAATTATTTCAAACCGGCTTCGAATCGGATTCGAATCGGACCTATTTTGGATGAGATATGAGTATTCCTATTTCACTGGAATATCCACTCATGAAGCATGATCAAAAATTAGTTTGGTACTTATTTGGGCCATCCCAAGTGGGTGTGGGAGTGGGTGCAAAGTGGATGTCATAAGTGATGGCAATTATATCTCATGTAGGAGTCCTTCTTTCATGAGTATTGGATCAATTCAAATCAGATTTGAATAAAGAATCCACCTCTCATTGGGTCATGAGAATTATCTATAAATAGAGAGGGTCTCTACCTATGAATAAGAGAAGAGAATAGAATAGCAAACAAATCAAATTGAGAGAAGAGAAAAGATAGAGAGACAGGCATGTGAAGAGAGAGGTCCTTCATCTTCTACATCTCTCCCTTTGTTGCCGCCTTCTCTCCTTGGGTGTGGATCCTTCTTAGGCATCCTACCTGCTGGTGTGAAGTGTCACATTATCACATCTCATCTCTCGATTGATTGAGTTGCGAAGCCAATTGGATTGGAGTTCATCTTCTTTCCTGCGGCGTCTGACGTGCATGCGAAGTAGAGGGTTTATATATCCAGGCCTCCATGAAAGTTTATATTAGATAATTTAGGATTTGATCTCTGGTTTTACTATGATTCAAATAAGAATTTGATCTTTAAATAAGTAGAATATTAAAAAAAATTCTTAGATGCAACCTGGGCATTCTGGAGGGAAACTGTTTCCTCCCCTTCAACTGGTATCAGAGCAGGCTTGAAATATATACATACAAAATAAAATTTTTTATGATTATTTATATGAGATATAATTATTTTTTTTATAAAATATTAAATCTATTTAAATATTTTTATATAAAATTTTTGATCTAATTTTGATTGGATTAGATGCGCCTAATCAATGGTTGATTGAGGTTGTTATAAATCTATTATAACAGAATTCTATTGTTGCTGAATTTTTAATGAAAAATAATATGAATTAAAATTTTATTTTAAATTTATTTTCATAAAATTTTAATTTTATTATTTTTCTTATGAAGTGAGAATGATCTCAAATTTAAATTGAATCCATTTCGATGGATATTTAGATCTGAATTCTATCATAATTCAGTACTGCGCAAAAATAGATTTTATCAAAAATTAATTTCTTATACATTCATATTTATATTTTATTATTTTTTTATTTGATATCAAATTTAAAATTGATATTTTATAATCAGTATAAGATAAGTTTTAGATTTGATATGATGTATATGATACATCAATTCTAATTGGATTAGATGAAGAACATAATTGATGAGATCAAGGATATGTTCATGACATAAAATAGTTTTGTCAATAATTGCATGATGATGTAATTATATATGAAATTAGATTTCAGATCTTAGTAGCCTAGTAATTGGATTGATGAGATCATCAGACTATCTGATCATAAGAGATTGAAGAGATTAATCTCTCTTTTGCCTATTCAATGGTTTCTCTCTCTTATAATGTGTAAGGTAATTATTGTGATCCAATTTCATGAAAAAAAAAAGTGAATAGACTTTTATGTATTATTTTAGTCATAAATATATTTAGATTAGATTTAAAGAGATTTATGATTCATTATAATAGGATAAAATTTAGATATAAAATTATTTTAGATCTGAATTACATGTTATATATGATGTAATTGGTATTGATCTAAAAGTTATCATGATACATGAGATGTATGAATGAAGTTTAGATTATACCTATGTATGTTTAATTATTAAATATATTATGAAAATTTATTTTCATGTGTTGAAACATATGGTATGCTTCACTTGAAACCCTTATAGAATAGTTCTACAAACTAAAGCACACGTTTCACACACTTAATTTTGAATTAAGTTTGAATGATCTAGAATTGAGAATTGAAGATTATTAAGACACCACATAATATGATGAGCAAAGGGTTAGCATGAATTAGGTACTTTTAATGGGTTAGACCTAGGGTTAGGAACACATATAGACCAATAGAGAAATTAATTAAATCTAATCAAGTGTTGAATTAGATTAGGTTAGTATTTCTCTAAATCAATCTCAATAGTTGAAGTCTGATCAAGTCCATGTGTTTGACCCTAATAAATGGACCATGATCATGGTTGCGTGGTTGAACTCAAATCTTCTGGTATGCCAAATCGAAACTAATTAACCAGTTAGTGTCTAAGGTAAGTTTGACAGATTCGATCAAGTAGTTTTTAATTAGGAGCTATTCACCAAGATGCATCTACAGTGAGTTAAGGGCAGATCCCTCCTGCTGATCTCACTTACCTGGTCAATATGGTAGATTATATTTTGATTAGGTTACTAGTCGATTCGTGCAGACCCATGCCATTAAGGTGAATCAGTGTGACTGATTTAGGTGTCTTTAGACCAGTTTGTGTTTAATCTTTTACATGACTTGATGAAGTCAGTGGAAGGATTTGCAGCTTGTAGGTCGACTTCTTCTCTTATTCTCAGATCAATGAAATCAAATTCTCTAAATTATTAGGTCCATAAAGTAATAAAGTTATGAGATAACTTGGTCATTGCCTCCCATTAAGGTGTGTGATAATGAGTCCAATATTCCAAATAGGCATTGGAGGCACCACACGCCTGGTGTCTATTACGTATTGAAATTGTCATTCATCATATGACCATCATGATAGACCTTCAGATCAATGCTCAGGTTGGCCGAGCCATACTCGAGCCTGGACATCCGTTTGTTGGATGCACTTGATGTGTCATGTTAATGGTTGGACCTAACTAGAATTTTCAGTGGAGGTGCCACACGCCTACTGAAGGAAAGTCTGGGACAAAATCCAATGCTAAAAGTTTTTGGAGAAATAATTGATTATGAACCTATCCATAGATGCACTAGGATTGGTCGAGCCATACTCGGGCCCGAATGCAGTCCGTGTGGATTCTAGTACCCACTAAGAAATTAATGTAATTTCTCAAATTGGAGGTAAAGGTTACTAATTCGTAAAAAATAGTGGGAGGGCCTTTAGACTAAAGTCCATATCTTCAGGAGGCTTAGAGTGAAGTTCCTATTGCCATAGATGGGAGACTCAGGAGGATGAGAAGCGACATCACAGAGTGAAGTTCCTATTGCTGTAGGAGACTTCCCTGAGCAGATCTTTGTCAGAGTGGACACAGTCTATGACGGAGGTGGGATTGAGTAGCCTAGCTCGACTCCCACATTTGCACATCCATGAGATAGCAGGCATGCCCCAAGGCATGGGGTTGAGATAGATCACAGTCTCTCAGAGACAGATGGAGGTCGAATATCGAGTCGAGATGAAGATTATTGAGATTTGATGTCTCGAGATTCGATCTATATTGAGCTCACAGTGAGGTCCAGGATGAAGAATGAAGTCCAACGAGCACAAGAATAGCCCAAACGAAGTCCAGACGGTGAAGATACATGTGAAAGAAGCTCGGAGTAGGTGGCATGATGCATGAGGTGGTAGAGGCTGATGCACGACTGACGGTGGCACAGTTAGGCCCGACGGATGTGCACACGCATGTAGGCATGTGCAGCCCAGCATGCTGGGGGGCCCAGAGCGGGCGCGCATGTGGGACAGCCCAACACGCATGGGCACCCAGGCCCAGCACCCTATGCAGTCCACCGTAGATCGTAGGGTGCTGGGCAGTCCATGGAGGCTACGTGGATGGATCACGCGGTCCATGCACGGTCTTCATGCATTTTTTATGCAATCCGATGGCTCTGGAGCGAGTCATTCATGATCGGATGGTTGAGGATGACTTCGAGCATGATCAGGCTTAATCTAAGGCTATTGTGCATGATCGGATGGCTCTAGTGTGAGCCGATCATGATCGGACAGCCACAGATGGTTCTAAGATTGATTAAGACTCAATATTCCTAGTGTAATAGTATTTTTGAGATTTTGAAGCCTATATAGCTCTGATTGACAAGCCATTTATTGCATTGGATAGCTGATAATGTTTTGGAGATGTAGAAAGGTTTCAAGAGAAGTTTCAGAGAGCTTTTGTGAAGATTTTGGAGCTTCTTGTTGAGAGACTCTTGTAGATGGGTTGAGTGGTGAGTTTCTCTTATATTGGTTGTATTTTATTCTCATAGTGAAGCTTAGATGTCCCGTGGAGGTAGGCTTAAGGCCGATCCATATATTTGTATTGTGTTTCTTGTTTTATTTTTTCTTTCTTCCGACTACACCATGTGGTATCAGATCCTGCACATCGTTGCTGTAGTTTGGCTGCATGTTCACTTGATCTCCTAGTCATGCGGGTCCTTGCGGTGTATATTAGCTATAGTAGGTTTGCCGTAGGAATAAGGTGTGCACTTAGATGGGATCTATTGATCTTAGTAGTTAAGAAATAGTTCTACGTGATTTATGAGATTGAATTCTTAAGACCATGGCCACGACGATGTGATTGACGGAAAAAGATTTTTATGAGAAATCATAAGTTGAACTCGAGCTAATTAAATCTTACTCATGACAAACGATGGGGTTTCATCAATTTTCAATAATCTTTATCTTGTCAGGACTCATGATCGAAGAACTGAATCACACATTAACTACAACTAAACATTTAGACTCTTTCATTCTACTGGATTGTCACTACATATTGTAGGCATCACTGATGGATTGTGAGATCCACGAGAATTAATTGATGGTCAATAATTCTCATTGGATGAGTTGGAAGTATTTCAATCCATTGAAAAGGATTTCAATAATATTCATAATAGAGATCACGATATGTCTCACTACCAGACAGAATAGAACCATAAGATCACACACAAATTTTTTTTTTGACTTGATCAAATAATTAAATTAAAATTTTGATTGATGATTGGAATAATTTATAAATGTTACAAAAAAAACTTGCTAAATAGTTAGTCAGTTAGAGAAAAAATATTATGTTGGAAATTATATCGTAAAGCCCATCATCAGTCTATTGATGGTGGCGCTAATCATTGTAATTGTATATGAATTATTGAATTAATAAATATTATTTGATTTCATCACTCTGTGTACATCTTATTTGAACTTCTATTTTATGATGAAGTCCTTAAGACTATTTGAATCAATATAGGAGGATATATCGTTTAGTCCTTAAACCCTAGTTCATGACCAAATGATATACTATTATTAAGGATAATAGCTATATTAAGTATAGATCATTGTGTATCATGTGCATTGGTTGTCCTCTTAACCAAAGAGTGTGGAGACACTGGTATGGTATGCAAGTGAGATGTAGAGGTTGTTGCCTAGCTATGCAACCCAAGAGGGGGGGTGAATTGGGTTTCTAAAAATTTAGACTTAATTAATAACTTATGATGAACAAGACAAAGATTTTAATTCAATATTAATTACCTGAAGCAGAATTGTAAGAATATAATAAAGAAATAAGGTAAAGCGATAAAGCACACCACAAACACAAGGATTTATAGTGGTTCGGTGCCAACCTTGCACCTATATCCACTCCCCAAGCTCCTACTTGGGAATTTCAATCCACTATGCTTGTATTCAACCTGAATACAAAACGTCGGAAACTCCGACACTAGCTATCCCAAGCTAGATCACTTGTTTCTCGGGTACAAGTAAACCCAAAATACTCTGATTTTAGGTTCGGATCAACCTTTCCTTGTTTTGGAGATCCTCCAAAAACAAGAACAATTACTTACAAGAGTAAGATAATTTAGAGCACAGATTAATACAATAACAGCTCCTTAAATGAGCGAATATAACAATAAAAACTTTACTCAAATGAAGAAACCCTTTTTGGATTTTCTCAAGGTGGATGAACGCTTGAATGAACACTTGAGAAGAAGATGATCGTTGATTGAAGATCTCTTGAAAGCTTTGAACGATCTCTAGATCAAAGTTGAAACAGTAGGCGTGACAAATCCTCTCTTTGAAAACTCTTGAATCTCTTTCACAATCTCACGTGTGGATTTTTGGATCCTCTTTTCTTTTTCTTTCAAATATCTCATTGATCTCAGGCTTTTTCGTGCAGATTTCGGATCCTCTCTCTTATTTTTGATCTCACGTTTGATCTGCTATTTAATCTGCAATTTCTTTCACCATTTGAAGTATTTTATTGCATTAGAAGCAAGAGAAAACAATTTAGGCAGATAAAGAGCCGTTAGAGCAATTTTAGGAAGCATAAAAGGCAATTAAAACGGGCAAAAAAATAGCCATTGCTGACATTTTCCATCGCAGGGGTCGACTCATGAGTCGACTCATGCTTCAGGGGTCGACTCATGAGTCGACCTCTGTTACAAAGATCAGAGAATGCGTTTCTGGAAATTCTTGGCTCAAATCAGCAGGGGTCGACTCATGAGTCGACTCATGCCTTGTGGGTTGACTCATGAGTGACTCACAGGTCGTGCCAAGCCAGAAAACTAGCATGCCATGTGTAATTTTTGCGTGCCAATCAGCTCATAGTGCCATGAGTTGACTCATGAGTCGACTCATGCACTTCAAACCTTCATAACTTCAAAAATATAAGTCCAAACACAATGAAATTTTCACCAATAGATTTCAAATCATTTGTTCTACCAAATGGTACTATCAAATCAAATTTTAGTGAAATTATGATTTTGCCCTTGAAGAGCATAAGGACTTTTTTTAATTTAAAATATTTGTATCCCTTCAATCTGCTTTGTAATCATCAAAATCAATCTAGGAGCAACAATCTTCCCCTTTTTGATGATGACAAAATATTTGAACAAAAGCATTTATGTGAATCAATAATTTCAAAAGAATGCATTATACATTTATATGCTTGAAAAGAGTAAGATTCTTTTAGCATGTAATATAAATAATCATATACAAAAATAGTTTGTCCATCTTCTTAAAGATTTGAAGATATGCTCATTGGAATATGTGAATTTGGTGTTTAGAGCTGAAAACTTATTTTTGTTATCAGAGCAAGTTGTATTTTGAAAATTTGCCTATTTTCATTTGATTTTAGTTTTAGCATCAGAGCAAAAATTAATTATGTGCTTTAATTGCTTTTGATACATAAAATAATTATGTGTGCCAAAGCATGTTTGATTTTGAAAGTGTATTAGCTCATTTTGTGTTTAAGATATATCAGAGCAAAAATAAATTTTGCAATATATCGGAGCAAGAAAAATAATTTTACAATGTATCAGAGAAAATTTTATAATGTATCAGAACACATTCTATGATGTATCAGAGCAAGTTAAAAAAATTTTTAAGATGTATCAGAGTAAGTTGGAATTTTGAAGTATATCAGAGCATATTTAAATTTTTTAAAGTAAATCAGAGTATATGTAAAGAAGTAGTTTAAAAGTTACATAATTGCATTGTACTTAGCATTGTACTTTTGATATTGTTCTTTAAATTCTTCAATTAATTTCTCATAATTTTAATTTTGCTTTTGGGGTTTTGCCTTTGATGAGTTGCTTTTTGTTTAATTTCTCCCCCTTTTTCTTTCATAATTTAGGGTTTTGCTTTTAATGAGTTGCTTGCTTTTTGTTTAATTAAGGTTTTGCTTTTGATGAGTTGCTTTTTGTTTAATTTCTTACTTTAATGAGTTGCTTGCTTTTTGTTTAATTAAGGTTTTGCTTTTGATGAGTTGCTTTTTGTTTAATTTCTTACTTTCTCTCCCTTTTTGACATCATCAGACATGGTTAACTTCTCCTTTTTCTGAAATATTCTTTAATTTCTCCCCCTTTAGAGTTAATCACAGATGTTTGCTCCCCCTTAATACAGCAATTATTAACAGCAAACAACAACAAAGAGAAGACAATATTTCAACAAGGAGAATATATATAACCAAAATATGATCAACATCATTACAAAAGATAGAAATATAGGTAAAAGATGATTCCATTAATATCATAATTGTTTCAATACATAGTTCATATTATAAAAATCAACCAGCTAATTGTCAATACATGGCCCTAAGGTACAGATCCTAGAACAAGATACTAACACCTAGGGTCTAGTAATGATCAAGACAAGTCAATGATCGGAGTCATCAGATATGGTATGAGAAGCTGATGGATCAGTAGTGTGTCCTCTCCTCCGTCTGCCTCTGGCACGAGCAGGAGAGCGAGAAGAATTGGGTGGCTGAGTATGCTGAGATGCTAAGGACTGAACAGAAAGGGTGAGTCTGATAGAATCAAGTACGTTCAGTGCTCTGGAAACAGATTGGAGTAGAGCAGTGAACTGAGTGGTAGCATGCTCACTCGATCCTCGGATCTCTTTCCTCAGTAACTCATATCCACCCTCTAGTGCTCCTCTGAGCCTTCCAGCCTCTGCAGTGAGGTCTGTGACCTCAATAGTTGACTCCTGTGGCTTGGGATGGGCCAAAGCAAGGACTTGCCCCTGCAAGTCAAGAACTCTGCCAGTCAATCTCCAGACTGTGTCCTCAAGCTGCTGGATCCGAATGGACTGATCTGATATCATCTGAATCACAGTGGAGATGTGGGGAGTAATGGTCTGATCAGAAGAAGTAGCTCCAGGTGCAAAAGAAGTACTGCTCCACTGACTAGATAGCAAGGCAGCCACACGCTGTGATATATGCTCTATCTGATCGTCAGCCAATCTGAATTCTGATGGATGTGCTCTGGTCTCTGGCTGATACACTGGTGTGGGCATCCTAGTAAACTCAGAAGGGCCAGCCCCTGTATCAGGAATGAACTGTGTATCTGGTGATACTGTCCTGAAGTCATGTATAGGAGAAGATGGACCTTCTTCTTCTCCTCTGCCTTCAGTTCTGTCTTCAGCTCTTGTTTCAGCTCTTTTCTCAATTCTTTCTTCAGATCCCTTGATCCAACCACCATCAGTCTTTGTAATTCCCATTCTGTGCAGGCTGTGTTGGTTGAAAGTATCCACATGAGATAGCTTGGTAGGTGCCTCCCCCTCACAGCTAACTCCAAACCTCCTAAATACTCTAGTAAGGGCCATACCATAAGGCAAGTGTGCCTTGGATCTGTTCAAAGTTTCTCTCATGGCCTCTATCATAAGTGCAGGGAGATTCAGGGGGTCTGAGTGATGACATGAAACATGATACATACATCTCTGCCAGACAGTAAATCATGTCTACCACTCCTAGGAAAGAATAGCTTTGTTACCATCTGATGCAGGACCCTCATCTCAATGGACAGAATCTTTGCTTCCAATTTGTTTAAACTTCCTGAAAAGGTTTCTCCTAAAATAATTCTGATCCCCTCTTCTTTAATTGGGAGTTCCATATATGAGTATCCTTCACTAGGCAACTGAAGTATTTCTCCCAATATCCTAGAATCCAAGCAGATATCAATTCCCTTGACTGTTGAAGTCACTGACCCATTTCCATAATGTAGGTTCTGGTAGAATTCTCTAACTAGGTCAACATAGGTGACTTCCTTAAGGGAGCAGTAGAGTTTCCATCCTTGGTTTTTGATCTTACTTGCAAAAGTAAAACCTTCTTTCTCAAAGAACCGAAAATCTATATTTTTCCCGGTTTCTACTTTTCTATCAGAAAGAGGGTTCTTACTGGGGCTAATTGAGGATTGAGGGGGACCTTGAGCAGGTACTGAAACTGGAGTGGGAGCACTGGAAGACTGACCAGCTTGCCTTTTCTTTCTGCCAATTTCTTCAGGCTCACGGATTGACTTTCTTCTTTGGGGAAGCTTCATCTTTGGAGCCATATCTACTATAGTAGCATGCAAGGAGATTTGAATTGAGTGGAGGAGGGATCACAAGAGAGTGAAGAAGGATTTTGGTGGAGAAAAGAAGTGGATTTTGGAAGATCGGTAAAGTGCTAGGGCACGTTCCAACCGCGCCAAGCAATGTGAGAAAGCACAGAAAATCCTTTTCCAAGGAGGCGATTTTTGGTGGAGAGAAGGAGGGAGAATTGCCTCGAAATTGATCCTTGGATTTGGAGAAAAAAAAAAGTGGAGAGGATGGCTTTTGGAGGGAAGATGATCGGATGGGTCGTCTCACAAACAGGGATTCAGTATAAGAACAATGAACCCGATGGAAGTTGGTGGGATTTACAAGTTTGCCATTGAGTCGACTCATGGGGGTCGACTCATGAAGTTCAGAAATTCAGAAAAAATACGAATAAATTCCAGAAAAATTCAAACTTTTGGGAGAAGGAATTTTGCTTAATGATAAATTTTTAGAATGATAAATTTGAGCTTTTGGGACCAGGATAGATGTTGGAAATTGAGCTCTAAGAATATCAATTCTTGGAAATTGAGAGAAAAAATTAGGCATATGGATCTAGAATTCCTAGATTTCTCCTAATTTCACAGAATCTATCCTCACTAAGGGCCTTTGTAAAGATATCAGCTAATTGATTTTCAGTGCAAACATATTCAAGAATTACATTTTTGTTTTGAACATGTTCTCTTATGAAATGATGTCTTATTTCAATATGTTTGGATCTTGAGTGTTGAATTGGATTTTTAGATAGATTTATGGCACTTGTGTTGTCACATCTTATTGGTGTTTCATTAAGTTTGATTCCAAAGTCTTCGAGTTGTTGCTTAATCCACAAGATTTGAGCACAACAACTTCCGGCTGCAATGTATTCGGCCTCAGCCGTAGACAGTGCCACCGAATTTTGTTTCTTGCTAAACCATGAGATTAGGTTAACTCCAAGAAATTGGCAAGTTCCACTTATGCTTTTTCTATCTAATTTACATCCAGCAAAATCAGCATCTGAATATCCTAATAAATTAATTTGTGAGTCCTTAGAGTACCATAACCCTAGAGTTTGTGTATCATTTAAGTATCTAAGGATTCTTTTAACAGCATTCAAATGAGATTCTTTAGGATTAGATTGATATCTAGCACATAAACAAACACTAAACATGATATCAGGCCTACTTGCAGTTAAATATAATAATGAGCCAATCATACCTCTATAGTATTTTAAGTCTACACTTTTACCTTCATCATCCTTGTCAAGCTTACTTGAGGGACTCATTGGTGTGCCAATTGGTTTGCAGTTCTCCATTCCAAATCTTTTGAGTATTTCCTTGGTGTACTTACTTTGGGTGATGGAGATTCCTCTTTTGATTGTTTGATTTGGAGTCCGAGGAAAAAGGTGAGTTCTCCCATCATGCTCATCTCGAACTCCCCCTGCATAAGCTTAGCAAAGTCTTGACAAAGGGATTCATTAGTAGACCCAAAAATTATGTCATCAACATAAATTTGTATAACTAGCATATCATTTTGATTTCTTTTAATAAATAAGGTTGTATCTACATTACCTCTTGAAAAACCATTATTTAGTAGAAATTTGCTTAGCCTTTCATACCATGCTCTAGGTGCTTGTTTTAATCCATATAAAGCTTTATTTAATCTAAAGACATGATTAGGAAAAGCATGATTTTCAAATCCAGGGGGTTGTTCTACATATACTTCTTCAGAGATATAACCATTTAAAAATGCACTTTTAACATCCATTTGAAATAACTTGAATTTCATAAAGCAAGCATATGCAAGTAGAAGTCTAATAGCTTCTAATCTAGCAACAGGTGCAAAGGTTTCATCAAAATCAATTCCTTCTTCTTGATTATATCCCTTAGCAACCAGTCTTGCTTTATTTCTAATTACATTTCCATGCTCATCTAATTTATTTCTAAAGACCCATTTTGTTCCAATTATTGAATAATTTTTAGGTCTTGATACTAGGGTCCAAACATTATTTCTTTCAAATTGATTAAGTTCCTCTTGCATTGCATTAATCCAATTATGATCATTTTTAGCTTCTTCAAAAGTTTTAGGTTCAAGATGAGATACAAAAGCACAATGATTAACTACATCTCTAAGTGAAGAACGGGTTTTTACCCCATGCATAGGATCACCAATTATTAACTCCTTAGGGTGGTTGTGAACATACCTCCATTCCTTGGGTAGGTCATTTGTACCTTGAGGTTGTTCTTGAATTTCTTCACCTTTCTCATTTTGTTCGTCTTCTTGATCCTTGTCTTCTGGAGTTGCTGAATCTTTCAGAGTGATCTCCTTCAAACCTTCTATTAGTGGATCTGCATCATCAACACCCTCATTCTTCCTTGAAGGAAGATCGTTAGATTCATCAAAGACAACATGTATGGACTCCTCAACTACTAAAGTTCTTTTGTTGAACACTCTAAATGCTTTACTAGTGGAGGAGTAACCTAGAAAGATTGCTTCATCTGATTTTGCATCAAATTTACCAAGTTTTTCTTTGCCATTATTTAATACAAAACATCGGCAACCAAAAACATGAAAATATGCAATATTTGGTTTTCTTCCTTTCCAAAGTTCATAGGGGGTTTTCTTTAAAAATTATCTAGTTGAAGCACGATTTAAAATGTAACATGCTGTGTTAATAGCTTCCGCCCAAAAATATCTTGGAAGGTTGCTTTCACAAAGCATGGTACGGGCCATTTCTTCTAAGGTTCTGTTTTTCCTTTCAACTACCCCATTCTGTTGGGGTGTCCTAGGAGCAGAGAAGTTATGGCCAATTCCATTTTCATCACAAAAATTTTTAAAATCTTGATTTTCAAATTCAGTTCCATGATCACTTCTAATATTTTGAATTGAAAACTCTTTTTCATTAGAGACTTTTCGATGAAATTTAGTGAAAATATGAAAAGTTTCATTTTTGTGAGCCAAAAAGAAAACCCAAGTAAAACGAGAGTAATCATCTATTATTACAAATCCATATCGTTTTCCTCCTAGACTAGTGGTTCTTGTTGGTCCAAATAAGTCCATATGTAAGAGCTCTAAAGGTCTAGAAGTTGAAACAGTATTTTTGGATTTAAATGAAACTCTAGTTTGTTTTCCTAATTGGCATGCATCACAAATTCTATCCTTTTCAAAATTCAGCTTTGGCAAACCGAGAACTAAATCTTTCTTAATTAATTTTGAAAGAGAATGCATGCTAATATGTGCAAGTCTACGATGCCACAGCCAACTAGTTTCATTAACTTCAGCATTCAAGGATACTAGGCATTTCATGTCTAATTTGGCTAAATCATTCAAATCTACCATATAAACATTGCCATGCCTATGACCTATAAATTTAATGCCATCGTTAATGGGACTGGTCACAATGCAAACAGATGATTCAAAAACTACTTTATACCCTTTATCACAGAATTGACTAATGCTAAGTAAGTTATGCTTTAAACCTTTAACTAATAAAAATTCTCAATGTATTTGGAGGGAGTGATACCAATGTTACCTATCCCGATGATCTTTCCTTTGCCATTATCTCCAAAGGTGACCATCCCTCCATCCTTAGCATCAAGCGTGATGAATTGTGATTCATCACCAGTCATGTGTCTCGAGCATCCACTGTCAAGATACCATTTCCTGTTTCCTTTTTGGGATGCTAGACACACCTGCAAGCAAAGATCAAGTTTCTGTCTTAGGTACCCAAGCTTTCTTGGGTCCTTTTTGGTTAGTCAAAATGGTTCCTTTTGGAACCCATATTTTCTTTGTGTTTGCATATTTGTTAATAAGACATGTGTACGATTTATATCCTATTCTTCCACACTTGAAACAGGTAATATTTGTCGACTTGTTACTTGAATAATTTACATAAATATCCTTCAGAAATTTTTGTTTCTTCAGGGGTTTATAGCCAAGTCCAGCCTTATCATATATAGCTTTCTGATTATCAAGGATCATATTTAGTTTGTTTGAACTTAAGGTGAACTTATCTACTATAGATTTCAGCTTGTTAATTTCATCCTTAAAGTTTTGATTTTCTTGAATCAATGTGAATTTTTCAATTGAAAGGTTTTCAGCTTGTTTTACTAAGGACTGATTTTTCAATTTCAGTTCTTTGTTTTTCTTCCCTAGTTTCTTTAATTCATCAATTGAATCATAGAATGCTTCATGCAATTCTTCAAAAGTAAATTCACTAGTGGATTCAGAAGTTACCTCATTTTCGTGAGCTATCAGGCACAGGTTGGCTTGTTCTGTTGAGGTTTCCTCGTCGGAGCTTGAGTCATCACTCGCACTCCAAGTCGCCATCATTGCCTTCTTTTTGAACTTCTTTGGACCTTTCTTCAGTTGTGGACATTCGGATCTGAAATGTCCCGGCTTCTTGCACTCATAGCATATAAGGGGTTGATCTTTCTCTTTTTCTTTGCTTTGTTCCCCTTTTGTGAATTTCTTTCTCATCCCCTGTTTTCTTTTTCTTAGAAACTTCTTAAATTTTCGGGTGATGAGTGCCATCTCTTCATCCTGTTCTTCATCTTCAGAGTCATCCACTTCATAATCAGGCGAAGTTGTGGATTTGAGGGCAATGGTTCTTTTCTTTTTGACTTCATCCTCTTGATGTTGCTTTATGTTAAGTTCATGAGTCATCAAGGATCCAAGAAGCTCTTCTAAAGGTAGAGTGTTCAAGTCCTTTGCTTCTTGGATGGCAGTCACCTTGGCTTCCCAAGTTCTTGGCAGTGACCTGAGAATCTTTCTTACAAGTTCACTGTTAGTATAAGATTTGCCAAGACTCTTCAAACCATTAATTATATCAGTAAAACGAGTATACATAGCAGTTATGGATTCATCATGCTCTATTTTGAACAATTCATATTTATGTACAAGCATGTTTATTTTAGACTCTTTTACTTGATTTGTTCCCTCATGGGTTACTTCTAACCTATCCCATATTTCTTTAGCAGATGCACAAGTAGAAATGCGATTAAATTCACTTGCATCTAGTGCACAATAAAGAACATTCATGGCTTTGGCATTTAATTGTGCCAATTTCTTGTCAACCTCATCCCATTCTTTTTCGGGTTTGGTTGACTCCTCACCATTTATAATCTTGGCCGTTCACTATGATACTCCACATATCATAGTCGAGTGCTTGTATAAAAATCTTCATCCGAGCTTTCAAATAGGTGTAATTAGACCCATTGAGAAGTGGAGGTCGGTTTGTTGATTGCCCCTCGGCTAGAGAAGTACCAACATGGGTTGCCATAGATCTTTGGCTCTTTGATTGTTAGATCAAAGAAGGGCTAGAGCACCGGGCTCTGATACCACTTGTTGCCCAGCTATGCAACCCAAGAGGGGGGGGTGAATTGGGTTTCTAAAAATTTAGACTTAATTAATAACTTATGATGAACAAGACAAAGATTTTAATTCAATATTAATTACCTGAAGCAGAATTGTAAGAATATAATAAAGAAATAAGGTAAAGCGATAAAGCACACCACAAACACAAGGATTTATAGTGGTTCGGTGCCAACCTTGCACCTACATCCACTCCCAAGCTCCTACTTGGGAATTTCAATCCACTATGCTTGTATTCAACCTGAATACAAAACGTCGGAAACTCCGACACTAGCTATCCCAAGCTAGATCACTTGTTTCTCGGGTACAAGTAAACCCAAAACACTCCGATTTCAGGTTCGGATCAACCTTTCCTTGTTTTGGAGATCCTCCAAAAACAAGAACAATTACTTACAAGAGTAAGATAATTTAGAGCACAGATTAATACAATAACAGCTCCTTAAATGAGCGAATATAACAATAAAAACTTTACTCAAATGAAGAAACCCTTTTTGGATTTTCTCAAGGTGGATGAACGCTTGAATGAACACTTGAGAAGAAGATGATCGTTGATTGAAGATCTCTTGAAAGCTTTGAACGATCTCTAGATCAAAGTTAAAACAGTAGGCGTGACAAATCCTCTCTTTGAAAACTCTTGAATCTCTTTCACAATCTCACGTGTGGATTTTTGGATCCTCTTTTCTTTTTCTTTCAAATATCTCGTTGATCTCAGGCTTTTTCATGCAGATTTTGGATCCTCTCTCTTTTTTTGATCTCACGTTTGATCTGCTATTTAATCTGCAATTTCTTTCACCATTTGAAGCATTTTATTGCATTAGAAGCAAGAGAAAATAATTTAGGCAGATAAAGAGCCATTAGAGCAATTTTAGGAAGCATAAAAGGCAATTAAAATGGGCAAAAAAATAGCCGTTGCTGAATTTTCCATCGCAGGGGTCGACTCATGAGTCGACTCATGCTTCAGGGGTCGACTCATGAGTCGACCTCTGTTACAAAGATCAGAGAATGCGTTTCTGGAAATTCTTGGCTCAAATCAGCAGGGGTCGACTCATGAGTCGACTCATGCCTTGTGGGTCGACTCATGAGTCGACTCACAGGTCGTGCCAAGCCAGAAAACTAGCGTGCCATGTGTAATTTTTGCGTGCCAATCAGCTCATAGTGCCATGAGTTGACTCATGAGTCGACTCATGCACTTCAAACCTTCATAACTTCAAAAATATAAGTCCAAACACAATAAAATTTTCACCAATAGATTTCAAATTATTTGTTCTACCAAATGGTACTACCAAATCAGGATTTTAGTGAAATTATGGTTTTGCCCTTGAAGAGCATAAGGACTTTTTTTAATTTAAAATATTTGTATCCCTTCAATCTGCTTTGTAATCATCAAAATCAATCTAGGAGCAACAGAGGTACATCTCACTGAACGTGACTAACTGCTAAGCACTCTACTGTCAAGAGTAGCTCGTGAAGGATATGGGTATAAATATCTCTCCAACCTGAGATCACCATGGTGATTTACCAGCAACTCACTATGCTTTGGTGCTGGACTATCTAAATTTTTAATTCGATGATGAAAAATTTTTGAGCATAGTCAAGTACTTGCAAAGTCGATGTGTGAGTCAAGATGAAATTGACCCCTCTGAATAAATAGGAGTTAATGTATCAGTGTGTTTCAATTCAGTAAAATTCGATCAGGATAATCCATGAGATAGATTTAAAAAATTAAAATACAATATGGATGATTATATCAAGGTTGACAGTTAAACCCTAGGTCATCTTAAGCATTTGGATCAAAAAGGATGAATTATATGGTAACCATATGCCAATAGTGTTAGATGGTGCCCTAGATGCCAGATCGACTGACACATTCCTGTACAGATCTAAGGATAAGTTTATAATTTTGACTATAAATGAATAAAAGGGTTATTCTTCTATCACATTGTGTACATTGTGTCTGTGATACATGTGGAGAAAATTCAGTGCAGAGGTAAAATGGTAATTTTAATTTTTTTTTAAAATCACTATTTTATAGTAAAAATTATTAATGAATCTAATTAATTAATAAAATTTACCCTACACTAGGATCTAAATATGATATATAGCATGCATGCATTTAAATTTGAAATTCGAATTTGAACAGTAAACACTTTACTGTAATATGTTCAGAACACAATACCTTTGTGCGGGTAGTAGATCGCCGTAATCTGATCACCGTCAGAAAAATTGATCATCATGATGTAGCCACACAGCATGTCTGACCTCTGCAGATCATCCACACGAAGCTTCCGATCTGATCGACTCCTCACGAGTGCTAGCTCGTTGTAGAGCCCTTTCGACGGCCGATGCTGATCGAACTCCTTCGATTGATGTTTGCTAATTTTTTGGATACTCTAGATCATCAGTAGACATGCTTGAGAGGATGTTGAAGATCTTCTTAAAATTTGGTGGGCTCATGACACTCGTAGCTCACCTTCTCACTTCCCGAACTCCAGGCTGAAACCCTGAAGAACTCATTGAAACCCTGCACACACTTTTTCCTTCTTTTCTTTCTTTTTTTCTCAGAAGGATATAGATCTTCACCTTGCACACAAGGATTCCTCATGCCCAAATTTTCTCTAAATTTTTTCTTGCACACACCCCACTCTTCTCCTCCTTTTAAAACAATGTCAAACGTCTTATCCACGTGAGAGGATAAAGATGAGTAATTGTACATTTGAATTCAAATCAAATTTTAAATTCAAATGGAAACCAATTTATCCCTATCCACTAAGGGCATAAGAAGAGGAGGGCGTGGCTTAATTTATGCATGAGTGATTTCATGGAAAATATTTTTCGTGTAATAAATGGGGCGCTAAAAGAGGATAAGGTCAAGGCACTAAGATTGGTTGCTCATTCAAATTCAAACTTTGATTTGAATGGCCAACCAATCATCCTTATCCACTCATTTGGTGCATTAAAGTAGGGCGTGAGGAGGGCTTTGCATGAGAAAAAATTCATGAGAACTTCCTTCTCGTGAATTCAAATGGGCACAGTGGAAGTGAGGTGGCGCAGGGAGAATGGGTCAAGGTGGTTTCATTATTTAAACCAACCTAATTGAACCAAATAAGTTAGGCCCAATTAGACTAATTTAAACCCAACTTAATTAGGCTCAATAAAATTCTAATCAAATCAAAAATTGATTAAGCCCAATCCTTGATCAAATCAGGGACCAAACCATCTCGATGATTAGGTCAACTCGTAACCTAATTGGGTCAAACCCAACTGAATCCAATTCAATTGGACTTGATCCAAAAAAAAATTACTCAATCAAATTGAGTTAATTAACGATCAAATCACTAATTAAACCTCTCATAAATATTGAGTCCAAATTCGATGGGTAATCGGGCATCAGAATTCATCGATATGTAATCCTGATCGAAGAGTCCCAAACCAGTGAGACTCTTGACCCCGGTACCCAAAATGTGTGGGACTCGTGATCAAGAATTCTGATTTTCGATCACAGAGTCCTCGACACATAGGGCTCATAGTCCATGAGCATTAGGATCTTCATCAGCCATCAGATCAGATAGGAACCTCTAATGTGTGTGACCCCACAGGTTCGAACCTAAGCCGGTAGCATAGGAATCAATTACTGTACTAATCGAAGTGACCATCTAGCAATGGTACCCGACGATCGGATATGTCGAATAGTCCAATTGCAACACTCAGAACCTACATGAATATGGTTACTGTATAATTCATCTTTTTGACCTCTGTGTTTAGGATGACTCAGGGTTAAACGTCAACCCTGATTAGATCATCCGAATCGTGCTCAACTCAAACAGTCTTGTGACTCCTCACAAAGACTACCCTGGCCAAGGTTTTGCTAAATTAAAACATGACTGTACACAGCTCCTAAACTGAAGTGGTCAATCCCATCTTGACACACGCATCGATAAGTCAAGTACTTGACTACACCCAACAGCCTTCCATCACTGAATTAGAAATTCAGGTAGTCCAGTGCCTAAGTGCAATGAGTTGCTTGCAAGTCACCGTGGCGGTCTCAGGTCAGAGAGACATTTATACCATATTCCTTCGAAGCAAATCTTGACAGTAGAAATAGCTTCAGAGTCGGTCACGTTTAGTGCAGATGTATCCTTAATCTCACCTGTATGCCATACCAGTGTCTCCAACTCATTGGTTAAGAGGACAACCAACCTATATGGCACACAACAACCTATGCTTGATAAATATTATCGTCCTTGGTAACAATGTATCATTTGGTCACGAACAGATTTAAGGACTAAACAACAAATCCTCTTTTGTCGAGTCTAAATAGTCCTAAGGACTTCACCACAACATAGGAGTTTAATAGAAATGAAATATTTTGTGATAAAAAATACCAAAATAATTTTTATTAATTCATAATTTATGTACATATACAAAAATGAGCACAACCGTCAACAGGTTGATGATTGGCTTTGGGATACTATTCCCAACAATCTCCCATTTGGCCTAAAGCCAATCGGTGCAGTATCTAATACCCATCTTCGATTTGTGGTCATCGAACTCCTTCACCGCAATGGCTTTAGTAAATGGGTCGGCCAGGTTCTCCTTTCCATCGATCTTCAGAAGGTGACGTCACTTCGATCCATAATTTCTTGGATGAGATGGTAGCGGTGTAGAATATGCTTCATCCGCTGTGTGCCTTGGGTTCCTTCGCTTGAGCAATAGCTTTAGAGCTGTCACAGTAGAGCAGAACTGGACCAATAAGGGAGGGTGCTACTCCGAGCTCGATGATCAATTTTCTCAGCCACACCGCTTCTTTGGCAGCATCTGATGCAGTGACATACTCCGTCTCGCAAACTGAATCAGCCACTGTGTGTTGCTTGGAACTCTTCCAGCAGATAGCCCCATCATTAAGGGTAAAAATAAATCCCGACACACTTTTGCTGTCATCATGATCAGATTGGAAACTAGAGTCTATAAACCCTATAAGTCTCAAGTCTGATTCACCATAAACAAGCCACTGGTCCTTAGTATTTCTTAAATACTTCAGGATGGTTTTAACAATCTTCCAGTGATTCTCCCCCGGATCAGATTGGTATCTACTCACTATCCCTAGTGAGTATGCCATATCTGATCGTGTACATGTCATGGCGTACATGATAGATCCCACTGTCGAAGCATATGAAATTCTACCCATACGCTCTCTCTCTTGAGGTATTGTCGGACAATCCCTCTTCGAGAGAAAAATTTCATGGCCTATCGGTAGATAGCCTTTCTCTTGGAATTCTTCATGCTGAACCTCTTCAGCATAGTATCTATGTCGTAGACTGGGATAAACCAAGCAACCTTTTAGATCTATCCCTATAGATCCTCATCCCTAGGATGTAGGAAGCTTCTCCCAAATCCTTCATGGAGAACTGTGAGATAGCCAAATCTTTATTCCCTGTAATGCAGGGACATCATTTTCGATTAAGAGAATATCATCCACATACAATACAAGAAATACCACTACTGGACCATTAGCCCACTTATAAATACAGGACTCTTCTCCGTTCTTAACGAAGCCATACGTCTTGATCGTCCTATCAAAATGTATGTTCCAACTCCGAGATGCCTGCTTAAGTCCATAAATGGACCTCTTAGTCTGCACACCTTAGACTCATCAGTGGATGTGAATCCTTCAGGTTATATCATATACACCTCTTCATCCAGCTCTCCATTTAGGAAAGCTGTCTTCACATCCATCTGCCAGAGTTTTAATAGTCCAGATGGGTAGCTATCGCAAGCATAATCCGAATGGATTTGAGCATTGCCATAGGAGAAAATGTCTCTCATAGTCTATACCATAACGTTGACGATATCCCTTGGCAACCAGATGGGCTTTATAGGTTTCCACCTTTCCGTCTGCGCCTCTCTTTCTCTTGAAGACCCACTTACACCCTATGGGTTTTACTCCTTCGGTGGGTCAACCAATGTCTAGACATCATTGACCTTCATGGACTCCATTTCGGATTTCATGGCCTCTAGCCATTTCTCAGAGTCGGGTCTCTGCATTGCATCCATGTAGGTGATCGGATCCTCATCATTTTCATCAAGTTTGATAGGATCGTCATCCCAGACCAAGAAACTATAGTATCTGTCCGGTTGACGTGATACTCTACCAGATCGCCTTAAGGGTGATTGAACAATGGGCTCCGAATCTGATCTAATCAAATCCGATTCAGGTTCAGCAACTTGTGTCAATTTTTCCACCTGTCGAACTTCGTCAAGTTCGACCTTAGAGGCAACAGTCCCTTCACCAAGAAACTCTTTTTCCAAAAAGATTACCTTAAGAATGACAAACACCTTTTGCTCATCAGTCAGTAGAAATAATATCCTTTGGTCTCTTTTGGGTATCCTATAAAATTACACTTGTCAGACCTAGGTCCTAGCTTGTCCGTAATTAAATGTTTAACATAAGCCGGACACCCCAAACCCTAAGGTGCGAGAGTACTGGCTTACGTTCTATCCATATCTCATATGGTGTTTGGTTATAGACTTACTCGAACTCTATTTAGAAGGTAACAAGCTGATTCGAGCACATATCCCCAGAGGGAGATCGGCAAACCAGCAAACCCCATCATGAATCGAATCATGTCCAACAAGGTCCGATTCCTCCTTTCAGATACACCATTATGCTGTGGTATTCCAGGAGGAGTCCATTGAGAGAGAATTCCATTCTCCCAAGATATGTCAGAAACTCATTGGAAAGGTATTCACCTCCTCGATCAGATTGAAGAGTTTTAATACACTTCCCAGTTTATTTTTCTACCTCATTTCAGAATAGTTTGAACATTTCAAATGACTCTGACTTATGCTTCATTAAATAGACATACCCATACCTCGATAGGTCGTCTGTGAAGGTTATGAAGTAGAAATATCCACCTCTTGCACTTGTGCTCATGGGTCCACATACATCAGAATGTACCAGACCCAAAAGTTCACTGGCTCGCTCACCTTTTCCAGTAAAAGGTGACTTGGTTATTTTACCAAGAAGACAGGACTCACAGGTTGGAAGTGATTCACAATCACCTACTTCAAGAATTCCTTCTTGAGCTAACCTGTTTATCCTATTCTTATTGATATGACCTAGCCTACAGTGCCAAAGGTAGACTTCTGACACATTATCTATTCTAGGGTGTTTACCGAAGGTTTGAACCACATTAACAGATTGTGATAGAAAGTAAATTCCATTATAAAGTTATCCAATAAATATTGTAACACTATTCAAAATGATATTGCAAACATTTCCTTTTATTAAAAATTGATAACCGTTCATGGCCAAAAGGCCTACAGAAATAATATTTAATAAAAAGCTTGGACAATAGTGACATTCACTCAGAATTATATTTCGAGAATTGATTACAAAGTTCATGATTCCTAATGCTAGAATTGGAACTTTGCTTCCATCTCCAACGTTCAGGAACCTCTCGCCTTCATCAAATCTCCTACTGACCTGCAGACCCTGCATCAATTGCAAATATGATAAGGGCTTCCGATATCCAATACCTAGGCAGTAGTATCACAAATGAAAAAGTTGCAAGGTGTTATCATATAAGTACCTTGCTTCTTCTTTGACTTGTTCGGATCCAGGCAATGTATAGAGGACAGTTCCTCTTCCAGTGCCCCTGCTTCTTGCAAAAGAAGCACTCTGCCTTGCTCTGGTCGGGCTTGCACTTCTTGGTCTGACTCTGTGCAGACATCCCAGCATGCAGCTGCACCTTCTTATTCTTCTTCTTCTTGTTCTTCTTCCCTTTCTTAAAGGGTCAATGACCAGAAGAAGACCCTCCCACAACATTCACCGACTCCTTATGGAGCTGGTGATCCTTCTCAAAGTCTGCAGCAACCCCAACAAGCCGTGGTAGTTCACTGCAGGCTTTGCATTCGAAAATGAGTAAGGAAGGGAAGGAAGGACTTGGGCAGAGAATTAAGGATCGCATCCTTACCGAGCTGCTCGTACAGGAAAAAACCCAGTTTACTTAGGCGCTCAATCATTTTGATCATGTATAGTACATGATCAGTGACTGAGGCTCCATCCCTCATCCGAGCATTGAAAATGGCACAACTAGTTTTGTGCCTTTCAATGTCGTCAGGCATGCCAAAAGAGTCGTTCAACATTTGAAGCATCTCCTGTGGCTGGGTGTTCTGAACCTGTGATTGAACTCATCATTCATTGCCGCCAGCATTATGCACTGGACGTTGGTGCGTCATTGAGCCACTTTTGGTAAGTGTCTCGGACCGTCCCTCTAGCATTCAGAGCTGGCTCCTCAGGTGCCGGATCCGTTACTACATAAAGGATCTGCTCATGCTCAAGGATGATTTTTAATTTTCGATACCAGCTATCGAAATTAGGTCCCATGAGCTTGTCATTATCTAATAATGATCGGAGCGACAGGGTAGTGGCCATAGCTGCATAAAGAAAACCAGACCTATATTAGTACATAAATTATTAATACTAAAGACTTGGACGTTACTCTAAAGTTTCTCCCAGTATTTTTACGAATTGATAGCCTCAACCTCCAATTCAAGAAATTACTTTAATTCCTTAGTGGGTACTAGAATCCACACAGACTACACACGAGCCCAACTTTGGTTGGTCAACCCATGTGCATCTATGGGTAGGTTCATAACCAGTTGTTTCTCTAAACAACTTCTAGTAATTAATTTTACCCCAAAACCTAATCAGTAGGCTTTGGCCTCCATTGAAAAAATCTGGTTAGATCCAACCATTAACATGATTTAATTTGGTGAATCGGATCAATAAATGATCAAGACCGACTTTGGTCGGCCAACCTAACCACCATCAGAAAGACTCAAATCAAATTATCATACTATGAATGATAATTCCATTAGTCAATAAGCCTCAGACCTTTGGGCCTCCAATGATTATTAAACTAATGGACTCATTATCACTCACTTAATGGGAGGCTATGACTTAGTTATCAATATAACTTAATCATTTTTAGGACCTAATAATTTTTTTTTTGAGGATTTTATTAAAGAATAGATGAGAAAAAAAATATCCAGCCAATTTCAATCCTCCCACTGACTTCACCAAGTCAGATTAAAAAGATTTACTTAAAGCTGGCATTAGGAGCACCTAAATCAGTCAAACTGATTGACCTAATGACATGTGTGAGCCCTAATCACCAAGTGATCTAATCAAAACCTAATTCACCAGGTTGGCCAGGTAAGTGAGATCAGTGGTGGGGATAAGCCATTAACTCATCAGAGATCGAATCACTGCGAGTAGCTCCCACTTAAAAACCACTGGTCAAACTACCAAATTTACCTTAGACACCAACCGGTTCATTAGTTTTAATTTGATCAACTTAGTAAATAGGGTTCCACCACGTAGCCATGAATTAAGTCCATCTTGGTCTAGTTAAAGACATGGACCCATTCAACTACAACTATTGGAGTTGAGTCTAGAGTATCCTTGACCTAATCTAATTCAATTTTTATTAGATTTGACCAATTACTCTAATTTAGTCCATTTCTTTAAGCTAACCTTAGATCTAACCAAATTATGGACCTAATTCATATAACCCATTGATCCACAAATTTATGCAATTGTCTTAGGTCTTAATTCACAATTCTAGACCTACTAGACAACACTTAATTCTTTTAATTAAGTATTTGGGCTGATGGATCAGGGTTTGGTATTTCAAAAATAATTTTTAAATTTGAAAGATTTTATTTTCTGTTCACCAAATATGTTGACTTATTACACAAATATATCAGCATATTTCATAAATAGCAATCTATTGCTAATTACATAATAGAAAATAACTTAATCAAAATAAATCATGAATATTTCTTTCGCTGCTTCATCTGCATGGGATATAATCGTATCGGCACCCCTACCGCCATAGGAGACCCCATCGAATGGGAAGAGAGGGCCTTTAAGCCCTACTTTTCTCCTATGACCGGACGGCCATGGCAACCAACCCAATTCGATTACTTGCTACTTGATCAAGTATATCTAAATATACCAATTTTAAATTTTAAATTTTAAATTTCAAATTTTAAATTTTAAATTTTGAATTTAAAATTTCAAACAAATTTCAAATTTTAAATTTTTGAATTTCAAATTTTGAATTTCAAATTTTGAATTTCAAATTTTGAATTTAAATTTTGAATTTCAAATTTGAAATTTAAAAAATTTCAAATTTCAAATTTCAAATTTTTGAATTTCAAATTTTTAAATTTTGAATTTCAAATTTCAAATTTTAAAATTCAAATTTCAAATTTTAAATTTTAAATTTTTGAATTTTAATTTTGAACAACTTTAAAATTCAAAATTTAAATTTTAAATTTTAAATTTCAAATTTAAACTTTTAGATTACAACTTAATCTATGCATGTAAATATATATATCATATCTAAGAACCCGCTCTGATACCATTTGTGGGAAAAATTCAGTCAGGGGTAAAATGGTAATTTTAAAACTTTTTTAAAATTACTATTTTACAGCAAAATTATTAATTAATCTAATTAATTAATAAAAATTTACCCTATATTAGGATCTAAATATGATATATAGCATGCATGCATTTAAATTTGAAATTCAAATTTGAACAGTAAACACTTTACTGTAATGTGTTCAGAACACAATACCTTTGCGCGGGTAGTAGATCACCACAATCTGATCAATATTGAAAGAATCTAATCATCATGATGTAGCCACACAGTGTGTTTGGCCTCTGGGATCATCCACGTGAAGCTCCTGATCTGATCGACTCCTCACGAGTGCTAGCTCGTTGTAGAGCCCTTTCGACGGCCGATGCTGATCGAACTCCTTCGATCGATGTCTGCCAATTCTTGGATGCTCTAGATCATCAGAAGACATGCTTAAGAGGATGTTGAAGATCTTCGTAAAATTTGGTGGGCTCACGATACTCGTAGCTCACCTTCTCACTTCCCGAACTCCAGGCTGAAACCCTGAAGAACTCACTGAAACCCTGTGCATAGTTTTTCTTTCTTTTCTTTCTTTTTCTCTCGGAAGGATATAGACCTTCACCTTGCACACAAGGAATCCTCACACCCAGATTTTCTTTCCAAAATTTTTTCTTGCACACGCCCCACTCTTCTCCTCCTTTTAAAACAATGTCAAACGTCTTATCCACGTGAGAGGATAAAGATGAGTAATTGCACATTTGAATTCAAATCAAATTTTGAATTCAAATAGAAACCAATTTATCCCTATCCACTAAGGGTGTGAGAAGAGGAGGGCATGGCTTAATTTGTGCATGAGTGATTTCATGAGAAACATTTTCTCGTGTAATAAATGGGGTGCTAAAAGAGGATAAGGTCAAGGTGCTAAGATTGGTTGCTCATTCAAATTCAAACTTTCTTTTGAATTTGAATGGCCAACCAATCATCTTTATCCACTCATTTGGTGAATTAAAGTAGGGGTGAGGAGGGCTTTGTATGAGGAAAAATTCATGAGAACTTCCTTCTCATGAATTCAAATGGGTGCAGTGGAGTGAGGTGGCGCAGGAAGAATGGGTCAAGGTGGTTTCATTATTTAAACCAACCAAATTGAACCAAATAAGTTAGGCCCAATTAGACTAATTTAAACCCAACTTAATTAGGCTTAATTAGGCTCAATAAAATTTTAATCAAATAGGAATTATTAAGCCAACCCCTGATCAAATCAGGGACCAAACCATCTCGACGATTAGGTTAACTCTTAACCTAATCAGGTCAAACCCAACTGAATCCAATTCAATTGAACTTGATCCAAAAAAAAATTACTCAATCAAATTGAGTTAATCAGTGATCAAATCACTAACTAAACCTCTCATAAATATTGAGTCCAAATTCGATGGGTAATCGGGCACAGAATTCATTGATATATAACCCTGATCGAAGAGTCCCAAACCAGTGGGACTCTTGACCCCGGTACCCAAAATGTGTGGGACTCATGATCAGAGAATCTTGATTCTCGATCACAGAGTCCCAAACATGTAGGACTCATAGTCTATGAGAATTAGGACTCTTCATCAACCATCAGATCAGATAGAAACTTCTAATGTGTGTGACCCCGCAGGTTCAAACCTAAGCCGGTAGCACAGGAATCAATTCCTGTACTAATCGAAGTGACCATCTAGTAATAGTACCCGATGATCGGATAGGTCGAACAGTTGCAATTACAACACTCAGAACCTACTGAATATGGTTACTGTATAATTCATCCTTTTGACCTCTGTGTTTAGGAGACTCAAGGTTAAACTTCAACCCTGATTAGATCATCCAATCGTGCTCAACTCAAACAGTCCTGTGACTCCTCACAAAGACTACCTTGGCCAAGGTTTTGCTAAATTAAAACATGACTGTACACAGCTCCTAAACTGGAGTGGTCAATCTCATCTTGACACATCACCGACAAGTCAAGTACTTGACTACACCTAGCAGCCTTCCGTCACTGAATTAGAAATTCAGGTAGTCCAGTGCCTAAGTGCAGTGAGTTGCTTGCAAGTCACCATGGCAGTCTCAGGTCGGAGGACATTTATACCCATATTCCATCGGAGCAAATCTTAACAGCAGAAATAGCTCCAGAGTCGGTCACGTTCAGTGCAGATGTACCCTTACATCTCACCTGTATGCCATACCAGTGTCTCCACACTCATTGGTTAAGAGGACAACCAACCTATATGGCACACAACGACCTATGCTTGATAAATGTTGTCGTCCTTGGTAACAATATATCATTTGATCACGAACAGATTTAAGGACTAAACGATAAATCCTCCTTTGTCGAGTCTAAATAGTCCTAAGGACTTCACCACAACATAGGAGTTCATTAGAAGATGAAATATTTTGTGATGAAAAATATCAAAATAATTTTTATTAATTCATAATTATGTACATAGACAAAAATGAGCACAACCATCAACAGACTGACGATTGGCTTTGAGACACTATTCTCAACAATACATCCTTTGAGTTAGTAGGAATGTTAATTCATATTTTTAAGAGCTGAAAATTTAAGACATGAATTTACATAACTAACTGATAAACAGCTCCTGACCATAGGATCATCACGAGGATGATGATCGATCCAGAAGGTTGGTGTACGATCGCTTCCTTAGGGTAGATGTGTCTTGAGTCTACGGTGTGGAGACATCGGAGCGAGAGTACAGGTATTCATTGAGAATGAGAGTACTGAGTGTGACCATATCGAGCAGTCATAAGGAAGTCTACCTTCTCGTCGATGACTAGCTCGATGCTACAGTTGTGCTCTAGTTCTTTGACCTGAGGTGTATCGACAGTTCACCTTGAGTGTGTTATAGTTTGACTACACCATAACTCGGTCTCCTAGCCATTCGAAACCCAGAGGTATATGTTGGCTGTAGCATATTCATTGTAGGAACTAGGTTGCACCAAGATGGGATCTATCAACCTCGGTAGATGAGAGGAGTAGTCCTATGATGATCGAAAGATCGAGTCCTTAAGCCCATGGCCATGGTAGAGTGAAATAATGGATAAAGAGTTTTTCATTAGGGTTTCACATCGGACTCGGATCGATCGATTGATTCATATGACTGATGTTGGATTTGACGAGTTCACCTTAACCCTAATTCAGTCGGGACTCATGATAGAGGAACTCAATCACACAGGTAGCTACACTGAGAGGTTCATCTTCAGTTTTGATGGGTTGCCACCACATACTGCTAGGTGTCGCTGGTGGATTTTGAGAGTAATTAGAATGATATTGATGATCGATCATTCTAATTGTCTGAATCAGAAGAGTTCTGGTCCATCGAAAGGAGTTTCGATGATGTCGATGATGAGATCACGACATGTCTCATTACTATATAGAATTGAACCTAACTGGGTCATACAAAGAAGGGTTAGGAGCTAGATGTCATCAATTGAGCTAGCTCAATTGATTTGGATAAGATCCAATTAGGTTCAAGAAAATTGTGCTAGCACTCGATTGAGCCTAACTTTCTCCTCGTGTAATCTTTTCTGTCTCTACTGAGCCAAATATGATTTGACTCATTCAGAGAACTTTAGAAAAGTTTTTCTCAGTCTAAATGAAGTTTGTCCAGCTTAAAATGGTTTGTCTTAATTCATGAGATGAATTTAAGACAACACCTACTAATTTCTAGCACCTGCCAATTTTATTTTAGGACATCTGTCAAAAGTTGATATATGGGTCTTAAACTGAAGAGGGCTCATCGAAAGATTTTTGTGGAGTGTCCACAAGCCAAGCCACATCAAATTGGATGCCATAATCAGATTATGGTGTGAGCCTAATTGGATTAAAGTGGGCACCCCAAGTGAATAAGGATTGGAGAGTCTTGATCAATTTAAACTCTTGGGCGCCACCTCTATTTGTGCTTATCCAATGTTGGCATCATCTTTTGGAGATAAGGTGGGGTTCTTATCTGATATGATCAAATAATATCACTCCACCAATCAAAATTTTTCCAGAATTTATTAGAATTTTCTGATTGGTTGAATGATATGGCACTACGCAGCATACAGGGTCTATATAAACCCTGCTGCGCCTAGGATTTCGAGGTAGAAGATGTTTTATGCACAAAACCCAATAGCTGCCACCCCCTCCCCTCTTCTCTATGTCCTCATTACTCTCCTTTCTCTCCTCTTCACGTCCAAAGTGTTGGATGTCTATTTGGCAAAGATCCAAGGCGTGGTGACGCCTGGAACAGAAGGCTGCAAGACTTCTTCGACAGGCTGCTACTCTAACTTCAGGAAGACTTTTGAAGATCTTCCTAATCAGATTTAGATCTAATTTTGGAGCATAGATTTGTGAAGAGAAGATTTTCTAGGTCCTGCCTGAGTAGATATCGGTAGAGGCCAGGTGCTTGTGTGGCTACATCAGAACCTCTGGTTGTGCAGAGATCATCTACAGGATATCAGATTACCCTTGAGGTATTACTTGTTTCCTCATCCCTTTTAGATTTATTTTAGACTTAATATCAAATATGAAGATTAGATCTAAAGATTTAAATCTAAAATATATGTAGGATAAATTTTTTTTAAATTATTCCACCTCAAATTTGATGAAATCTGGAAGATCCTACGAGGAAAAGCGATTTTTCTCCTTCAACTGGCATCAGAGCTAGGTTGTTGGCTCTATTTCAGATCTAATTTAGATCTGATTTTAATTTTTATTTATTTGATATTAAATATTTTAGATGTCATATCAGATGTGATAGGATCTAAAATTAAAATATTTAAAATTAAATCTAAGAAGATCTAACATGCATGAGATGCATGACTAGACTAGGATTAGTTGAATCTATGAATAGTCTTAAGTTTAATATTTTAATGAGATTAAAACATGAATTAAATTTTATTTATTCTCTATTTTTTTGATATTATAAGTATTATAATCAGATCAGAAAATAAAAAATAAAATTTTAATTTTTGCATAAAATTGATCTGTTGCATGCCTAGACTAGTTGTAGAATTGTTCTAGTAACTTGTCTAGAATAGTTTTTATTTTGAATAGTTCAATTTAAATTTTATTTTTTAGATATTACATGTGATGTATCAGATCTGAAAGCATATTAATTAGATCATTTTTTGATACATGAGATGTATGCAAAGTATGTATTAGTTAGATCTTAAATTGTATATGAGATATGTAAATTTAGATCTAACTAGTTTTGTAGTTAAATTTATATTTCTGATTAAGGTATTCCTCATGGCCGTCCGATCATAAGAATGAAGTAAGATTTTTAATACCCTCTCTTCCCATTTAATGGGGTGTTCATATGACATGTAGGGTGCCACACGTTCATCCTTAATCAAAAATCAAAACTTACTTTTCTGCAAAAAATCTTAGATCTTGAAACCCTAGGATTTATTTTACATGCTTTGTTTATGAACCCAAACTTAATTAATGAATTAAGTTTATGAAATTAAGTTAGATCTAAAATTAAGAATTTCAGATCTAAGATATTTTCATAAAATTGGGTTCGAACTTGGGTAGCTCAATTAGGTCTAGCGGTTGATCAAACCGAATCAAGAGTTGGTTAGTTGGGATCATGAAAGATAATAATTGACCAGTCTAATGGGATTAAGTCTGGGTTAAGATCGAATCACATTTAGATGTGACCCGATCAAGTTAAGACCTAATTTGGCTCAGTGGTTAGAGCCTGGATTGTAGGCTAACCCAATTAGTTCTGGTTCGACAATTTGGTGTCTAAGGTAAGTTGGGCAGATGCGACTGACTGATTTTTAATTGGGAGCTACTCGACTTGAATGCGTTCTTGTCGAGTTAATGGCATATCCCTCCCATCGATCTCACTTACCTGGCCATATGTATCGACTCAGTTTTGATTAGAGGTGGCTAACAATTCGAGCTAACCCATGCCACTAGGTTAGTCATAATTGTTATGACTATGTCAAGTCAAGTTTAATGAGACCTAAATTAAATCACCCTAAGAAAATATTAAGTCTAGGTCTTCCACCATTTGGATGTGCGGGCCCTTCCCGAGGTTGATTATTCTCGACTGATTACAGTGGCTCAGTTGCACCGAAAAGATGCAACCATGTCCATTAGGCATTGGATGCTACAAATTAGAGGATGGATTGGGCTCAATATTTTGGATACGGTGAGGGACCCAATCAAGAATCTAGTTCATGCAAATGGTGGGTTTGACTTAACTAAGGATTGGAGCAATATCTCGGGCATGGTGAGCTTCATGAATTAGAGACCAAGTTTTGGGTGCACCATGATTAGAAAATTATTGGACAAGAGTTGTCCACTCATCGGTTGACCCATCACCAATAACTGTTAGGTGAGGTAGTGAGCCAGTCGGTGAGACCGCACCACCCACTAAAAATCATTGATTGCGGAGATTTTCACATCTCTACCAAGGGAGTGTAGGGATCTGAGAAAATAGTGGGAGCCTAATTTGTTTAAAAATGAAACTCCTAAATAAATTGGTTAAGTCTGATTACAAAATCTAACTAGAAACTTTTGACTCTCTACAGGAAACATGTCTACCTCCAACCCCCTAACCAAAATACTAGACACCCACAGATTGACTGGACCCAATTTCAAAGACTGGTTGAGAAACTACAGAATTATTCTGGATTCCAAAAAATTGACTCATGTCTTAGACCAGGACCCACCTGCCATGCCAGCACATCTGATTGTTGAACAGAGAGCATCTTTGAAAAAGTGGATGGATGATGATAACAAAGCAAGGTACTACATGTTGGGTGCAATGCCTGATGACTTACAGTGCCAACATGAGAATATTTTGACTACCCGCCAAATGTTGGCTCACCTGCAAGAGTTGTTTGGTGAACAGAGTCGCGCGGCCAATTATCAAGTCTGTCAAAGACTTTTTAAGGCCAAGATGCATGATGGGCAGTCAGTCCAAGATCATTGTTTGACAATGATCAAGGATCTTGAGGAGCTTGAGAAGCTCGGTATCATCTTAGATAAGGATTTTCAGATTGATGTGATTCTTCAGTCCTTGTCCGATGCATATGGTCAGTTCATCATGAACTTCCATATGCATAAGATACAATGTACCTTGGCCGAGTTAATGAATATGTTGGTTACGGCTGAGCTTTCTATGAAGGGTTCAAAAGGCTCAATTCTTACTGTGGAGCAGACTTCTTTCAAGAGAAAGTCTTTTGGAAAGAAAAAGAAGTCTGTGAAGAAACAGAAGGTGGATGGCAAGAAGAAGAAGACAGAACCGAAGAAGAAGGCTGCTGATAAGGAAAAATATTTTCACTGCCAATCAGACGGCCATTGGAAGCGAAACTGTCCTCAGTACCTGGCCACCCTGAAGAATAAGAAGGATGGTCCTTCTGGAGGTATGCTCATTTTAGAGTCTAATCTTACGATTTCTTCTGCATCCAGTTGGGTGCTTGACTCTGGTTCTAGTGCTCATTTGTGCACTTCTATGCAGGGTCTTGAGGAGAGCAGGAGGCTGAGGGATGGGGAGATGATCCTACGCGTCGGGAATGGAGCAAGAGTTGCTGCTATGGCCGTGGAAACCTACCCTCTGCGATTATCGTTAGGATTAGATTTATTTCTTAGAGATTGCTATTATGTGCCTGCAGTAAGCAGGAATTTGATTTCTGTTTCATGTTTAGCACAAGAAGGCTATGTGATTAGCTTTCATAAGGACCATTGTAATATTTTTTATGAAAATAATAAAATTGTAGATGGTTTTCTTATTAACGATCTCTATCAGCTATATATTGATGTATCTGTATTTAATATTGAGCAAAATGTGAATGCCATACGAATTAAAAGGCCTAGAGATAGTCTAAATGATAAGTATCTGTGGCACCTAAGACTAGGTCATATAGCGAAAGACAGGGTTAACAAATTAGAAAAATCTGAGCTATTAAGTCCATTGACTTTCGAGTTATATCCAATTTGTGAATCATGCCTTCAAGGAAAATGACCAAGCTTCCTTTTGTAGGACATGGGGAAAGGGCCACAGACCTACTTGCCCTAGTACATACGGATGTGTGCGGCCCATTTGATGTGCCGGCTAGAGGCAACTACATCTACTTCATTACCTTTATCAATGATATGTCTAGATACGGGTATGTGTTTCTAATGAAACACAAGTCTGAAGCTTTTGAAAGGTTCAAAGAATTCAGACATGAGGTAGAAAAACAAACAAGAAAGCCCATTAAGGTTCTTCGATCAGATCGAGGAGGTGAATACCTTAGTCGAGAGTTCCTAGACTATCTTAAGGACAATAGCATAGTCTCTCAATGGACTCCACTTGGAAGCCTCAACTCAATGGGGTTTCAGAACTGAGAAATCAGATCCTATTAGATATGGTCCATTCCATGATGAGCTTCACAGACCTCCCTGAATTTCTTTGGGGATATTGTCTCATGACAGCAATTTATGTATTGAATAGGATTCCCACTAAAACCGTTCCTACCAAACCGTATGAGATATGGCATGGTAAGAAGCCAAGTCTGAATTATCTCAAAATTTAAGGTTGTCCGACTCATGTCAAGAGACAGCAGGCGGACAAGTTAGAGTTCATATCTTTTAGACCTCGATTCATAGAATATCCTAAAGAGTCATTAGGATACTATTTTTATATTCTGGAAGACCACATTGTGATCGTGAGTCAAAATGCTATTTTTCTTGAAAAAAGTTTATTCAAGATGGTGGCATCGGAAGAATAATTAAGCTCAAAGAGAATGTCTCCCAAGAGCAACGAGCTAAAGAACCTGAGGAACCTAATCAATCAGAACCAGTCTTAACACAACCTCTTCCATCTCGTGGATCGACTAAGATTTTTCATCCTCCTGAAAGGTACTTAGGTATCATACAAGAGGATGTAGAGGATGTTAGGAATAGTGTCCCAAAGCCAATCGTCAGCCTATTGACGGTTGTGCTCATTTTTGTATATGTACATGAATTATGAATTAATAAAAATTATTTTGATATTTTTTCATCATAAAATATTTCATCTTCTAATGAACTCCTGTGTTGTGGTGAAGTCCTTAGGACTATTTAGACTCGACAAAGGAGGATTTATCATTTAGTTTTTAAATCTGTTCGCGACCAAATGATACGTTGTTATCAAGGACGACAACGTTTATCAAGCATAGATCGTTGTGTGCCATATAGGTTGGTTGTCCTCTTAACCAATGAGTGTGGAGACACTGGTATGGCATACAGGTGAGATGTAAGGGTACATCTGCACTGAATGTGACCGACTCTGGAGCTATTTCTGCTATCAAGATTTGCTCCGATGGAATATGGGTATAAATGTCCCTCCGACCTGAGACCGCCACGGTGACTTGCAAGCAACTCACTGCACTTAGGCACTGGACTACCTGAATTTCTAATTCAGTGATGGAAGGCTGCTAGGTGTAGTCAAGTACTTGACTTGTCGGTGTGTGTGTCAAGATGGAATTAACCACTCCAGTTTAGGAGCTGTGTACTGTCGTGTTTCAATTTAGCAAAACCTTGGCCAGGGTAGTCCTTGTGAGGAGTCACAGGACTGTTTGAGTTGAGCATGAGTCGGATGCTCTGATCATGATTGATAGTTTAACCCTGAGTCATCCTAAACACAAGGGTCAAAAAGATGAATTATACAGTAACCATATTCATGTAGGTTCTGAGTGTTGCGATTGTGACTATTCGACCTATCCGAATGTCGGGTACCATTGCTAGATGATCACTTCGATTAGTACAGGAATTTTTTGTGCTACCGTCTTAGGTTCGAACCTGTGGGGTCACACACATTAGAGGTTCCTATCTATCTGATGGCTGGTGTAGAATCCTATATGTTTGGGACTCAGTGATCGAGAATCAGAATTCTCTAATCATGAGTTCCATACATTATGGGTATCGGGGTCAAGAGTCCCACTGGTTGGGACTTTTCGATCAGGGTTACATATTGATGAATTCTGATGTCCGATTGCCCATCGATTTGGATTCAATATTTATGAGAGATTTAATTAGTGATTTGATCGCTAATTAACTCAATTTGATTGAGTAATTATTTTTGGATCAAGTCCAATTGAATTGAATTCAGTTGGGTTTGACCCGATTAGATTAAGAGTTGACCTAATCATCGAGATGGTTTGGTCCTTGATTTGATCAGGGGTTGGGCTTAGTCAATTCCTGATTTGATTAAGATTTTATTGAGCCTAATAATTAAGTTGGGTTTAAATTAGTCTAATTGGACCTAACTTATTTGGTTCAATTAGGTTGGTTTAAATAATGAAACCACCTTGACCCAATCTCCATGCGCCACCTCACTTCCATTGCACCCATTTGAATTCATGAGAAGGAACTTCTAATGAATTATTTTCTCACGTCAAGCCCTCTCCACACGCCACTTTAATGTGCCATATGAATGGATAAGGATGATTGGTTGGCCATTCAAATTCAAAATAAAGTTTGAATTTGAATAGGCAATCAATCTTTGCACCTTATCCCTTTTTTTATGCCCCATTTATTACATGACAAAGGTTTCTCATGAAATCACTCCATGCACAATTTAAGCCATGCCTCACGCCTTTAGTGGATAAGGGATGAGTTGGTGTCTATTTGAATTCAAAATTTGATTTGAATTCAAATGTGCAATTACTCATCTTTATCTTTCTTTTGGATAAGACGTTTGACGTTGTTATAAAAGGAGGAGAAGAGTGGGGTGTGTAAGAAGAAGATTTTTGAAGAAAAATTTTGGGGTGTGAGAAGTCTTGTGCGTTAGAAGGAAGTTCATATCCTTCCAAGAGAAAAAGAAAGAAAAGAAAGAAAAGTGGGTGCAAGGTTTCCGATGAGTTTCCTAGAGTTTTAGCCTGGGGTTCGGGAAGTGAGAAAGTGAGCTACGAGTGTCGTGAGCCCACAAAATTTTAGGAAGATCTTCAACATCCTCTCAAGTATGTCTGTTGATGATCTGGAGTATCCGAAGAATCGACAGACATCGATCGAAGGAGTTCGATCAGCATCGGCTGTCAAAAGGGTTCTATAATGAGCTAGCACTCGTGAGGAGTCGATCAATTGGAAGCTTCGTGTGGATGATCCATAGAGGTCAGACACACTGTGTGACTGCATCACGATAATCAGACTCTTCCGACGGTGATCAGATTACGGTGATCTACTATCCGCACAAAGGTATTATGTTCTGAACACATTACAGTAAAGTGTTTACTGTTTGAATTTGAAATTCAAATTTAAATGAATGCATACTATGTATCATATTTAGATCCTAGTGTAAGATAAATTCATATTAATTAATTAGATTAATTAATATTTTTTCCCTGTAAAATCATAATTTTGAAAAAAAATTAAAATTACCATTTTACCCCTGCACTGAATTTTCCTCACAAATGGTATCAGAGTGGGTTCTTAGATATGATATATATATTTATATGCATAGATTAAGTTGTAATCTAAATGTTTAAATTTGAAATTTGAAATTAAAATTTAAAATTTGAATTTTAAAAGTTGTTCAAAATTTAAAATTCAAAAATTTAAAATTCAAATTTTGAAATTTGAATTTTGAAATTTGGTTGAAATTTCAAATTTGAAATTCAAAATTTAAAATTCAAAATTTGAAATTCAAAATTTGAAATTCAAAAATTCAAAAATTTGAAATTTAAAATTTGTTTAAATTTAAAATTTATTTGAAATTTAAAATTTGAAATTTAAAATTTAAATTTTGAAATTGGTATATTTAGATATACTTGATCCAAGTAGCAAGTAATCGAATTGGGTTGGTTGCCATGGCCGTCCGGTCATAGGAGAAAAGTAGGGTTTAAAGGCCCTCTCCTCCCATTCGATGGGGTCTCCTATGGTGGTAGGGGTGCCGCTGCAATTATATCCTATGCAGATGAAGCAGCGAAAAGAATTAATTGTAAAGGTTCAATTATGAAATTTATTATGAATGTGTTAGATTAGATCTAAATGAATATTCATGATTTATTTTGATTGAGTTATTTTCTGTTATGTAATTAGCAATAGGATTACATTTATGAAATGTGCTGATCTTTTTGTGAAATGAGTCAACATATTTGATGAACAAAAAATAAAACCTTTCAAATTTGAAAATTATTTTCGAAATGCCAAACCCTGACCCATCAGCCCAAATACCAAATTAAAAGAATTAAGTGTTGTCTAGTAGGTCTAGAATTGTGAATTAAGACCTGTTGGGTATAAAAGTGACCACAGCCGAAGTTCTTCGCAGGACCAACAGCAGCAAGCGGCCCTCGTCCGGACTCCTACGGGAGCCGGACTCCGCCAACGGCAGGCAGACTCCGCCCGGACTCCTACGGGAGCCGGGCTTCGTCCTCAACTCCGCCAATAGCAAGCAGCTCCACCCGGACTCCTACGGGAGCCGGGCTCCGCCAACACGTCAGCAGCAGACTCCACCCGGACTCCTATGGGAGCCGGGCTTCGTCCTTAACTCCAACAACAGCAAGCGGCCCTCGTCCGGACTCCTACGGGAGCCGGACTCCGCCGACAACATCAACCACAAGCAGGCTTCGCCCGGACTCCTACGGGAGCCGGGTCCCATCCTCAACTTCAACCACTGGTAAGCACGGTCCGGACTCCTACGAGAGCCGGACTTCGCCTCTAATCTTGATTGCAGGATGGCCCCCACCCGGACTCCTACGGGAGCCGGGCTTCGTCCTCAACTCCGCCAACAGCAAGCGGCTCCACCCGGACTCCTACGGGAGCCGGGCTCCGCCAACACGTCAGCAGCAGACTCCACCCGGACTCCTACCGGAGCCGGGCTTCGTCCTCAACTCCAACAACAGCAAGCGGCCCTCGTCCGGACTCCTACGGGAGCCGGACTCCGCCGACAACATCAACCACAAGCAGGCTTCGCCCGGACTCCTACGGGAGCCGGGTCCCATCCTCAACTTCAACCACTGGTAAGCACGGTCCGGGCTCCTACGGGAGCCGGACTTCGCCTCTAATCTTGATTGCAGGACGACTCCCCCCCGGACTCCTACGGGAGCCGGGCTTCGTCATCGACTCCAATGGCTACATACAGGCTCCACCCGGACTCCTACGGGAGCCGGGCTTCACCGACGACATCAACAGTGGGTAGACTCCGCCCGGACTCCTACGGGAGCCGGGCTCCATCCTCGACTCCAACAGCTGGTAAGCACGGTCCGGACTCCTACGGGAGCCGGACTTCGCCTCTAATCTTGATTGCAGGACGACCCCCACCCGGACTCCTACGGGAGCCGGGCTTCGTCCTCAACTCCAACAACAGCAAGCGGCCCTCGTCCGGACTCCTACGGGAGCCGGACTCCGCCGACAACATCAACCACAAGCAGGCTTCGCCCGGACTCCTACGGGAGCCGGGTCCCGTCCTCAACTTCAACCACTGGTAAGCACGGTCCGGACTCCTACGGGAGCCAGACTTCACCTCTAATCTTGATTGCAGGACGACTCCCCCCCAGACTCCTACGGGAGCCAGGCTTCGTCATCGACTCCAACGGCTACATACATGCTCCACCTGGACTCCTGCGGTTGCCGGGCTTCGCCGACGACACCAACAGCGGGTAGACTTCGCTCGGACTCCTACGGGAGCCGGGCTCCACCCACGACCCCAACTGCAAGAAGGACTCTGCCCAGACCCCTACGTGGGCCAGTGTCCGGCCGCTGTCGAACTTCAGCCAGCAGATCAGCACTCCCAGGCCACAATCACGGATATGATCTTGCCCCACTTACTGCGGCAGATCTTACGCAGCCCCATCATTACCCGACAGGCTGTATCAACGGCCATAATTCTGCTCCACCCATTGCGGCAGACCCTACGCGGTCCCATTATCCTCTGGCAGGCTGAATCAACGGCCATAACTCTGCTCCACTCTCTGCGGCAGACCCCGCGCAGCCCCATTACTGCCTGGCAGGTCACGACAAACGGCTCCAACTCCGCTCCACCTCCTGCGATGGATATCGCACGATTCTCCCATCCACGTGGCACGCTCCAGCAATGACCACGAGTCCACTCCACTACTCTTCGCCGCATATTCTGCCTGGCCTCTGGGCAGCTCACCACGAGGCGGTTACAAACGTCACCATCAGCCCGTTACCTCCTCCGCCTATAAAAGGGAGGACTCAGATACGTTATTCTATAAGCTCATTTCTTATCTCAAAACTCTGCTAAATTCTCCATTCGAGCGCTCCATTCTTGTTGACGCAGAGAACTGACTTGAGCGTCGGAGGGTCTTGCCGGAGCAACCCCACCTCCGGTTTAGACTTCCTTTGCAGGTCCCGACGGCGACCGCGACTTCCCCGACTCCAGCTCATCCGATGCTAGCGGATTTTTGCACCAACAGGATTGGCGCTAGAGGAAGGGGCTGTGTCTTTGCAGTACCCTTGTTCTTAAAGGAGCGTTCAACGGAGCCACCTCGATCATCTCCTCCGGCATCCTCTCCTTGTCCCCTCCCCGCGGGATCCATACTCGATGCCTCCGCGCAAAGCGTCCACGCGACGGTCCACGGCCTCCGCGGCCAGATCTCAGGCTCCGGCCTCTCCTCCTGTTTCTCAACCTCCTCCTCCTCCGGCGACGGCAGTCGGCGCGGAGCAGTTTGACTTGCTGGCGCAGCAGGTCAAAGGTCTCGTTGAAGCTGTGCAAGCGATGCAACAGCGGCAGCCGCAGGCGTCGGCGCACCCGGAAAGGGCATCGCCGGAATGTCAGAACCCGACGGCAGGACGGGCCACCTGGGCCAGCCGCCCTGTCCTTCCTGGGAAAATGGACCCAAGGGTGGAGAGCCCTCGATCGGATCACGACTCCACTCTGGGGAGGTCCCTGCCCCCGTTCTGCCAGAGGACCCTCGAGACTCGAAGTCGAGAGGATTTCCTGGACCGTAGGCTCCAGGAGATGAACCGGTGGATTGAAGAACTCCGTCATGCACCCTCCACCTATGGTGAGGATATTTGCACTGACCCTCCCTTCTCCCAGATAATAATGCAGGAGCCGATCCCGCCGAACTTCAAGCTTCCCCAGTTTGAAAGCTACGACGGGACTTCAGACCCGGTGGATCATTTGGAGGCCTTCCGGACGATGATGCTGCTTCATGGTGCACCTGACACCATCCTGTGCCGTGCTTTCCCGTCTACTTTGAAGGGAGCGGCGAGGAACTGGTACTCGGCTTTGAAACGGGTACCATCTTTTCCTTCGATCAAATGAGCCACCAATTCGTGGCCCATTTTGTCAGCAGCCGGCGCCCCCGGAAAGGTTCGGAGTCCCTCATCAACATCAAGCAGAGGGAGGGGAGTCCATACGGGCTTATATCAACCGCTTCAACATCGCGGCATTGGAAGTCCGAATTTAGACCAATCGGTGGCCATGGCCGCCCTAAAGGGCGGCCTCCAGAAGAATGATCTGCTGTTCTCCCTGGAGAAGAAGTACCCCAGGGATTTTGCCGATTTACTGGCTTGGGCTGAAGGATACGCCTGAGCGAAAGAAGCCTTCAAAATGAAGGACGAAGAGACGGCAAGGGAGCGTCAGGCGGGAGATTCAAGTAAGCCCGCAGTTGAGAAAAGGCCAAAGGAAGCCCGGCCGCGCTCCCGATCCCCTCCTGGACATAAGCGCGCCCATACTCCACCCCGGACATGCAGGCAGAGAAGCCCGGACAGCAGGTTTCAGTAGGGTTCCCCACCAGGGAAATTCCGCAACTACGCCCCCCTCAACGCCTCAAAGGCCCAGGTACTGATGGAGGTCAGGGAGCTGCTCCCTAGGCCAGAGAGGATGCGCACACACCCCAGGAAGCGCAACCCCAACAAGTTCTGCCTCTACCACTGCGACCACGGTCACGACACGGAGGAATGCATCCAGCTCCAGGACGAGATCGAGGAGCTCATTCGGTGAGGTCGACTCGACAGATTCATCCGCCGCAGGCCTGAGGGCAGGGGAGACCGACCAAAGCCCTCCCACCGCCGGAACTGCAGAAAAGGGAGGAGCAACCCGGGGATCGACCTCCCATCGGAACCATCGACTCCATCACCGGAGGGCCTCAAGGAGGAGCGAAAAAACTGTAAATGTATCACTCATGATTTCACCTTAAATCTACTTTTCTTTCTATCTAACGTGCCTTTCCCACCTGGCGTGGATGTATTATGACCGGATATGATCCCTCCAAAAACACAGTCATGTCAGAAACAGGAGGAGAACCTCGTCCTGGCATGAGCAAAGTCAAAGGCCGGTTCTTTTAGACCGGATGGGGGGAGAGGCCTTACAACGCCCTAATGTGCCCCCACAGCCCTGTTAGGGACAGGAGGAAAACCTCGCCCTAACTTGAGCAAAGTCGAAGGCCCGGTTCTTTTAGACCGGATGGGGGGAGAGGCCTTACAACGCCCTAATGTGCCCCCACAGCCCTGTTAGGGACAGGAGGAAAACCTCACCCTAACTTGAGCAAAGTCGAAGGCCCGGTTCTTTTAGACCGGATGGGGGGGAGGCCTTACAACGCCCTAATGTGCCCCCACAGCCCTGTTAGGGACAGGAGGAAAACCTCGCCCTAACTTGAGCAAAGTCGAAGGCCCGGTTCTTTTAGACCGGATGGGGGAGAGGCCTTACAACCCCTAATGTGCCCCCACAGCCATGTCAGGATCAGGGGGAGAACCTCGTCCTGACATGAGCAAAGTCGAAGGCCCGGTTATTTTAGACCGGATGGGGGAGAGGTCTTACAGCGCCCTAACGTGCCCCTACGAGCCAGGCTGGTAACGAGAGGAGAACCTCACGCCGGCTCGAGCGAAATGGAAGACTTCACCCGGACTCCTACGGGAGCCGGGTTCCTACGCCAAGGAAGACTTCACCTGGACTCCTACGGGAGCTGGGTTCCTACGAGGAAGACTTCACCCGGACTCCTACGGGAGTCGGGTTCCGCCATCGAGGAAGACTTCACCCGGACTCCTACGGGAGTCGGGTTCTGCCGCCAAGGAAGACTTCACCCGGACTCCTACGGGAGCCGGGTTCCGCCACCAAGGAAAACTTCACCCGGACTCCTACGGGAGCCGGGTTCCGCCTACAAGGAAGACCTGGCCCGGACTCCTACGAAAGCCGGGCTCCATCCGCAACTTCTGCAGCGAGGGTTGATGGCGACGAAACTCGGCCGCCTAACAAGACCGGATAAAAGGAAAAAGCCCCCCCCCCGACGATATCTACATCAAACAAGTCAAATGACAAGACAGATTCAGCAGACAACAATATTAGTGTGGCGCCGGACAAGGTAACGCAAAACGCTCTTTTCATCTCATTTTCGATATACGCACTACAGGCCAGACGGCCAAGGAAAGAAGGACAAAGCGACAAAAGAGAAATAACTACATGATAAGACAGAAAGACAAAAGAGCTCTAAGGAGGTCTTGCTCCCTCCGACCTGGGGTTATCTACTCCATCCCTCAACCAGGACTGCCTTAGGTTCTCCATTGCTTCTTCTAGTTCTTCCCTCTTCCGCAACGCGTCCTGGAGTGCCCGACAAGTCGCTGGCTCTCAGCCTCCGCTTCTCGACGCCACTTCCGCAAAACATCGAACTCCGCCTCCGCGTCTGCGACGGCCTTCCGCTCAAGTGCCAGTTGGATTTTCACTTGTTGCAGCTCGGCTGTCTTCTCCCCGAGGGAGACAGAAATCCCTTCAACAGTGCCTCTCAGGGCTTGGAGCTCTTCGGAATCTTGGGCGGAAGTAGGCTGCGCCCTATGAACCAGCTGCCTTTGGAGACGAACGACCTCGTCAGCCGTCGTCCGGAATCTCCTTTTATACTCTTCCACTTGCCGGCGCCAGCTGGCCCGCTGCACGTCGTGACTCATCTCGGCATCCTGAAGCTGCTTCTGGAGGTCGGAGACCTTCTGCGACCACTTCTGTTCATCCTCAACCCGAGCCAAGAGCCGGGATGAGTTTCCTTCCAGATGGCCGATCTTCCTCTTCGCGGCTGATAGTTCCACCTTAAGGGCGCTGATCCTGGCTTCTTGAGCCCAGATTCGGTCGCTAGTGCTCTTCTTGCATTCCTCGAGCTCCTTGGTGAAGTTCGCCTTCCTCCGGCTGTAATCCATGATTGCCTTCACCTGGAGACTCCGAAAGTGGGCGGCCTCAGCGGCGGCTTCAGAATGGCCTTCTCTCGATTTGTGGAGCTCGCCTTCCGACTTCTTCAACTTCTTCGTCAGGTGGAGGACCTCCTTTTTCAACCGTTGGATTGTCGATTTCAGTGGAACCCCCAGGGGCAAGGGAAGTGCTTCAGCAGGGCACTGCCGTGGGAAGGTGCAGGCATTAGAGATCAACTCATTGCAAGAAGAAGAGTAGAAGGAAGGAGGAAGGGGAGGGAGAAGCCGTCCACAACAAGAAATTCGACTTTATTGATTGAATAATTCTGAAGACAAACAGAAAAGAAATATGGCGACAAAATAAGGGCACAGGATCAGAGGTCTCAGACCTCAGGGGTGGGAGGTGGAGAACTCGGCACGGGGGGTTCGACTGCGGTGGCGGCGGACGAAGGGCCGGCCTCGTCTTCAGACTCCTCAAGAAAGCCGAGGTCGAGTTCAGGGAATTTGCTGGCCACCTTCTCTTGGCAGAGCTCGAACCCCTTGGTGAACGCCTCCTGGCCGAACTGGACATTCAGGACCCTCATCTTCGCGGAGGCCTTGAATTCCTCCACCGCGAGGGCCCTGGCCTCCGAGACCAGAACCGGAGTTTGCTCGATCAAATGGGCGACCTCGGCCTCCGCTTTCCTCGCCGACTCCTCCAAGATCCGTCTCTCCTCTTCCCGGGCTTGCCTCTCAGTTTCCAGGGCCTCCTGGAGGGCGGCTACTTCGGCCGTCTTCGCTTGGAGGCGAACAACCTCGGCTTGGTAGCGTTCCTCCACCTGGAGGGCATCCCTCCTCGAGTGGCTCGCCGCCTCGATATAGGCGACGATCTGGTGCCCAATCTGCGAGGGTGGCTAGGGAATGAGAACAAAGGACAAGTAGCCGTATGAACAAAGATTCGCTTACCTCGAGGAAAGATCCCAAAGTGTCCCAAGCCCGCTGCTCAGGTCCCCGTGGCCGACCCTCTCCACGACGTCCGGCAGGATGCAGCCGTCGACCAGCCGCCTGACCAGGTCCCTATCGTTGAATAGATTATCCGCCCCCTCCTCGGAGCAGACGGACTCGTCTGCAGCAGATCGGTGGCTGCTCACCCGACGAGCCACCCTTTTTCTCCTCCTCCCCGCGATGGGCGCCTCCGCAGGATGAGCTTCCGGGGCGAGGGTCCCAGTTGGCGGACTCCTCGAGGAAGCCCGGGGGGCCGCTAGCTCGACATCCGAGGGAATGTCGATGGTCGGGGCCGCTTAGACGGGTGCAGCCAAGCTCGTCTCTTCCACCCTGGCCCTCTTCGCCGATCCAGAGGTCGTCGCGCCCTTCCTCTTCTGGGCCCTCATGCCCCGGGCAAGCATCCGCGCTGCTTCGGCGTCCATCCCTAAAAAAAAAAAAGAAAGAAGAAGCAACACCAATCCATCAGGAGATGAAAAAAAAAAAAAATATATATATATATATATAAGAAAAAGAAGGAGAAAAGAGAGAGAAGGAAGAAAAGGTAAAGAGAAGGTGCAAAGAAAGACAAGAAAAGATGAATACTCGTTGGATCCTGGGGACTCAGGCCGACGTTGAAGAGAAACTGCTCCCTCAGGAGATTAGGAAGCGAAGGAAAGGGGTAGGTCAGAAGCTTCTGGGCGGCCTGAAGGTCGTCCTCCCCCAGGTTTGGAGCTCGGCGGACAGAATCCCTCAGGGAGCCCCAGGGGGGTAGGCCCAGACTCAAAGTCGGGCAGTGAACGAAGAGGAATTTCCCCTTCCAATTATGAATCGAAGAAGGGGCGCCTTTCAGCAACCCCTTCTTGCGAACTGGGGGGAGAAGTACCACCAGTCCTTCGCCGAAGGGTGGCGTTTGAAGGTGTAGAAGTGCCTAAACAAGGAAAGAGATGGCTGAACCTCGACTACGTGGCAGAGGGAAAGGAATCCTATCAAGAACCTAAAGGAGTTCGGGGCTACAGAGGCCAAGGAGATGTCTAAAAAATGGAAGAAGGCGGCTACAAAAGCAGGAAGCGGGAGGCGGAGCCGGCACGGAATGCTTCCTGGTATAAACAGAAGCGACCGGGTGGAGGATTGCTGGCCCGGTCGGAAGGACCTGGCAGTTCCAAATCGTATTCCGGAGGAACTCCGTACTGAACTCTTATCAGAAGGAGTTCCTCCGCGGTCGAAGAACACGGAATGGTGCCCGGCGCGAAAGCCGGGCGGGGCCCGGCCTCAGATGCAGGTTCGTCCACAGCGACGGGAACCTGAGGGTTTGAGGCGGAAGAGCTCTCAGAGATGCTGGGAGCAGAAGAACTGGAGGACATTTTGAGTAGTCTTGAGAGGGGAGTCTAAGGAACCCTAAGAAAATGGACGGAAAAGAACAGAGAACCACTGATCAACCCAGAGAGACGCAAGAAAAGAGATCCCTAGGTGAAGGAAAGAAGGTTGGCACTAACCTATGTCACCCTGAAGGACCTGGGAGACGAAGGCGGGAGGTGTCTACGGCCTGGAAAGATGCTCGTAGAAACAAACTCTAAAGGAGACGGCAGGCAATAGCGAGAGCTCAGGGATGGAGTAGGACGCCTAAAGGGGGGAGGACGGGTTTAAATAGACCCTGGGATCCAGCGCCATAATGATCGCGAATCCCCCAGGCCGGTCTGCATCTGACACGTGTCCCACTTCCCCTGGCAGGCGGCTAAAAGCGGCTGACGGTTGGTAGGACCATAATTGCACCATACCTAGGCCAGTGTACCTACAGAGATTTTGAAGCGTCCCCTCGTACCGCTCCAATTCGAAAAGACTCCAGCATGCGCACATTCAATACCGAAATATCTGGAGGCGGCAGCGCGCAGGCTTCGAAGGGACGGTCTCGGCTGCGCTCATTTCTCTCTCTGTACTTCCTTCGTTTGAAATTCAAACTCGGAAGTAGGGGGACTGGTGTTGGGTATAAAAGTGACCACAGCCGAAGTCCTCCGCAGGACCAACAGCAGCAAGCGGCCCTCATCCGGACTCCTACGGGAGCCGGACTCCACCAACGGCAGGCAGACTCCGCCCGGACTCCTATGGGAGCCGGGCTTCGTCCTCAACTCCGCCAACAGCAAGCGGCTCCACCCAGACTCCTACGGGAGCCGGGCTCCGCCAACACGTCAGCAGCAGACTCCACCCGGACTCCTACGGGAGTCGGGCTTCGTCCTCAACTCCAACAACAGCAAGCGGCCCTCGTCCGGACTCCTACGGGAGCCGGACTCCACCGATAACATCAACCACAAGCAGGCTTTGCCCGGACTCCTATGGGAGCCGGGTCCCGTCCTCAACTTCAACCACTGGTAAGCACGGTCCGGACTCCTACGGGAGACGGACTTCGCCTCTAATCTTGATTGCAGGACGGCCCCCACCCGGACTCCTACGGGAGCCGGGTTTCGTCCTCAACTCTGCCAACAGTAAGCGGCTCCACCCGGACTCCTACGGGAGCCGGGCTCCGCCAACACGTCAGCAGCAGACTCCACCCGGACTCCTACGGGAGCCAGGCTTCGTTCTCAACTCCAACAACAGCAAGCGACCCTCGTCCGGACTCCTATGGGAGCCGGACTCCGCCGACAACATCAACCACAAGCAGGCTTCGCCCGGACTCCTACGGGAGCCGGGTCCCGTCCTCAACTTCAACCACTGGTAAGCACGGTCCGGGCTCCTACGGGAGCCGGACATCACCTCTAATCTTGATTGCAGGACGACTCCCCCCCGGACTCCTACGGGAGCCGGGCTTCATCATCGACTCCAACGGCTACATACAGGCTCCACCCGGACTCCTACGGGAGCCGGGCTTCGCCGACGACATCAACAGCGGGTAGACTCCGCCCGGACTCCTACGGGAGCCGGGCTCCATCCTCGACTCCAACAGCTGGTAAGCACGGTCCGGACTCCTACGGGAGCTGGACTTCGCCTCTAATCTTGATTGCAGGACGGCCCCCACCCGGACTCCTACGGGAGCCGGGCTTCGTCCTCAACTCCAACAACAGCAAGCGGCCCTCGTCCAGACTCCTACGGGAGCCGGACTCCGCCGACAACATCAACCACAAGCAGGCTTCGCCCGGACTCCTACGGGAGCCGGGTCCCATCCTCAACTTCAACCACTGGTAAGCACGGTCCGGACTCCTACGGGAGCCGGACTTCGCCTCTAATCTTGATTGCAGGATGACTCCCCCCTGGACTCCTATGGGAGCCAAGCTTCGTCATCGACTCCAACGGCTACATACATGCTCCACCCGGACTCCTGCGGGAGCCGGGCTTCACCGACGACACCAACAGCGGGTAGACTTCGCTCGGACTCCTACGGGAGCCGGGCTCCACCCAGACCCCAACTGCAAGAAGGACTCTGCCCAGACCCCTACGGGGGACAGAGTCCGGCCGCTGCCGAACTTCAGCCAGCAGATCAGCACTCCCAGGCCACAATCACGGCTATGATCCTGCCCCACTTACTGCGGTTGATCTTACGCAGCCCCATCATTACCTGACAGGCTGTATCAACGGCCATAATTCTGCTCCACCCATTGCGGCAGACCCTACGCGGCCCCATTATCCTCTGGCAGGCTGAATCAACGGCCATAACTCTGCTCCACTCTCTGCGGCAGACCCCGCGCAGCCCCATTACTGCCTGGCAGGCCACGACAAACGGCCCCAACTCTGCTCCACCTCCTGCGACGGATATCGCATGATTCTCCCATCCACGTGGCACGCTCCAGCAATGACCACGAGTCCACTCCACTACTCTTCGCCGCATATTCTGCCTGGCCTCTGGGCAGCCCACCACGAGGCGGTTACAAACGTCACCATCAGCCCGTTACCTCCTCCGCCTATAAAAGGGAGGACTCAGATACGTTATTCTATAAGCTCATTTCTTATCTCAAAACTCTGCTAAATTCTCCATTCGAGTGCTCCATTCTTGTTGAGGCAGAGAACTGACTTGAGCGTCGGAGGGTCTTGCCGGAGCAACCCCACCTCCGATTTAGACTTCCTTTGCAGGTCCCGGTGGCGACCGCGACTTCCCCGACTCCAGCTCATCCGGCGCCAGCGGATTTTTGCACCAACAAGACCTAAGACAATTGCATAAACTTGTGGGTCAATGGGTTAGATGGATTAGGTCCATAATTGGGTTAGACCTAAGGTTAGCTTAAAAAAATAGACTAAATTAGAGTAATTGGTCAAATCTAATCAAAAGTTGAATTAGATTAGGTCAAGGATACTCTAGACTCAACTCCAATAGTTGTAGTTGAATGGGTCCATGTCTTTAACTAGACCAAGATGGACTTAATTCATGACTACGCGGTGGAACCCTATTTAGTAAGTTGATCAAATTAAAACTAATAAACCAGTTGGTGTTTAAGGTAAGTTTGGCAGTTTGACCAATGGTTTTTAAGCAGGAGCTACTTGCAGTGATTCGATCTCTGATGAGTTAATGGCTTATCCCCACCACAGATCTCACTTACCTGGCCAACCTGGTGAATTAGATTTTGATTAGATCACTTGGTGATTAGGGCTCACCCATATCATTAGGTAAATCAGTTTGACTGATTTAGGTGCTCCTAATGCCAGCTTTAATTAAATCTTTTTTTTTAATCTAACTTGGTGAAGTCAGTGGAAGGATTGAAATTGGCTGGATATTTTCTTCTCATCTATCCTTTAATAAAATTCTCAAAAATTATTAGGTTCCTAAAAATGATTAAGTTATATTGATAACTAAGTCATAGCCTCCCATTAAGTGAGTGATAATGAGTCCATTAGTTTAATAATCATTGGAGGCCCAAAGGCCTGGTGCTTATTGACTAATAGAATTATCATTCATAATATGATAATTTTATTTGAGTCTTTCTGATGGTGGTCAGGTTGGCCGGCCAAAGTCGGGTCTGATCATTTATTGGTCCAATACACCAAATCAAATCATGTTAATGGTTGGACCTAACCAGATTAGGTTCTGGGGCAAAATCAATTATTAGAAGTTGTTTAGAGAAACAACTGGTTATGAACCTACCCATAGATACACATGGGTTGACCAACCAAAGTTGGGCTCATGTGTAGTCTGTGTGGATTCTAGTACCCACTAAGGAATTAAAGTAATTCCTCGAATTGGAGGTTGAGGCTACCAGTTCGTAAAAATACTGAGAGAAACTTTAGACTAAAGTCCAAGTCTTTAGTATTTATAATTTATGTACTAATAGAGGTCTGGTTTTTCTTTATGCATCTATGGCCACTACCCTGTCCCTCCGATCATTATTAGATAATGACAAGCTCATGGGACCTAATTTTGATAGCTGGTATCGAAAATTAAAAATCGATCTTGAGCATGAGCGGATCCTTTATGTAGTAACGGATCTGGCACCTGAGGAGCCGGTCCCGAACGTTAGAGGGACGGTCCGAGACACTTATCAGAAGTGGTTCAACGATCGCACCATCGTTCGATGCATTATGCTGGCGGCAATGAATGATAAGTTCAGCCGCAGGTTCGAGAATGCCCAGCCACAGGAGATGCTTCAAATGTTGAACGACTCTTTTGGCACGCCTGAAGACGTTGAAAGGCACAAAACTAGTTGTGCCATTTTCAATGCTCGAATGAGGGATGGAGCTCAGTCACTGATCATGTACTGTACATGATCAAAATGATTGAGCACCTAAGTAAACTGGGCTTTCCCTACACGAGCAGGTCGGTAAGGATGCGATCCTTAATTTATTGCCCAGTCCTTCCTCCCTTTCTTACTTATTTTCGGATGACAAAGCCTGCAGTGAACTACCACGGCTTGTTGGACTTGCTGCAGAACTTTGAGAAGAATCACCAGCTCCATAAGGAGTCGATGAATGTTGTTGGAGGGTCTTCTTCTGATCGTCGACCCTTTAAGAAAGGGAAGAAGAAGAACAAGAAGAAGAAGAATAAGAAGGTGCAGCTGCATGCTGGGACGTCTGCACAGGGTCAGACCAAGAAGCGCAAGCCCGACCAGAGACAGGCGGAGTGCTTCTTTTGCAAGAAGTAGGGGCACTGGAAGAGGAACTGTCCTCTATACATTGCCTCCCTGGACCCGAACAGGCCGAAAAAAAGCAAGGTACTTATATGATAACACCTTGCAACTTTTTTATTTGTGATACTACTGCCTGGGTATTGCATACCGGAAGTCCTTATCATATTTGTAATTCGATGCAGGGTCTGCAGGTCAGTAGAGATTTGATGAAGGCGAGAGGTTCCTGAACGTTGGAGATGGAAGCAAAGTTTCAGTTCTAGCATTAGGAATCATGAACCTTGTAATCAATTCTCGAAATGTAATTCTGAGTGAATATCACTATTATCCAAGTTTTTTATTAAATATTATTTTTGTAGGCCTTTTGGCCATGAACGGTTATCAATTTTTAATAAAAAAAAATGTTTGCAATATCATTTTGAATGGTGTTACAATGTTTGTTGGACAACTTAATAATGAAATTTACTTTCTATCACAACCTGTTAATGTGGTTCAAACCTCCGGTAAACACTCTAGAATAGATAATGTGTCAGAAGTCTACCTTTGGCACTGTAGGCTAGGTCATATCAATAAGAATAGGATAAACAGGTTGGCTCAAGAAGAAATTCTTGAAGTAGGTGATTATGAATCACTTCCAACCTGTGAGTCCTATCTTCTTGGTAAAATGACCAAATCACCTTTTACTAAAAAGGTGAGCGAGTCAGCGAACTCTTGGGTCTGGTACATTCTGATGTATGTGGACCCATGAGCTCAAGTGCAAGAGGTGGATATTTCTACTTCATAACCTTCACAGATGACCTATCGAGGTATGGGTATGTCCATTTAATGAAGCATAAGTCGGAGTCATTTGAAATGTTCAAACTATTCCAAAATAAGGTAGAAAAATAAACTGGAAAGTGTATTAAAACTCTTCGATCTGATCGAGGAGGTGAATACCTTTTCAATGATTTTCTAAAATATCTTAGGGAGAATGAGATTCTCTCTCAGTGGACACCTTTGGAACACCACAGCATAATGGTGTGTCTGAAAGGAGGAATCGGACCTTGTTGGACATGGTTCGATCCATGATGGGGTTTGCTGGTCTGCCGATCTCCCTTTGGGGATATGCACTTGAATCGGCTTGTTACCTTCTAAATAGGGTTTCGAGTAAGTCTGTAGCCAAAACACCATATGAGATATGGATAGGACATAAGCCAGTACTCTCGCACCTTAGGGTTTGGGGGTATCTGATTTATGTTAAACGTTTAATTACGGACAAGCTAGGACCTAGGTCTGACAAGTGTAATTTTATAGGGTACCCAAAAGGGATCAAAGGGTATTACTTCTACCTAGCTATATGCAAAAAGTATTTGTCAGCCTTAAGGCAATCTTTTTGGAAAAAGAGTTCCTTGGTGAAGGGACTGTTGCCTCTAAGATCGAACTTGACAAAGTTGGTAGGTGGAAAAACCGACACAAGTTGCTAAATCTGAACCGGATTTGGTTAGATCAGATCCGAAGCCCATTGTTCAAGCACCCTTAAGGCGATCTGGTAGAGTACCACGTCAACCGGACAGATACTATGGTTTCTTGGTCCGGGATGGCGATCTTATCGAACTTGATAAAAATGATGAGGATCCGATCACCTACATGGATGCAATGCAGAGACCCGACTCTGCGAAATGACTGGAGGCCATGAAATCGAAATGGAGTCCATGAAGGTCAACGATGTGTGGACATTGGTTGACCCACCCGAAGGAGTAAAACCCATAGGGTGTAAGTGGGTCTTCAAGAGGAAGAGAGGTGCAGATGGAAAGGTGGAAACCTATAAAGCCCATCTGGTTGCCAAGGGATATCGTCAACGTTATGGTATAGACTATGATGAGATATTTTCTCCTGTGGCAATGCTCAAATCCATTCAGATTATGTTTGCGATAGCTGCCCATCTGGACTATGAAATCTGACAGATGGATGTAAAGACAGCTTTCCTAAATGAAGAGCTAGACGAAGAGGTGTATATGATACAACCTGAAGGATTCACATCCACAGATGAGTCTAAGGTGTGCAGGCTACAGAGATCCATTTATGGACTTAAGCAGGCATCATGGAGTTGGAACATACATTTTGATAAGACGATCAAGACGTATGGCTTCGTTAAGAATGGAGAAGAGCCCTCCATTTATAAGTGGGCTAATGGTTCAGTAGTAGTATTTCTTGTATTGTATGTGGATGACATTCTCTTAATCAGAATGATGTCCCTGCATTACAGGGAATAAAGATTTGGCTGTCGTCACAGTTCTCCATGAAGGATCTGGGAGAAGCTTCCTACATCCTAGGGATGAGGATCTATAGGGATAGATCTAAAAGGTTGCTTGGTTTATCTCAGTCCACGTACATTGATACTGTGCTGAAGAGGTTCAGCATGGAGAATTTCAAGAAAGACTATCTTCTGATAGGCCATGAAATTTCTCTCTCGAAGAGGGATTGTCCGACAACACTTCAAGAGAGAGAGCGTACGGGTAGGATTTCATATGCTTCGACAGTGGGATCTATCATGTACATCACGATATGTACACGACCAGATGTGGCATACTCATTAGGGGTAGTGAGTAGATACCAATCTGATCCAGAAGAAAATCACTGGAAGGTTGTTAAAACCATCCTAAAGTATTTAAGAAATACTAAGGATCAGTGGCTTATTTATGGTGAATCAGACTTGAGACTTATAGGGTTTACAGACTCTAATTTTCAGTCTGATCACGATGACAGCAAAAGTGTGTCAGGATTTATTTTTATCCTTTATGTGGGGCTATCTGCTGGAAGAGTTCCAAGCAGCACACAGTGGCTGATTCAGTTTGCGAGGCAGAGTATGTCGCTGCATCAGATGCTGTCAAAAAAGTGGTGTGGCTAAGAAAGTTAATCACCAAGCTCGGAGTAGCACCCTTCCTTGTTGGTCCAGTTCTGCTCTACTGTGACAGCTCTGGAACCATTGCTCAAGCAAAGGAACTGAAGGCACACCAGTGGACGAAGCATATTCTGCACCGCTACCATCTCATCTGGGAAATTATGGATCGAGATGACGTCGATCTTCAGAAGATCGACAGGAAGGAGAACCTGACCGACCCATTCACTAAAGCCATTACGGTGAAGGAGTTCGACAACTACAAGTCGAAGATGGGTATTAGATACTGCACCGATTGGCTTTAGGCCAAGTGGAAGATTATTGAGAATAGTGTCCCAAAGCCAATGTCAGCCTGTTGACGGTTGTGCTCATTTTTGTATATGTACATGAATTATGAATTAATAAAAATTATTTTGGATTTTTTCATCATAAAATGTTTCATCTTCTAATGAACTCTTGTGTTGTGGTGAAGTCCTTAGGACTATTTAGACTCAACAAAGGAGGATTTATCGTTTAGTCCTTAAATCTGTTCGTGACCAAATGATACGTTGTTATCAAGGATGACAACGTTTATCAAGCATAGGTCGTTGTGTGCCATATAGGTTGTTGTCCTCTTAACCAATAAGTGTGGAGACACTGGTATGGCATACAGGTAAGATGTAAGGGTACATCTGTACTGAACGTGATTGACTCTGAAGCTATTTCTGCTGTCAAGATTTGCTCCGATGGAATATGGGTATAAATGTCCCTCCAACCTGAGACCGCCACGGTGACTTGCAAGCAACTCACTGCACTTAGGCACTGGACTTCCTGAATTTCTAATTCAATGATGGGAAGCTGCTGGGTGTAGTCAAGTACTTGACTTGTCGGTGCGTGTGTCAAGATGGGATTGACCACTCCAGTTTAGGAGCTGTGTATAGTTGTATTTCAATTTAGCAAAACTTTGGCCAGGGTAGTCCTTGTGAGGAGTCATAGGACTATTTGAGTTGAGCACGATTCGGATGATCTGATCAGGGTTGATAGTTTAACCCTGAGTCATCCCTAAATACAGGGGTCGAAAGGATGAATTATACAGTAACCATATTCATGTAGGTTCTGAGTGTTGCGATTGCGACTATTCGACCTATCCGGATGTCGGGTACCATTGATAGATGGTCACTTCGATTAGTACAAGAATTGATTCCTGTGCTACTGGCTTAGGTTCGAACCTGCGGGGTCACACACATTAGAGGTTCCTATCTGATCTAATGGCTGGTGTAGAATCCTACATATTTGGGACTCAGTGATCGAGAATCAGGATTCTCTGATCACGAGTTCCACACATTATGGGTATTGGGGTCAAGAGTCCCACTGGTTGGGACTTTTCGATCAGGGTTACATATTGATGAATTCTGATGTCCGATTTCCCATCGAATTTGGACTCAGTATTTATGAGAGGTTTAATTAGTGATTTGATCGCTAATTAACTCAATTTGATTGAGTAATTATTTTTGGATCAAGTCCAATTGAATTGGAATCAGTTGGGTTTGACCCGATTAGGTTAAGAGTTGACCTAATCATCGAGATGGTTTGGTCCCTGATTTGATTAGGGGTTAGGCTTAGTCAATTTTTGATTTGATTAAGATTTTATTGAGCCTAATTAAGCCTAATTAAGTTGGGTTTAAATTGTCTAATTGGACCTAACTTATTTGGTTCAATTAGGTTGGTTTAAATAATGAAACCACCTTGACCCAATCTCCATGCGCCACCTCACTTTCATTGCACCCATTTGAATTCATGAGAAAGAACTTCTAATGAATTATTTCCTCATGTCAAGCCCTCTCCACATGCCACTTTAATGTACCATATGAATGGATAAGGATGATTGGTTGGCCATTCAAATTCAAAATAAAGTTTGAATTTGAATGGGCAATCAATCTTTGCACCTTATCCCTTTTTTTATGCTCCATTTATTACATGAGAAAAGGTTTCTCATGAAATCACTCCATGCACAATTTAAGCCATGCCTCATGCCTTTAGTGGATAAGGGATGAGTTGGTGTCCATTTGAATTCAAAATTTGATTTGAATTCTGTTGGTGCAAAAATCTGCTGGCGCCGGATAAGCTGGAGTCAGGAAGTCGCGGTCGCCATCGGGACCTGCAAAGGAAGTCTAAACCGGAGGTGGGGTTGCTCCGGCAAGACCCTCCAACGCTCAAGTCAGTTCTCTGCCTCAACAAGAATGGAGTTCTTGAACTGAAAATTTAGCAGAGTTTCGAGATAAGAAATGAGCTTATCGAATAACGTATCTGGGTCCTCCTTTTTATAGGCGGAGGAGGTAACGGATTGATGGCGACGTTTGTAACCACCTGGTAGTAGGCTGCCGAGGGTCAGGCAGAATTTGCTGCGAAGAGTAGTGGAGTAGACCCGTGGTGATCACTGGGGCGTGCCACGTGGAATCTGTTACAGGTAGTGGAGTCACGCAGCACCCACCGCAGGGAGTGGAGCAGAATCATGGCCGTTGATACAGCCTGTCAGAGAATAATGGGGTCATGTAGGGTCTACCGCAGTGAGTGGAGCAGAATCATGGCCGTTGATACAGCCTGTCAGAGAATAATGGGGTCGCGTAGGATCTGCCGCAGTGAGTGGAGCAGTGTTGCGACCGTTACTGCGGCCTGTCAGGGAGTGATGGAGCTGTGCGAACCCGCCGCAGGAAGTGGAGCAGGATCGTGGTCGTGATTGTGGCCTAGGAGCGCTGATCTGATGGCTGAAGTTCGACAGCGGTCGAAGTCTGGCCCCCGTAGGGGTCCGGGCAGAGTCCTTCCCGCGGTTGGGGTCGTGGGTGGAGTCTGGCTTCGTGAGAGTCCAGGTGGAATCCCCTACAATCAAAATCAGATGCAAAGTCCGGCTCTCGTAGGGGTCCGGACAAGGCTTACCGACAGCTGAGGTTGAGGACGGAGCCCGGCTCCCGTAGGAGTCCGGGCGGAGTCTGCTCGCTGTTGAAACTGGTGATGGAGTCCGGCTCCCGTAGGAGTCCGGACGGAGTTCGGACGCAGTCTGTCCGTAGCCGTCGGGGTTGAGGATGAAGCCCGGCTCCCGTAGGAGTCCGGACGGAGTTTTTCTGCAATTAAAGTCAAAGGAGAGATCCGGCTCCCGTAGGAGTCCGGACGGGGGCTTACCAGCGATTGGAGTTGAGGACGGAGCCCGGCTCCCGTGGGAGTCCAGGCGGAGTCCGCTCATGGTTGACGTTGTCGGCGGAGTCTGGCTCCCGTAGGAGTCCGGACGAAGGCTTCTTGCAGCTGTTGGAGTTAAGGACGAAGCCCGGCTCCCGTAGGAGCCTGGGCAGAGTCTTCCTGCAATCAAGGTTAAAGACGAAGTCCGGCTCCCATAGGAGTCCGGACAGGGCTTACCAGCGGTTGAAGTTGAGGATGAAGCCCGACTCCCGTAGGAGTCCGGGCGGAGTCTACCTGCTGTTGAAGTCGTCAGCGGGGTCCGGCTCCCGTAGGAGTCCGGACGAAGTCCGTCTGCAGCCGTTGGAGTGGAGGATGAAGCCCGACTCCCGTAGGAGCCCGGGTGGAATCTGCTCGCTGTTGAAATTATCGATGACGGAGCCTGGCTCCCGTAGGAGTCCGGGTGTAGTCTCCCTACAATTGAAGTCGAAGGAGAGGTCCGGCTCCCGTAGGAGTCCGGACAGGGGCTTACCAGCGATTGGAGTTAAGGACGGAGCCCGGCTCCCGTAGGAGCCCGGGTAGAGTCTACCTGCTGTTGAAGTCGTCGGCGGAGTCCGACTCCCGTAGGAGTCCGGACGAAGGCTGCTTGCAGCTGTTGGAGTTGAGGACGAAGCCCGGCTCCCGTAGAAGCCTGGGCGGAGTCTTCCTGCAATCAAGGTTAAAGACGAAGTCCGGCTCCCGTAGGAGTCCGGACAGGGCTTACCAGCGGTTGAAGTTGAGGACGGAGCCCGACTCCCGTAGGAGTCCGGGCGGAGTCTACCTGCTGTTGAAGTCGTCGGCGGGGTCCGGCTCCTGTAGGAGTCCGGACGAAGTCTGTCTGCAGCCATTGGAGTAGAGGACGAAGCCCGGCTCCCGTAGGAGCCCGGGCGGAGTCTGCTCGCTGTTGAAATTGTCGGTGACGGAGCCCGGCTCCCGTAGGAGTCTGGGTGTAGTCTCCCTGCAATTGAAGTCGAAGGAGAGGTCCGGCTCCCGTAGGAGTCCGGACAAGGGCTTACCAGTGATTGGAGTTAAGGATGGAGCCCGGCTCCCGTAGGAGTCCGGGCGGAGTCTACCTGCTGTTGAAGTCGTCGGCGGAGTCCGGCTCTCGTAGGAGTCCGGACGAAGGCTTCTTGCAGCTGTTGGAGTTGAGGATGAAGCCCGGCTCCCATAGGAGTCCAGGCGGAGTCTTCCTGCAATCAAGGTTAAAGGCGAAGTCTGGCTCCCGTAGGAGTCCGGGCGGAGTCTACCTGCTGTTGAAGTCGTCGGCGGAGTCCGGCTCCCGTAGGAGTCTGGACGAAGTCTATCTACAGCCGTTGGAGTCGAGGACAAAGCCCGGCTCCCGTAGGAGCCCGGGCGGAGTCTGCTCGCTGTTGAAATTATCGGTGACAGAGCTCGGCTCCCGTAGGAGTCCGGGCGGAGTCTCCCTGCAATTGAAGTCGAAGGAGAGGTCCGGCTCCCGTAGGAGTCCGGACAGGGGCTTACCAGCGATTGGAGTTAAGGACGGAGCCCGACTCCCGTAGGAGTCCGGGCGGAGTCTACCTGCTGTTGAAGTCATCGGTGGAGTCCGGCTCCCGTAGGAGTCCGGACGAAGGCTGCTTGCAGCTGTTGGAGTTGAGGACGAAGCCCGGCTCCCGTAGGAGCCCGGGTGGAGTCTTCCTGCAATCAAGGTTAAAGACGAAGTTCGGCTCCCGTAGGAGTCCGGACAGGGCTTACCGGCGGTTGAAGTTGAGGACGGAGCCCGGCTCCTGTAGGAGTCGGGGTGGAGTCTACCTGCTGTTGAAGTCATCGGCGGGGTCCGGCTCCCGTAGGAGTCCGGACGAAGTCTGCTCGCTGTTGAAATTGTCGGTGATAGAGCCCGGCTCCCGTAAAAGTCTGGGCGGAGTTGCCATGTAGTCGATTCCGCTGAGGACTTCGGCTGTGGATATTTTATACCCAACACCAGTCCCCCTACTTCCGAGTTTGAATTTCAAACGAAGGAAGTACCGAAGCCATCCCTTCGAATCCTGCGCACTGCCGCCCCCAGATGTTTCGGCATTAAATGTGCGCGTGCCGGAGTCTTTTCGAATTGGAGCGGTACGAGGGGACACTTCGAAATTCCCACAGGTACACTGGCCTAGGTACGGAGCAATTATGATCCTGCCAACCGCCAGCCGCTTTTAGCCGCCTGCCAGGGGGAGTGGGACACGTGTCGGATGCGGACCGGCCTGGGGGGATTCGCGATCATTATGGCGCCGGATCCCAGGGTCTATTTAAATCCGTCCTCCCACCTTTAGGCATCCTACTCCGTCCCTGAGTTCTCACCAGCGTTTGCTTTCTCTTCGAGAGCCCTGTTTTAGTGAGCGTCTTCTCGAGCCGTAGGCGTCTCCTGTTTTCGTCTCCCAGGTCCCTCAGAGTGATATAGGTTAGTTCCAACCTTCTTCTCATCACCTAGGGACTTCTTTTCTGTCATTATTTTTCTTGCATCCCTCCGAGTTAGTCTGTGGTCTCCCGTTCCCCTTTCTGTCCATCTTCTTAGGGTCCTTTAGATCCCCCCTTTTGAAACTACTCAAAATATCCTCTGGCTCTTCTGCTCCCTGCAGTTCTGAGAGCTCTTCCACCTCAAACCCTCAGGTTCCCGTCACTGTAGACGAACCTGCATCTGGGGCCGGGCCCCGCCCGATTTTTGTGCCGGGCACCATTTCGTGTTCCTTGACCTCGGAGGAACTCCTTCTGATAAGGGTTCAGTATGGAGTTCCTCCGGAGTACGACTTGGAACTGCCAGGCCCTTCTGACCGGGCCAGTAATCCTCCACCCGGTCGCTTCTGTTTGTACCAGGAAGCGTTCCGTGCTGGACTCCGGCTTCCGCTTCCTTCTTTTGTTGCCGCCCTCTTCCGCTTCTTAGACATCTCCTTGGCTTCCGTGGCCCCAAATTCTTTTAGGTTCTTGATAGGATTTCTCTCCCTCTGCCACGCAGTCGAGGTTCAGCCATCTCTCTCCTTGTTTAGGCACTTCTATACCTTCAAACGCCATCCTTCGGCGAAGGACTAGTGGTACTTCTCCCCCCAGTTCGGCAAGAAGGGGTTGCTGAAAGGTGCCCCTTCTTCGATCCATAATTGGAAGAGGAAATTCCTCTTCGTCCACTGCCCGACCCTGAGTCTGGGCCTGCCCCCTTGGGGCTCTCTGAGGGATTCTGTCCGCCGGGCTCCCAGCCTGGGGGAGGATGACCTCCAGGCCGCCCAGAAGCTTCTAGCCTATTCTGCTCCTTCACTTTCCAATCTTCTGAGGGAGCAGTTTCTTTTCAACATCGGCCTGAGTCCCCAGGATCCAGCGAGTATTCACCTTATCTTTTCTTTTCTTGCCTTTCTTCTCTTCTTCTCTTCTTCTCTTTACCTCTTCTTCCTTCTCTCTCTTTTTCTTCTTTCTCTTTTCTTTCTTTTTTTTTTTTTTTTTTTTTTTTGACTTCTGACTCTTGATGGATTGGTGTTGCTTCTTTTTCCCCTTTTTGCTTTCTTCTTTCTCTTCTTCTTTTTTTCTTTTTCTCTTTTTTTTTTTTTTTTTTTTAGGAATGGATGCCGAAGCAGCGCGGATGCTCGTCAGGGGCATGAGGGCTCAGAAGAGAAAGGGTGCTGTGACCTCCGGATTGGCGAAGAGGGCTAGGGCGGAGGAGACGAGCTTGGCCGCGCCCATCCAGGCGGCCCCGGCCATCGATATTCCCTCAGATGTCGAGCCAGCGGCCCCCCGGGCTTCCTCGAGGAGTCCGCCGACTGGGACCCCCGCTCCGGGGGTTCGCTCCACAGAGGCGCCCGCCACGGGGAGGAGGAGGAAATCGGTGGCTCGCAGGGCGGGTAGCCACCGAGCTGCTGCAGACGGGTTCGTCTGCTCTGAGGAGGGGGCGGAGAATCCTTCAACGACAGAGACCTGATCAGGCGGCTGATCGACGGCTGCATTCTGTCTGACGTCGTGGAGAGGATCGACCGTGCCGACCCTGAGCAGCGGGCTAGCTGGCGCAGGCAGGTGGAAGAGTATAAAGGGAGATTCCGGACGGCGGCCGACGAAGTCGTCCGTCTTCAGAGGCAGCTGGCTAACAGGGTGCAGCTTACTTCCGCTCAAGATTCTGAAGAGCTCCAAGACCTAAGAGGCACCGTTGAGGGGATTTCTGTCTCCCTTGGGGAAAAGACAGCCGAGCTGCAACAAGTGAAGATTCAACTGGCACTCGAGCGGTGGGCCATCGCGGACGCGGAGGCGGAGTCCGAAGTTTTGAGGAAGAGACGTCGAGAGGCGGAAGCTGAGAGCCAGCAATTTCGTCGGGCGCTCCAAGACGTGCTGCAGAAGAGGGAAGAGCTAGAAGAAGAAATAGAGAATCTGAGGCAGTCCTGGTTGAGGGATGGAATAGATAACTCTAGGTCGGAGGGAGCAGGGCCTCCTTAGAGCTCTTTTTGTCTTTCTGTTTTGTCATGTAGTTACTTCATTTTTGTCGTTTTGCCCTTCTTTCCTTAGCCTTCCTGGCTTTGTAGTGTGTATATCAGAATGGAATAAAAAGAGCGTTTTGTGTTACCTCGTCCGTGCGTTGCACAAATATTGCTGTCTGCCGAACCTTTTTGGTCATTTGGCTTGTCTGATGTAGACGTCGTTAAAGGGGGGGGCTTTTTCCTTTCCTCCGACCTTGATAGGCGGCCGGGTTTCGCCACCATTAACCCTTACTGCAGAAGTCGTGGGTGGAGCCCGGCTCCCGTAGGAGTCCAGATGAAGTCTCCCCTGGCATCGTGGTCGGGACCCGGCTCCCCTAGGAGTCCGGGTGAAGTCTTCCTTGGCATCGTGGATGGAACCTGGCTCCTGTAGGAGTTCGGGCCTTCCCCTTGAGCTAGGGCGAGGTTCTCCTTCCATTCCCGGCTTGGCTGTGGGGGCGCGTTAGGGCGTTGTGAGGCCTCTCCCCCCATCCGGTCTAAAAGAACCGGGCCTTCGACCTTGCTCATGTCAGGACGAGGTTCTCCTCCTGTTCCTGACATGGCTGTGGGGGTACATTAGGGCGTTGTAAGGCCTCTCCCCCATCCGGTCTAAAAGAATCGAGCCTTTGACTTTGCTCATGTCAGGACGAGGTTCTCCTCCTGTTCCTGACATGGCTGTGGGGGCACATTAGGGCGTTGTGAGGCCTCTCCCCCCATCCGGTCTAAAAGAACCGGGCCTTTGACTTTGCTCATGTCAGGACGAGGTTCTCCTCCTGTTCCTGACATGGCTGTGGGGGCGCATTAGGGCATTGTAAGGCCTCTCCCCCCATCCGGTCTAAAAGAATCGGGCCTTTGACTTTGCTCATGTCAGGACGAGGTTCTCCTCCTGTTCCTGACATGGCTGTGGGGGCACATTAGGGCGTTGTAAGGCCTCTCCCCCCATCCGGTCTAAAAGAACCGGGCCTTTGACTTTGCCCATGTCAGGACGAGGTTCTCCTCCTGTTCCTGACATGGCTGTGGGGGCACATTAGGGCATTGTGAGGCCTCTCCCCCCATCCGGTCTAAAAAAACTGGGCCTTTGACTTTGCTCATGTCAGGACGAGGTTCTCCTCCTGTTCCTGACATGGCTGTGGGGGCGCATTAGGGCGTTGTAAGGCCTCTCCCCCCATCCGGTCTAAAAGAACCGGGCCTTTGACTTTGCTCATGTCAGGATGAGGTTCTCCTCCTGTTCCTGACATAACTTCATTTTTGAAGGGGTCATATCCAGTCATATTAAATCCACGCCAGGTGGGAAGAGAACGTTAAGTAGAAAGAAATTTAGATTCAAGGTGAAATCGTAAGTGATACATTTATAGGTTTTTCGAGCTCCACGATCGCGGGTAGCCCGCTCCTCCTTGAGGCCCTCCGGTGATGGAGTCGATAGTCCTGATGGGAGGTCGGTCCCCGAGTTGCTCCTCCCTTCTTGGTGGTTCAGGCTATGGAAGGGTTCTTGGCCGGTCTCCTCTACCCTCAAGCCTGCGACGGATGAATCTGTCGAGTCGACCTCGTCGAATGAGCTCCTCGATCTCGTCCTGGAGCTGGATGCATTCCTCTGTGTCGTGGCCGTGGTCGCGGTGGTAGAGGCAAAATTTGTTGGGGTTGCGCTTCCCGGGGTGTGTGCACATCCTCTCCAGCCTAGGGAGCTGCTCCCTGACCTCCATTAATACTTGGGCCTTCGAGGCGTTGAGGGGGGCGTAGTTGTGAAATCTTCCCGATGGGGAACCCCGCCGAACCCCGCATTCTGGGCTTCTCTGCCTGCGTGCCCTAGGTGGAGTATGGGCGCGCTTGTGCCCGGGAGGGGATCGAGAGCGCAGCCGGGCTTCCTTTGGCCTTTTCTCAACTGCGGGTTTACTCGAATCTCCCGCCTACCGCTCCCTCGCCGTCTCTTCATCCTTCATCTTGAAGGCTTCTTCCGCTCGGGCGTATCCCTCAGCCCGAGCCAGCAAATCAGCGAAATCTCTGGGATACTTCTTCTCCAGGGAAAACAAAAGATCATTCTTCTGAAGGCCGCCCTTTAGGGCGGCCATGGCAACTGATTGGTCCAAGTTCCGGACTTCCAATGCCGCGATGTTGAAGCGGTTGATGTAGGCCCGTATGGACTCCCCTTCCCTCTGCTTGATGTTGATGAGGGACTCCGAACCCTTCCGGGGGCGCTGGCTGCTGACAAAATGGGCCACAAATTGGTGGCTCATTTGATCGAAGGAAAAGATGGTACCCGATTTCAAAGTCGAGTACCAGTTCCTCGCTGCTCCCTTCAAAGTAGATGGGAAAGCCCGACATAGGATGGCTTCAGGAGCACCGTGAAGCAGCATCATCGTTCGGAAGGCCTCCAGATGATCAACCGGGTCTGAAGTCCCATCGTAGCTTTCGAACTGGGGAAGCTTGAAGTTTGGCGGGATCGGTTCCTGCATGATCATTTGGGAGAAGGGAGGGTCAGTACAAATATCCTCACCATAAGCGGGGGGCGCATGGCGGAGTTCTTCAATCCGCCGGTTCATCTCCTGGAGCCTCCGGTCCAAAAAATCCTCTCGACTTGAGTCTCGAGGGTCCTCTGGCAGAACGGGGGCAGGGATCTTCCCGGGGTGGAGTCGTGGTCCGATTGAGGGCTCTCCACCCTCGGGTTTGTTTTCCCAGGAAGGACGGGGCGGCTGGCCCAGGTGGCCCGCCCCGCCGTCGGGTTCTGGCATTCCGACGATGCCCTTTCTGGGTGCGCTGACGCCTACGGCTGCTGCTGCTACATTGCTTGCACAGCTTCGATGAGGCCTCTGACCTACTACGCCAGTAAGTCAAACTGCTTCGCGCTGACCGCCGCTGCCGGCGGAGGAGGAGGAGGAGGTTGAGAAACAGGAGGGGAGGCGGAGCCTGAGATTTGGCCGCAGAGGCCGTGGACCGTCGCGTGGACGCCTTGCGCGGAGGCATCGAGTATGGATCTTGCGGGGGGGGAACAAGGAGTGGATGCTGAAGGAGACATCGGGGTGGCTCCGTTGAACGCTCCTTAAAGAACAAGGGTACTGCGAAGACACAAAACCCCTTCCTCTAGCGCCAATCCTGTTGGTGCAAAAATCTGCTGGCGCCGGATAAGCTGGAGTCGGGGAAGTCGTGGTCGCCGTCGGGACCTGCAAAGGAAGTCTAAACCGGAGGTGGGGTTGCTCCGGCAAGACCCTCCGACGCTCAAGTCAGTTCTCTGCCTCAACAAGAATGGAGTGCTCGAACGGAGAATTTAGCAGAGTTTCGAGATAAGAAATGAGCTTATCGAATAACGTATCTGGGTCCTCCTTTTTATAGGTGGAGGAGGTAACGGATTGATGGCGACGTTTGTAACCACCTAGTAGTAGGCTGCCGAGGGTCAGATGGAATTTGCTGCGAAGAGTAGTGGAGTAGACCCGTGGCCATCACTGGGGCGTGCCACGTGGAATCTGTTACAGGTAGTGGAGTCACGCAGCACCCACCGCAAGAAGTGGAGCAGAATCATGGCCGTTGATACAGCCTGTCAGAGAATAATGGGGTCGCGTAGGGTCTGCCCAGTGAGTGGAGCAGAATCATGGCCGTTGATACAGCCTGTCAGAGAATAATGGGGTCGCGTAGGGTCTGCCGTAGTGAGTGGAGCAGTGTTGCGACCGTTACTGCAGCCTGTCAGGGAGTGATGGAGCTGCGCGGAACCCGCCGCAGGAAGTGAAGCAGGATCGTGGTCGTGATTGTGGCCTAGGAGCGCTGATCTGCTGGCTGAAGTTCGGCAGCGGTCGGAGTCTGGCCCCCTTAGGGGTCCGGGCAGAGTCCTTCCTGCGGTTGGGGTCGTGGGTGGAGTCCGACTCCCGTGAGAGTCCGGGTGGAATCCCCTGCAATCAAAATCAGATGCAAAATTCGGCTCCTGTAGGGGTCCGGACAAGGCTTACCGACAGCTGAGGTTGAGGACGGAGCCCGGCTCCCGTAGGAGTCCGGGCGGAGTCTGCTCGCTGTTGAAACTGGTGATGGAGTCCAGCTCCCGTAGGAGTCCAGACGGAGTCCGGACGCAGTCTGTCCGTAGCGGTCGGGGTTGAGGACGAAGCCCGCACCCGTAGGAGTCTGGACGGAGTTTCCCTGTAATTAAAGTCAAAGGAGAGGTCCGGCTCTCGTAGGAGTCCGGACGGGGGCTTACCAGCGATTGGAGTTGAGGACGGAGCCCGGCTCCCATGGGAGTCCGAGCGGAGTCCGCTCAAGGTTGACGTTGTCGGCGGAGTTCGGTTCCCGTAGGAGTTCGGACGAAGGCTGCTTGCAGCTGTTGAAGTTGAGGACGAAGCCCGGCTCCCGTAGGAGCCCGGGTGGAGTCTTCCTGCAATCAAGGTTAAAGACGAAGTCCGGCTCCCGTAGGAGTCCGGACAGGGCTTACCAAGGGTTGAAGTTGAGGATGGAGCCTGGCTCCCGTAGGAGTCCGGGCAGAGTCTACCTGCTGTTGAAGTCGTCGGTGGGGTCCGGCTCCCGTAGGAGTCCGAACGAAGTCTGTCTGCAGCTGCTGGAGTTGAGGACGAAGCCCGGCTCCCGTAGGAGCCCGGGCGGAGTCTGCTCACTGTTGAAATTGTCGGTGATGGAGCCCGGCTCCCGTAGGAGTCCGGGTGTAGTCTCCCTGCAATTGAAGTCGAAGGAGAGGTCCGGCTCCCGTAGGAGTCCGGACAGGGGCTTACCAGCGATTGGAGTTAAGGACGGAGCCCGGCTCCCGTAGGAGTTCGGGCGGAGTCTACCTATTGTTGAAGTCGTCGGCAGAGTCCGGCTCCTGTAGGAGTCCGGACGAAGGCTGCTTGCAGCTGTTGGAGTTGAGGAAGAAGCCCGACTCCCGTAGGAGCCCGGGCAGAGTCTTCCTACAATCAAGGTTAAAGACGAAGTCCGGCTCCCATAGGAGTCCGGACAGGGCTTACCAGCGGTTGAAGTTGAGGATGGAGCCCGGCTACCGTAGGAGTCCAGGCGGAGTCTACCTGCTGTTGAAGTCGTCGGTGGGGTCCGGCTCCCGTAGGAGTCCGGACGAAGTCTGTCTGCAGCCGTTGGAGTTGAGGACGAAGCCCGGCTCCCGTAGGAGCCCGGGCGGAGTCTGCTCGCTGTTGAAATTATCGATGACGGAGCCCGGCTCCCGTAGGAGTCCGGGTGTAGTCTCCCTGCAATTGAAGTCGAAGGAGAGGTCCGGCTCCCGTAGGAGTCCGGACAGGGGCTTACCAGCGATTGGAGTTAAGGATGGAGCCTGGCTCCCGTAGGAGTCCGGGCGGAGTCTACCTGCTGTTGAAGTCGTCGGTGGAGTCCGGCTCCCGTAGGAGTCCGGACGAAGGCTGCTTGCAGCTGTTGGAGTTGAGGATGAAGCCCGGCTCCCGTAGGAGTCCGGGCGGAGTCTTCCTGCAATCAAGGTTAAAGGCGAAGTCCGACTCCCGTAGGAGTCCGGACAGGGTTACCAGTGGTTGAAGTTGAGGATGGAGCCTGGCTCCCGTAGGAGTCCGGGCGGAGTCTACCTGCTGTTGAAGTCGTCGGCGGAGTTCGGCTCCCGTAGGAGTCCAACGAAGTCTGTCTGTAGCCGTTGGAGTCGAGGACAAAGCCCGACTCCCGTAGGAGCCCGGGCGGAGTCTGCTCGCTGTTGAAATTGTCAGTGACGGAGCCCGGCTCCCGTAGGAGTTCGGGCGGAGTCTCCCTGCAATTGAAGTCGAAGGAGAGGTCCGGCTCCCGTAGGAGTCCGGACAGGGGCTTACCAGCGATTGGAGTTAAGGACGGAGCCCGGCTCCCGTAGGAGTCCGAGCGGAGTCTACCTGCTGTTGAAGTCGTCGGTGGAGTCCGGCTCCCGTAGGAGTCCGGACGAAGGCTGCTTGCAGCTGTTGGAGTTGAGGACGAAGCCCGGCTCCCGTAGGAGCCCGGGCGGAGTCTTCCTGCAATCAAGGTTAAAGATGAAGTTCGGCTCCCGTAGGAGTCCGGACAGGGCTTACCAAGGGTTGAAGTTGAGGATGGAGCCCAGCTCCCGTAGGAGTCCGGGCGGAGTCTACCTGCTGTTGAAGTCGTCGGTTGGGTCCGGCTCCCGTAGGAGTCCGGACGAAGTCTGTCTGTAGCCGCTGGAGTTGAGGACGAAGCCTGGCTCCCGTAGGAGCCCGGGCGCAGTCTGCTCACTGTTGAAATTATCGGTGACGGAGCCCGACTCCCGTAGGAGTTTGGGTGTAGTCTCCCTGCAATTGAAGTCGAAGGAGAGGTCCGGCTCCCGTAGGAGTCCGGACAGGGGCTTACCAGCGATTGGAGTTAAGGATGGAGCCCAGCTCCCGTAGGAGTCCGGGCGGAGTCTACCTGCTGTTGAAGTCATCGGCGGAGTCCGGCTCCCGTAGGAGTCCGGACGAAGGCTGCTTGCAGCTGTTGGAGTTGAGGACGAAGCCCAGCTCCGTAGGAGCCCGGGCGGAGTCTTCCTGCAATCAAGGTTAAAGATGAAGTCCGGCTCCCGTAGGAGTCCGGACAGGGCTTACCAGCGGTTGAAGTTGAGGACGGAGCCCGACTCCCGTAGGAGTCCGGGCGGAGTCTACCTACTGTTGAAGTCGTCGGTGGGGTCCGGCTCCCGTAGGAGTCCGGACGAAGTCTGTCTGCAGCCGTTGGAGTTGAGGATGAAGCCCGACTCTCGTAGGAGCCCGGGCGGAGTCTGCTCGCTGTTGAAATTATCGGTGACGGAGCCCGGTTCCTGTAGGAGTCCGGGTGTAGTCTCCCTGCAATTGAAGTCGAAGGAGAGGTCCGACTCCCGTAGGAGTCCGGACAGGGGCTTACCAGCGATTGGAGTTAAGGATGGAGCCTGGCTCCCGTAGGAGTCCGGGCGGAGTCTACCTGCTGTTGAAGTCGTCGGTGGAGTCCGACTCCCGTAGGAGTCCGGACGAAGGCTGCTTGCAGCTGTTGGAGTTGAGGATGAAGCCCAGCTCCCGTAGGAGTCCGGGCGGAGTCTTCCTGCAATCAAGGTTAAAGGCGAAGTCTGACTCCCGTAGGAGTCCGGACAGGACTTACCAGCGGTTGAAGTTGAGGATGGAGCCCGGCTCCCATAGGAGTCCGGGCAGAGTCTACCTGCTGTTGAAGTCGTCGGTGGAGTCCGGCTCCCGTAGGAGTCCAGACGAAGTCTGTCTGCAGTCGTTGGAGTCGAGGACAAAGCCGGCTCCCGTAGGAGCCCGGGCAGAGTCTGCTCGCTGTTGAAATTGTCGGTGACGGAGCCCGACTCCCGTAGAAGTTCGGGCGGAGTCTCCCTGCAATTGAAGTCGAAGGAGAGGTCCGGCTCCCGTAGGAGTCCGGACAGGGGCTTACCAGCGATTGGAGTTAAGGATGGAGCCCGGCTCCCGTAGGAGTCCGAGCGGAGTCTACCTGCTGTTGAAGTCGTCGGTGGAGTCCGGCTACCGTAGGAGTCCGGACGAAGGCTGCTTGCAGCTGTTGGAGTTGAGGACGAAGCCCGGCTCCCGTAGGAGCCCGTGCGGAGTCTTCCTGCAATCAAGGTTAAAGACGAAGTCCGGCTCCCATAGGAGCCGGACAGGGCTTACCGGCGGTTGAAGTTAAGGACGGAGCCCGGCTCCCGTAGGAGTCCGGGCGGAGTCTACCTGCTGTTGAAGTCGTCGGCGGGGTCCGGCTCCCGTAGGAGTCCGGACGAAGTCTGCTCGCTGTTAAAATTGTCGGTGACGGAGCCCGACTCCCATAGGAGTCGGGCGGAGTTGCCATGTAGTCGATTCCGCTGAGGACTTCGGCTGTGGATATTTTATACCCAACAAATTCAAATGTGCAATTACTCATGTTTATCCTTTCTTTTGGATAAGACGTTTGATGTTGTTATAAAAGGAGGAGAAGAGTGGGGCATGTAAGAAGAAGATTTTTGGAGAAAAATTTTGAGGTGTGAGAAGTCTTGTGCATGAGAAGAAAGTCCATATCCTTCCAAGAGAAAAAGAAAGAAAAAAAGAAAAGTGGGTGCAAGGTTTCCGGTGAGTTCCCTAGAGTTTTAGCCTGGGGTTCGTGAAGTGAGAAAGTGAGCTACGAGTGTCGTGAGCCCACAAAATTTTAAGAAGATCTTCAACATCCTCTCAAGCACATCTGTTGATGATCTAAAGTATCGAAGAATCGACAGACATCGATCGAAGGAGTTCGATCAGCATCGGCCGTCAAAAGGGCTCTATAACGAGCTAGCACTCGTGAGGAGTCGATCAGATCGGGAGCTTCGTGTGGACGATTCATAGAGGCCAGACATGCTGTGTGGCTACATCGTGACGATCAGACTCTCCTGACAGTGATCAGATTGCGGCGATCTACTACCCGCACAAAGATATTATGTTCTGAATACATTACAGTAAAGTATTTACTGTTTGAATTTAAAATTCAAATTTAAATGAATGCATGCTATATATCATATTTAGATCCTAGTGTAGGATAAATTCATGTTAATTAATTAGATTAATTAATATTTTTCCACTATAAAATCATAATTTTGAAAAAGTTTTAAAATTACTATTTTATCCCTGCACTGAATTTTCCCCACATAGAAAATGTTCCTCATGAAAAATGAGGCTCATAGTGATGATCCTAAGACCTATGACGAGGTGATATCAGATATCGACTTCGAGAAATGGTTAGAGGTAATGAGATCAGAAATTGACTCGATGCACTCAAACCAAGGTGGACCTAGATAGATCCACCTGAAGGTATTGTACCTATTGGGTGTAAATGGATTTTCAAGAGAAAGATAGGTGCAGATGGAAATATAGAGACATTCAAGGCTAGGCTCATAGCGAAAGGTTATAGTCAGCATGAAGGCATTGACTATCAGGATACCTTCTCGCCCGTAGCCATGCTAAAATCCATCCGCACATTGCTTGCTATTGCAGCCTATTTTGATTATGAAATATGCAGATGGATGTGAAAACGACATTCTTAAATGGACATCTTGAGAAAGATATCTATATGGAACAGCTGCTTGGTTTCACATCCAGTGATGTTGATCACAAGATCTGCAAGCTGCAAAGGTCAATTTATGGACTTAAGCAAGCATTTCAGAGTTGGAATACTCGTTTCAATGATGTGATCAAAATATTTGATTTCATCAAGAACGAGGAGGAACCATGTGTGTTCAAAAAGATCAGTGGGAGTGCAGTTGTCATCCTCGTATTGTACGTAGATGATGCTAAAATCCATCCGCACATTGCTTGCTATTGCAGCCTATTTTGATTATGAAATATGGCAGATGGATGTGAAAACGGCATTCTTAAATGGACATCTTGAGAAAGATATCTATATGGAATAGCTGCTTGGTTTCACATCCAGTGATGTTGATCACAAGATCTGCAAGCTGCAAAGGTCAATTTATGGACTTAAGCAAGCATTTCAGAGTTGGAATACTCGTTTCAATGATGTGATCAAAATATTTGATTTCATCAAGAACGAGGAGGAACCATGTGTGTTCAAAAAGATCAGTGGGAGTGCAGTTGTCATCCTCGTATTGTACGTAGATGACATCCTCTTAATTGGGAATGATATTTTTATATTGACCTTAGTCAAAGTATGGTTGTCTAAGGAGTTCTTTATGAAAGATCTAGGAGAGGCATCCTTTATACTGGGTATTAAGGTTTATAGAGATAGACCAAATAGGATGCTGGGACTTTCACAGAAGATATACATAGAGGAGGTGCTAAAGAGGTTTAGCATGAAAAACTCCAAAAGAGATTTATTACCTTTTAGACATGGCATTCATCTCTCCAAGAAGATGTGCCCTAGCACACCTGAGGAGATTGAACGCACGAGCAAGATCTCTTATACTTTGGCAATAGAGAGCCTCATGTATGCCATGCTATGTACACGACCTGATATAGCCCATGCTGTGAGTGTCACAAGTAGATATCAGTCACATCCAGGCGAAGAGTACTAGACTTCTGTGAAATGTATCCTTAAGTACTTGAGAAGGACTAAGGATATGTTTCTAGTCTTTGGAAATGGAGAACTCCAGATTCAGGAATATACAGATTCAGACTTTATGTCTGATATAGATGATCGAAAGTCGACATCTGGAAGTCTGTTCATTTGCAATGGTGGTGCAGTTAGCTGAAAGAGTTCCAAGCAGATGGTGATTGCTGATTCCACCATGGAGGCAGAGTATATTGCTACATCGAAGGCTGCGAAAGAGGTATTCTGGTACAAGAAGTTTACCGCAGAGCTTGGAGTGATGTCATCGGATGCCATACCTTTTTACTGCGACAATAATGGCACCATAGCCCTAGCTAAGGAGCCAAGGTCTCACCAGAAATCCAAGCACATCGAGCAGCGATTCCATCTGATCCGTGATTACCTCGAAAAGGGTTATGTCGAGGTCAAAAGAGTCGACTCCATAAATAATGTGGCAGACCCACTGACTAAGCCATTGGGCCAATAGAAGATCGAAGCCCACCTTGAGAAGATGGGGCTTAGATATGTAGCCAATTGGCATTAGGTCAAGTGAGAGTTTGTTAAATGTGTGCGCTAGATGCCAGATCGGCTGACACATTCCTGTACAGATCTAAGGGCAAATTTATAATTTTGACTATAAATGAATAAAAGGGTTATTCTTCTATCACATTGTGTACATTATATCTGTGATACATCCTTTGAGTTAGTAGGAATGTTAATTCATATTTTCAAGAGTTAAAAATTTAAGATATGAATTTACATAACTAACTGATAAACAGCTCCTGACCATAGGATCATCATGAGGATGGTGATCGATCTGGAAGGTTGGTGTACGAGCGCTTTCTTAGGGTAGATGTGTCTTGAGTCTACGATGTGGAGACACTAGAGCGAGAGTACAGGTATTCATTGAGAATGAGAGTACTGAGCGTGACCATATCGAGCAGTCATAAGGAAGTCTACCTTCTCATCGATGACTAGCTCGATGCTGCAGTTGTGTGTCTAGTTCTTTGACCTGAGGTGCATCGATAGTTCACCTTGAGTATGTTATAGTTTGACTACATCATAACTCGGTCTCCTAGCCATTCAGAATCCTGAAGTGTATGTTGGTTGTGGTATATTCATTGTAAAAACTAGGTCGCATCAAGATGGGATCTATCAACCTCGGTAGATGAGAGGAGTAGTCCTATGATGATCGAAAGATCGAATCCTTAATCCCATGACCATGGCAGAGTGAAATAATGGAAAAAAAGTTTTCCATTAGGGTTTCACATTGGACTCGGATCGATCGATTGATTCATATGACTGATGTTGGGTTTGACGAGTTCACCTTAATCCTAATTCAGTCGGGACTCATGATAGAGGAACTCAATCACACAGGTAGCTGCACTGAGAGGTTCGTCTTTAGTTCTGATAGGTTGCCACCACATACTGTTAGGTGTCACTGGTGAATTTTGGGAGCAATTAGAATGATATTGATGATCGATCATTCTAATTGTCTGAATCAGAAGAGTTCTGATCCATCGAAAGGAGTTTCGATGATGTCGATGATGAGATCATGACATGTCTCATTACCATACAGAATTGAACCTAATTGGGTCACACAAACAAAGATTAGGATCTGAATATCATCAATTGAGCTAGCTCAACTGATTTGGATAAGATCCAATTAGGTTCAAGAAAATCATGCTAGCACTCGATTGAGCCTAACTTTCTCCTCGTATAATCTTTTCTGTCTTTATTGAGCCAAATATAATTTGACTCATCCAGAGAACCTTAGAAAGATTTTTGTTAGTCTAAATAAATCTTGTCTAGCTCAAAAAAGGTTTGTCTTAATTCATTAGATGAATTTAAGACAACACCTGCTAATTCCTAGCACCTGTCAATTTTATTTTAGGACATCTATCAAAAGTTGACATATGGGTCTTAAACTGAAGAGGGTTCATTGGAGGATTTTTGTGGAGTATCCACAAGCCAAGCCACATCAAATTGGGTGTCATAATCAAATTATGGTGTGAGCCCAATTGGATTAAAGTGGGTGCCCCAAGTAGATAAGGATTGAAGAGTCTTGATCAATTTAAACTCTTGGGCGCCACCTCTATTTGTGCTTATCCAATGCTGGCACCATCTTTTGGAGAGAAGATGAGGTTCTTATCTGATATGATCAGATAACATCACTCCACCAATCAAAATTTTTTTAAAATTTATTGAAATTTTTTGATTGGTTGAATGATGTGGCACTGCGCAGCATACAGGGTTATATAAACCCTGCTGCACCTAGGGTTTCGAGGTAGAAGTTATTTTATGCACAAAACCCAATAGCTGCTATCTCCTCCTATATTTTCTATATCCTCCCTACTCTCCTGCCTCTCCTCTTCACTACCAAAGAGTTGGACATCCATCTAACAAAGATCTAAGGCGTGGTGACGCCTGGAACAGAAGGCTGCAGGACTTCTTCGATAGGCTGCTGCTCCAACTTCAGGAAGACTTTTGAAGATCTTCCTAATTAGATTTAGATCTATTTTTTGGAGCATAGATTTGCAAGGAGAAGGTATTCTAGGTCCTGCCTGAGTGGATACTGATAGAGGTCAGGCACTTGTGTGGCTACATCAGAACCTCGAGCTGTGCAGAGATCATCTACAGGGTAATCAGATTACCCTTGAGGTGTTACTTATTTCCTCATCCCTTTTAGATTTATTTTAGACTTAATATTAGATATGAAGATTAGATATAGAGACTTAGATCTGAAATATATGTAGAATAATTTTTTTTTAAATTATTCTACCACAGATTTGATGAAATCTAAAAGATCCTACGAGGAAAAGCGATTTTCCTCCTTCAAATAGGTCTTGAATGATGCTTTATAATATTTTGATCTATTTGGATGTCAGGTACCATTTCTAGATGGTCACTTTGATTGGTATAGAAATATTATTTCTATACTATCAGCTTTGGTTCGAACCTTTGAGGTCACACTCAAAAGAAATTTATGACTGATCATGTGGCTGATTGACGATTAAGAATCGTTTTAGGATAAAACAGTCAATTTGATTAATGATTAATCCTATGTAAAAGTTGTAATAAATTAATTTGCTAACTATTAGTGAATTGTAGTAGGATTCATTAGTGATTAGATTGATAATTAGCTCAATTTGATTGAGCATTAAGGTTTGGATTAAGTCTAATGTAGTTAGATTCAATTTGGTTTGACCCGATTAGGTTATGAGATGACTTAATCGCTAAGGGTGTTCGATTTCTGTTTTGATCAAAATTTGAGCTCAATTAATTTTTGATTTGATTAAAATTTATTATATAATTAGATTTGGTGATCTAATTGAGTCTAATCTAATTTGACTAGGTCAAGAATCTAATTGGATAAGAATTCAAATTTGAATTGGACAACCCTTTGCGCCACCCTTTCTCTGCGCCATTCCTTTCATCATGTGAGAAAAGTTTTTGCATGAATTTTTTCTCTCACTCAGAAGATGTTTAACACCCACTTTTGATCCCTTTTGGATTAGAATTTGGTTGGTGTAAATTTTGATTTCAAAATGTTTAAATTCAGATTTAAACCTAGAGTCCAAAATAAGTTGGACTCTTCCCTTATCGCCGACCACCTCTTCTCATGCACAAATGAGTTTTGCATGATCTTTTTTATGCCATTATGATGGTTGTTGCTTACTCTCTGAGTTTCTAAGATGAGGACAAAGTTTGGTTTAAGTTTGATTCAAATTTGATTTGAATTGATGATAAGGATCAACCAACATTTGAACTTGAATCAAACTATCCAAACTTATCCTTATCTTTCATGGGATGCCACCTTAAGAAGGGTTATTTTTGTGTGCGTCAAGAGATAGGTTTTTGGCATGAGAAACATCAGAGAGTGTGCATGAAAATTTAGAGAGCGGGAGGCTTTCGTGCATGAGAAATCGAGGAAGAAAATTTCCTCTTGGGCGTGAGGTCTAAGGTGGTTCTAGAGTTTCTTATTGCTCTAGTTTTATTAAAAAAAATCATAAGAGGGCCTTGTTTCTTTCTTCCACACCACCTTCTCCTTAAGTTGCTCCATCTTTTGATCTGGAGGTGTCTGGGTGATCCAAAGGAAGGAGTCTTCTTCAGCCATTCAAAGTGGATGACTTGTAGAGGCTGGATGATCTGTGCGACTACTTGACATCAGGAAGAACCTTATACCACACCTATCAGTAGTAGAGATTATCAATCCATACAAAGATAATGAGTTCTGAACTTAATTGATGAGATTTAACAGTGAGATTGATTCAGAGCATCGATGTTATCAATATAGTTTTTTCATTTACATCAGATTTTGTATACAAAATTTTTATGTCATAGATCTTTAAAGATAATTTAGATATGATCTAAAGCATGTGTAGGAGATTAAAGTGTTTAATCTATTATCTTCTACTATAAAAATTTTAAAAATACATGCTTTGAATTGTCTGTTTCTCCTTCAATTGGTATCAGAGCTTCATTGCTCTTAACATGAATATTTATATATAATCTGATTTTAATTGCTTAGATTAGTCTAAATAATTAATTTAAAATCTGAGTAGTATAGTAATCAAATTTGGATAGATCCTTATAGCCATCCAGTCATAGGAGAAAGTAGAGTTTTACGGTCCTCTCCTTCTATTCGATGGAGTTCTCCTATAGTGTATAGGGATGCTGTGCGGTATTTTCCATGAAGATGAACAATAAAAAGAGTTAAATTTTTTTTTTAGATCTGATATAATGCATGTTAGATCTGAAATTAATTTTATTTGATTGTATGATAGTTTGCAAAAATATTTTATAAAACTTGAAACTATTTTCAAATATCGAACCCCAATCAATGTTAGCCCAAAACTTAATTATGAATTAAGTGATCTAGATTTGAGAATCAAAGATCTAAGATATAAATTTTATAAATCATGGGTTTATGGGTTAGCTCGAGTCAGGTCCATTTAACTGGGTTAGATCTAGGGATAGAAATCATTGATAATGGACTGTTAGTAATTGATCAAATATAATTAATAGTTAATTCTGATTGGATCAATTTATTTCTTGATCAATTCTCAATAGTTGTAGTTGGTCTAAGTTCATATCTTTGATTAGACTAAGATAGATCTTAATCATAGCTCCGTGGTCGAACCCAAGTCTATAAGTTGATCAAATTGAAACTAACTAACCAGTTGGTGTCTAAGGTAAGTATGGCAACTTTAATTGGTAGTCATTAATTGAGAGCTACTTGCATTGATTGAGTCTATTTCAAGTTAATGGCATATCCCTCCCATCGATCTCACTTATCTGGCTAATATGGTGAATCATATTTTGATTAGATCACTTAATGATTGGAGTTGACCCATGCTAACTAAAAAATCAGTATGACTGATTTAGGTGCCCCTAGTTCTACTTGTCTAAAGTTCTCTTCATGACTTGATGAAGTCAGTGGAAAGATTTATGACTGGTTGGTTGGACTAGCTTATGCCTAATCTTCTTTAATTTGACTTGATGAAGTCAGTGGGAGGATTAAGATTAACTGATCAAGTCTATTATCATCTTTCATTTCATCTAATTAAATCTTCTAAAATTATTAGGTCTCTAAAAATGAAATAGTTATGGTGATAACTAGATCATAGCCTCCCATTAAGTTGGATGATAATCGGTCCAACAGTTTTGATGATCATTGGAGGTGCCACACACCTGATGCTCATCTGACTATCGAAATTATCATTCATAATATGTTGATTTAGTTGTATCTTTCTGATGATGGTCAGGTTGGCTGAGTCTTACTTGGGCCTGATCATTCATTTATCGGATGCACTAAATTCTGACATGTTAATGGTTGGACGTAACCAAAACTTTCATTGGAGACGCCACACGCCTGTCTGAGGCAAAATTGAATGCTAAAAATTATTTGATAAAATAATTGATTAAGAACCTATCCATGGATACACAGAGATTGGTCGAGCCACACTCGGGCCCACATGCAGCCTATGAGAATTCTGGTACCTACTAAGAAATTGGTATAATTCTTCAAATTAGAGGTAGAGGCTACCAATTTAAATAAAATAGTAGGAAAACTTTTAGACTAAAGTCCATATCTTTAGGCTTAATCAATTCATATACTAATTAGATTTTAATTTTTCTTTTGCAGTTATGACCACTACCTTATCGCTCTGATCACTATTAGACAGTGATAAATTGATAGAACCCAATTTCGATAGTTGACATTGAAAGCTGAAAATAATCCTGAAGAATGAATAAATCTTGTACGTACTAACAGATTTGGCATTTGAGGAGCCAGCTCTGAACACCCATAGTACGGTTCGAGACATTTATCAAAAGTGGCTCAACAATTGAATTACAGTTTGTTGTATTATGCTAGAGGCAATGAATGACGAGTTCAGCCATCAATTTAAAAATGCTCAACTATAAAATATGTTGTAAATATTGAACGAGTCCTTTGGCACACTCGACGATGTTGAGAGAACAAGACTAGTTGTGCCATCTTTAATATTGAAATAAGAAAAGGAGCATCAGTCATTGATTATGTATTGTACATGATCGAGATGATTGAGCGCTGGAGCAAGCTAGACTTTCTCCTGTAAGAGTAGCTAGGGAAGGATGCCATACTGAACTCTCTGCCTAAATTCTACCTCCCTTTTCTTACCATTATTAAATGACAAAGTCTACAGTCAATTACCATGGTTTGTTAGAATTGCTATAGAACTTTGAGAAGGATCATCAGCTCCATAAGGAGTTGGTGAATATGGTGGTAGGGTCTTCTTCTAGGCATTGACCTTTTAAGAAAGAAAAGAAGAACAAGAAGAATAAGAAAAGGGTGCAAAGTGCTGGGGCATCCAAGTTCGGTCAGACCAAAAAACCCAAGTCTGACCAGAGTTAGGTGGAATACTTCTACTATAAGAAGCAAAGGCATTGGAAGAGAAACTGTCCTCAGTACATTGCCTCTTTAGATCCGAACAGGCTGGAAAGAAGCAAGCTGCTGCTGGATAAGAAAATTATATGATAATACCTAGTAATTTTTTAATTTATGATTCTACTATATGGATGTTAGATACTGAAAGTTCTTTCAATATTTATAATTCATTGTAGGGTCTGCAGGTCAGTAGGAGATTTGAAAAAGGTGAAAGATTTCTTAATATTGGAGATAAGACCAGTTCCAGTTCTAGCGTTGGAGATTATTAAGCTTGTATTCAAATTTAATATAAGTATTCTTAGTGAATGTCACTTTTATCCTTCTATTTTATTGAATATTATTTTTGCAGACCTTTTATCCATGTACGGTTATGAAATTTTAATAAAAAAAATATTTTTAATATCATTATAAATGATGTTAATATGATGAATGGATAGCTGAATAATAAAATTTATATATTGTTACAACTTATTAGTGTAATGCACATGTTCGGCAAATATCCTAGAATTGATGATGTCACCGATATCTACCTTTGGCACTATAGGTTAGATCATGTTAACAAGAACAGAATGAATAGATTGACTCAAGAAGGAATCCTCAAAATCAATGATTGTGAATCACTTTCAACCTGTGAGTCTTGTTTACTTGAAAAAATAATCAAGTCATTTTTTATTGGAAAAGGTGAGTGAGCCAGTGAAGTTCTAGGTCTGATACATACTGATGTATGTGGATTCACGAACATGAGTGCCAAAGGTGGATATTATTATTTCATTACATTTATAGATGACCTACCGAGGTATAGACACGTTTATTTAATGACACATAAGTCAGAATCATTTAAATGTTCAAATAATTCTATAATAAAGTAGAGGAATAAACTGGAAAGAGTATTAAAATTTTTCGATCCGTTCGAAGAGGTGAAGATCTCTCCAATGAGTTTCTGACATACTTAGAAGAGAATGGGATTCTCTTGTAGTGGATCCCTCCTGAAACACTACAGTATAATGTATGTCGAAAAGGAGAAATCGAATCCTGTTAAATATGGTTCGGTCCATGATGGGCTTTGCAAGTCTATCGATCTCTTTTTGGGGATATGCACTTGAGTTGGCTTGTTATATTCTAAATAAAATTTTGAGTAAGTCCATAAATAAAATACTATATGAGATGTGGACAGGGCATAAGCCAGTACTCTCTTACCTTATGATTTGGGGGTGTCCGACTTATATCAAACATTTGAAAACTGACAAGCTTGACCTAGGTTTGACAAGTGTCTATTTGTAGAGTATCCAAAAGAGACTAAGGGGTATTACTTCTATCTTGCTGATGAACAAAAAATATTTGTTGGCAATAGGACAGTCTTTGTAGAAAAAGAGTTCCTTGGTGAAAGAACTAATACCTCAAAAATTGAACTTGATGAAGTTCGATCTATAGAAGAACCGATACAATCTAGTAAACTCATAGAGTTGAATTTGATTAGATCAAATCCAGAACCTGTTATAGAAATATCTTTAAGGAGATTCATAAGTACCATATCAACTAGATAGATACTATGGTTTTTTGATCTAGGATGGTGATTCAGTTGAACTCGATGAGAACAATAAGGATCCGATCACCTACATGGATGCAATGTAGAGATCTGACTTCGATAAGTGGCTGAAAGCCATGAAATCCAAAATAGAGTCCATGAAGGTCAATGATGTATGGACATTAGTTGACCCACCTGAAGGGGTAAAACCATAGGGTGTAAATGGATCTTCAAAAGGAAGAGGGGAGCAGATGGAAAGGTGGAGACCTATAAAGCCCATCTGGTTGTCAAGAGTTACCGTCAACGTTATGGTATTGACTATGATAAGATATTTTCTCCTATGGCAATGCTCAAGTCCATTTAGATTATGCTTGCGATAGCAGCACATCTAGATTATGAAATCTGACAAATGGATGTGAAAATAGTCTTCCTAAATGGAGAGCTGGAAGAAGAGATGTATATGATACAACCTGAAGGTTTCATATCCACAGATGAGTCTAAGGTGTGCAAGCTTCAGAGATTCATTTATGGACTTAAGCAAGCATCTCGGAGTTGGAACATATATTTTGATAAAGTGATCAAAATGTGGAGAAGAACTCAGTATATACAGGTGGGTTAAAAACTTTATGATCATATTTTTTTTTTATATGTGGATGACATTCTCTTAATCAGGAATGACATCCCTATATGACAAGGAATAAAGGTTTGGTTGTTATCGCAGTTCTTCATGAAGAACTTAGGAGAAGCATCCTACATCCTTGGGATGAAGATCTATATCAATCCACATACACTGATATTGTGTTGAAACAATTCAGCATGGAGAATTTCAAGAAAGACTATCTTCTAATAGGTCAGAAAATTTTTCTCTCAAAAAGTGATTATCCAATAACTCCTCAAGAGAGAAAGCATATGAGTAGAATTTTATATGCTTTGATAGTGGAATCTATTATGTACGTCATGACATATACAAGATTGGATGCGGCATACTCACTAGGGGTAGTGAGCAGATACTAGTTTGATCTAGGTGAGAACTACTAGAAGTTCGTAAAGACCATCCTTAAGTATTTAAGAAATACTAAGGAATAGTGGCTCATCTATAGAGAATCCAACTTAAAACTTGTGGGGTTTATAGAATTCAATTTTTAGTCAGATCATAATGATAGTAAGAGTATATTGGGATACATTTATATCTTGAATGGTAGAGGAGTCTACTGGAAGAATTTCAAGCAGCACACCATGGCCGACTCTACATGCGAGGCAGAATATATTGCGGCATCCAATGCTGTAAAGAAAGTTGTGTGGTTACGAAAGTTCATTGATGAGCTCGGAGTGGTATCCTCCCTCGATGGCCCTATTTTGTTGTACTGCAACAGCACTGGCACCATTGCTCAAGTGAAGAAATAGAAGTTACATCAGCAGATCAAGCACATTCTGCGCTGCTATTATTTGATCTGATAGATCATGGATCGAGGTGATGTTGAGCTTCAGAAGATCGATGAAAAGAAGAATCTGACTGACTCATTTACTAAAGCCATCGATGTCAAGAAATTTGAAGATTATAAATGGAAGATGGATATACAATATTGTACTGATTGGCTTTAGTCTAAGTGAGAATTGTTGGGAATTGTGTCTTAAAACTAATTATCAGCCTGTTGATGGTTGTACTAATCATTATAATTGTATATAAATTATTAAATTAATAAATATTATTTAGTTTTCTCATCACTTTATGTACAACTTATTTGAACTCCTATTTTGTAATGAAGTTCTTAGAACTATTTGAATCGATATAGGAGGATATATCATTTAATCTTTAAATCTTAGTTCACGACCAAATCATATGCTATTATTATGATGATAGCTATATCAAGTGTAGGTCATTGTGTACCATGTGCGCTAGCTATCTGCTTAACCAAAGAGTATGGAGACACTAACATGGCATGCAAGTGAGACATAGGGGTATGTCTCACTGAACGTGACTAACTGCTGAGCACTCTGTTGTCAAGAGTAGCTCGCGAAGAATATGGGTATAAATATTCCTCCGACCTGAGATCACCATGATGACTTGCAAGAAACTCACTATGCTTTGGTGTCGGACTACCTGAATTTTTAATTCAATGATGAAAGATTTTTAGGCACAGTCAAGTATTTACAAAGTCGATGTGTGAGTCAAGATGGAATTGACCCCTCCGAATAAGTAAGAGTTAATATATCAGTATTTTTAAATTTAGTACAATCTCAGCTGGGATAATCCATAGATAGATTTGAAAAATTAAAATATAATATGGATGACCATATCAGGGTTGACAGTTAAACCCTAGATCACCTTGAGCATTTGGATCCAAGGGATGAATTATACAGTAACCATATGCAAAGGTTCTTGAATGATGCTTTGCAATCTTTCGACCTATCCAAATGTCAGATACCATTGCTAGATGGTCACTTTGATTGGTATAGAAAGATTATTCTATTCGATTCTGGTGGCATAGCAGAAGAATTAGGTGTTTAAAATTTTTATTCAAAACACCTGATCCATCGAAAACTCTAATGTCCAGAAATTTTTGACTACATCAATCAAAGTATAATTAAATTAAACTAGGATAAGAAGAATATCTGTACGTTTATCCAAATTTTTATGAGGCATCCAAGTGTCCACCCTTCGTGTGGAGAAAATTCAGTGCAGGGGTAAAATGGTAATTTTAAAACTTTTTCAAAATCACTATTTTACAGTGGAAATTATTAATTAATCTAATTAATTAATAAAAATTTACCCTACACTAGGATCTAAATATGATATATAGCATGCATGTATTTAAATTTGAAATTCGAATTTGAACAGTAAACACTTTACTGTAATGTGTTCAGAACACAATACCTTTGTGCGGGTAGTAGATCGCCGCAATCTGATCACCGTCAAGAGAGTCTGATTATCATGATGTAGCCACACAGTGTGTCTGGCCTCTGTGGATCGTCCGCACAAAGCTTCCGGTCTGATTGACTCCTCACGAGTGCTAGCTCGTTGTAGAGCCCTTTCGACGATCGATACTGATCGAACTCCTTGATCGATGTCTATCGATTCTTTGGATACTTTGGATCATCAATAGACATGCTTGAGAGGATGTTGAAGATTTTTCTAAAATTTGGTGGGCTCACGACACTTGTAGCTCACCTTCTCACTTCTCGAACTCCATGCTGAAACCCTGAAGAACTCACTGAAACCCTGCGCATATTTTTTCTTTCTTTTCTTTCTTTTTCTCTCGGAAGGATATAGACCTTCACCTTACACACAAGGATTCCTCACATCCAGATTTTCTCTTCAAAATTTTTCTTGCACATGCCCCACTCTTCTTCTCCTTTTAAAACAATGTCAAACATCTTATCCACGTGAGAGGATAAAGATGAGTAATTGCACATTTGAATTCAAATCAAATTTTGAATTCAAATGAAAATCAATTTATCCCTATCCACTAAAGGCATGAGAAGAAGAGGGCGTGGCTTAATTTGTGTGTGAGTGATTTCATGAGAAACATTTTCTCGTGTAATAAATGGGGTGCTAAAAGAGGATAAGGTCAAGGCGCTAAGATTGATTGCTCATTCAAATTCAAACGTTGTTTTGAATTTGAATGGCCAACCAATCATCCTTATCCAGTCATTTGGTGCATTAAAGTAGGGCATGAGGAGGGCTTTGCATGAGGAAGAATTCATGAGAACTTCCTTCTCGTGAATTCAAATGGGTGTAGTGGAAGTGAGGTGGCGCAGGGAGAATGGGTCAAGGTGGTTTCATTATTTAAACCAACCTAATTGAACCAAATAAGTTAGGCCCAATTAGACTAATTTAAATCTAACTTAATTAGGCTTAATTAGGCTCAATAAAATCTTAAACAAATTAGGAATTGATTAAGCCCAATCCCTGATCAAATCAGGGACCAAACCATCTCGACGATTAGGTCAACTCTTAACCTAATCGGGTCAAACCAACTAAATCCAATTCAATTGGACTTGATCCAAAAATAATTACTCAATCAAATTGAGTTAATTATTGAGTTAATTAGCGATCAAGTCACTAATTGAATATCTCATAAATATTGAGTCCAAATCCGATGGGTAATCGGGCATCAGAGTTCATCGATATGTAACCCTGATCGAAGAGTCCCAAACCAGTGGGACTCTTGACCCCGGTACCCAAATATGTGGGACTCATGATCAGAGAATCCTGATTCTTGATCATAGAGTCCCAGACATGTAGGACTCATAGTCCACGAGCATTAGGACTCTTCATCAGCCATCAGATCAGATAGGAACCTCTAATGTGTGTGACCCCACAGGTTCGAACCTAAGACGGTAGCACAGGAACCAATTCCTGTACTAATCGAAGTGACCATCTAGCAATGGTACCCGATGATCGGATAGGTCGAATAGTCACAATCGCAACACTCAAAACCTACGTGAATATGGTTACTGTATAATTCATCATTTTGACCTCTGTGTTTAGGATGACTCAGAGTTAAACTATCAACCCTGATTAGATCATCCGAATCGTGCTCAACTCAAACAGTCCTGTGACTCCTCACAAAGACTACCCTGGCCAAGATTTTGCTAAATTGAAACACGACTGTACACAGCTCCTAAATTGGAGTGGTCAATCTCATCTTGACACACGCACCGACAAGTCAAGTACTTAACTACACCCAGCAGCCTTCCGTCACTGAATTAAAAATTTAGGTAGTCTAGTGCCTAAGTGCAGTGAGTTGCTTGCAAGTCACCGTGGCGGTCTCAAGTCGGAGGGATATTTATACCCATTGTTGATGCAAAAATCCATCGGCATCGGAGAAGCTGGAGTCGAGGGAGTCACGATCACCGTCGGGACCTGTAAAGGAAGTCTAAACCGGAGTTAGGGGTGCTCCGGCATGACCCTCCGATGCTCAAGTTAGTTCTCTGCCACAACAAAAATGGAGTGCTCGAACGAAAATTTTAGCAGAGTTTTTAGATAGAGATTAGAGCTTAGAGAATAACATATCGGGGGGTCCCATTTTATAGGCGGAGGGCGTAACGGATTGACAGCGACATTTGTAACCGCTCGGTAGTGGGCCATTCGGGGCCATGAGGAGTTTGTTACGGAGAATAGTGGAGTGGAGTCGTGGCCATCGCTGTGGCCTGCCACATGGAGCCTGTTGTGGAGAGTGGAGTGATGTCCGTTGTTGTGACTTGCCAGAGCATGATGGAGCTGCGTGGAATCTGTTATAGGAAGTGGAGCAGAGTCGCGGCATTACTGTGGCCTGTCGGGGAGTCCAGGCCTGTCGGCCGAAGCTCGGTTGGGGTGTCTGGTGGAGAGGGGTAGGTCTCCATCTGAGAGGAGCTCGGATGTTGCTGGCGAGCTTTCTACCGTTGGGTGCCTTGGGCGCTAGTACTGCAGGCGAAGGTCATCTACTGTAGAAGCTCAGTCAGGGGCTTTCTGTGGATGAAGTTTAGTTTCACACAGAATCTGACAGAAGGTCGACCGACAGTGGATGTCGGATGGCGCTAGAGAGGTTCACCCACTGGAAGGGTTCGACTGCTGAGCCCACGCGTCGTAGGAGTTCGTCTGGAATCTGTCCGCTACAGAAGTTCGATCGGAGTCTGGTTCCCGTAGAAGTCCAGATGGGGATCATTTGTTGAGGAAGCTCGATCGAAGCCTGCCTGCAATAGAAGTCCGGAAGGAATTCGTTCACAAGGAAAGCTCGGGTGGAGGCTTATAGTAGAAATCCGATGCGGACCGCTCGTAGTAGAAATTCGAAGTAGACCGCTTGTAGTAGTAGCTCGGAGTAGATCGCTTGTAGCAGAAGCTCGGAGTAGATCGCTTGTAGCAGAAGCTCGGAGTAGATCGCTTGTAGTGGGGGCTCAGAGTTCGGCCCTTGTAAGAATTCGGATGAGGTCTACCTGTAATGAGAGCTCAGGGCTGAAGTCCAGCTCCCGTAGGAGCTCGGACGAAGTCTACCTGCAGTAGGAGTTCGAGGAAGAAGTCCGGCTCCCGTAGGAGCCCGGATGAAACCCAGATGGCGGTCGATCGTCGTAGAAACTTGGATGGAGCCCGTCCGTCGTGGAGATCTGCTGTTGGGAAAGTTCGGCCACTAACGAACTGACGTAGTTCTGGAAGAAATTCGGATTGGAGTCGATCGAATCCTGTCGGAAAAGATCTAGAAGGGGTCCAGAGAATGGTTGACCCTTGTAGGAGATCGGCCGATGGTAGAATCCAGAGAGCACTTGGAGCATCCTGATGGACAACCGAAGAAGCTTATCGCCGGAGAAGCCCAGGAGATGCGGCAGGAGTTCGTTCGTCGGGGGAACCCAGTCGACACTTGTGGAAGAAGCTGTGGGAGTTTATCCGTCGGCAGAACTTGAGAATGTTGCGGAAGCTCGACCGTCGGAGAGGTTCGAAATATGTCACCCAAGGTTGGACATCGACAGAGTCTCGGGAGGGTCACTCCTAGAATGAACTTCGACTGGGGGGGTATTTTATACCCAACACTAGTCCCCCTACTTCTGAGTTTGAGTTTCGAATGAAGGAAGTATAGAGAAATTTTTACAGCCGAAGTTGCCCCCTTGAATTCTATGCGCGACCGCCCTCAGATATCCTGGCATTTAATGCGCGCATGCCGGAGTCTTTTCAAATTGGGGTGATCCGAAGAGACTTTTCAAAATTCCAGCTGGAGCATTGCTCTAGGTACGACACAATAATGGCCTTGCCAGCTGTCAGCCGCTTTTAGCCGCCTGCTATGGTGAGTGGGACACGTGGCAAACATGGGTCAGCCTGGGGAGATCCGTGATCATTACAGCGCCGAATCCCAGGGTCTATTTAAACCCACCCTTCTTCCTCCGGGAGTTTCATTCTACCTGAAAGTCCTGTTGGTGCCCGTCTTCTTTCTGAGAGCTCTGACTTTCCTCGGCGTCCGTTTTGACCCTAGGTGTTCTTCGAGTCATCCATGTCCCTGCATCTCTGCATCCTTCGGAGCAGCTTGGGTTAGTTTCGGAACTTTCATTCCTTCTCTCGCCATTTAGGTGTTCCTTCTTCTTCATTTTTCTTCTGCCGCATTCCACCTGTCTGGTTCCCCACAGACCTTTTGTCTCTTATTTTTCTCAATTTTTTTGGGATTTTTAGGGTTTTTGCTTGAAATATCTTCTGGCACCTCCACCTCTAGCGGTTCCAGGAGTTTGTCTGCCTCAGTCTCTCAGAACCCTCATACTGTAGATGAACCCACATCTAGGGCTGGGCCTCGTTCGATTTTTGCATCGGATGCCATTCCCTGTTCTTTGACTCCGGATGAACTTCTATTGATAAGGGTTCAGTATGGAGTTCCTCTGGAGTACGATTTGGAGCTTTCTGATCCCGCCAATCGGGCTAGCACCCCCCACCTAGCCGTTTCTGTTTGTACCAGGAGGCCTTCCGTGCTGGGCTCTGGCTCTTGCTTCCGTCCTTCGTCGTCGCTCTTTTCTGTTTTCTAAACATTTCTTTAGCTTCAGTCGCACCGAACTCCTTTAGGTTTTTGATAGGGTTCTTCTCCCTTTGCCACATAGTCGAAGTTCAGCCATCTCTTCCTTTGTTTAGGTATTTTTACACCTTCAAGCGCCACCCCTCGGCAAAGGACTGGTGGTACTTCTCCTCCTAGTTCGGCTAGAAGGGGTTGCTGAAAGGTGCTCCCTCTTCTATCCATAACTGGAAGGGGAAGTACCTCTACGTCCAATGTCCGACCTTAAAGTTGGGATTGCCCCCTTGGGGCTCCCTGAGGGACTCCGTCCGTCGGGCTCCTAGCCTGGGGGAGGACGACCTTCAAACCACCCAAAAACTTCTTAGTTATCCAACTCCTTCCCTTCCCAACCTTCTGAAGGAGCAATTTCTGTTCAACATCGGCTTGAGTCCCCTCGATCCTGCGAGTATTCCATCATTCCTTTTCTTCTTCTTTTCTTCTTCTCTCCCCCTTCTCTCTCTTTTTTTTTTTTTAACCATGCGTCACCTCTTCCTTTTTTCACTCCATTGCTGATCTCTTTTTTTTCTTTCTTTTTTTTTTTTTTTTTTAGGAATGGACACCGAAGCAGCACGGATGCTTGTCAGGGGACTCAAGGTTCACAAAAGAAAAGGCACTGCAGCCTTCGGGTCGGCAAAGAAGACCAGAACGGAGGAGACGAGCTCGGCCACGCCTGCCCAGGCGGCCCTCACTGTCGATGTTCCTTCAGACGTCGAGCCCCCAATTCCCTAAGCCTTTTCGAGGAGTTCTCCCACCGAGGTTCTCGCTTCGGGGGCCCGCTACGAGGAGGTGCCAGGGGTTGAGAGGGGGAGGAGAAAGAAGACGGTGGCCCGTAGGGTCAGCGGCCGTCGAGCTGCCATCGAAGAATCCCACAGCTCTAAGGAAGAGCCGGTGGAGAATCTCTTTAATGACAGGGACCTGATAAAGCGACTGGTCGATGGGTGCATCCTACCTGAAGTCATCCAGAGGATCATTCGTGCCGATCCTGAACAGTGGATTTGAGACTCTCTGGGGTCCTTTCTCGAGGTAAGCAGATTCACTTTCCTCCTTCCCCTCGCTCCTTCATTCAATTAACTTCTTAGCTTTCATTCTGACCTTCTGGCCGCCCTTGCAGATCGGGCACCAGCTCTTCACCAACATCGATGCGATGAACAAAGAAAGGAGGGATACTATCCAGGCGGAGGAAGGTCGCCAGGCCGAGGCCGCTCGCCTCAAGGAAAAGACTGTCGAGGTAGCCAACCTCCAAGAGGCACTTGAGAAAGAAAAGCAGGCCTCGGAGGAGATGGTGAGGAAGGCGGAGGCCGAGGTCGCAAATTTGATGGAGCAGAGTTCGATTCTGATCTCGGAGGCCAAGGGCCAAGCGGTGGAGGAGTTCAAGGCCTCCGCTGAAATGAGGGACCTGAATGTCAAGTTTAGCCAAGATGCATTCATCAAAGGATTCAAGCTCTGCCAAGAGAAGATGGTCAAGAAATTTCTCGAGCTCGACTTCAGCTTCTTGGATGAGGCATCTGAAGATGAAGCCGGGCCCTCTCCTACTGCCGCTGCCATCGCAGCCCCCCTTCCAAGAACACCGGGCTCTCCAACTCCTGCTTCGGAGGTCTGAGACCTCTGACTTTGTATTTTTCTTTCACTGTGATTTTTCTTTTTTCTTTTGTCTTTAAGAGATATTCAATCAATAAAATTGGGCTCCTCCTTATGGGGAACTTCTCTTCTCTTTTCTTTTTTCTTTCTGCAATGAGCCACGCCTTGACGCTTTTGTCACCCGATGGTAGTGCCCTGTTGAAGTGCTTCCCTTGCCACAGGGAGTTCCGCTGAGGTCTACGATCCGACATCTGAGGAAGAAAATCCATCATCTAACAGAAAAATCGAAGGAGATGGAGGACGAGCTTCGCAGGCTGAGGAAGAGCCACTCAGAGGCCACTACGGAGGCCACCTACTTCCGAAACCTCCACGTGAAAGGGATCATGGATTACAGCCAGAGGAAGGCAAACTTCGAGAAAGAGCTCGAGGAACATAAGAAGTGTGCCAGTGATCGATGTTGGGCTCAGGCTTCCAAGATCAGCTCTCTTGGAGTGAAGCTGTCGGCTGCATGGGAGAAAATCGGCCAGCTGGAAGGAAGCTCATCCTGGCTTTCGACTCAGGCCGACCACGACCAAGAGTGGTCGAAGAAGTTCTCCGACCTTCAGCAACAGCTCTAGGACGTCGAGATGAACTATAATGCATACCGGGCCGACTGGTGCAAGTAGGTGGACGACTATAGGAGGAAGCTCAGGATGGTGACCGATGAGGTTGCCCGCCTTCAAAGGCAATTTTCTGAAGGAGCCCAGTTCGTCCCTATTCGGGACCCCGACGAACTCCAATCCCTGAGAGGAATCATAGAAGAGCTATCCATTGTCCTTGGGGAGGGGAGGACCGAGCTGCAGCAGTTGAAGATCCAGCTGGTATACGAGCAGCAGGCGGTCAAGGACACGGAGGCGGAGTCCGAGGTCCTGAGAAAAAGACTCCGAGAGGTAGAGAACGAAAGCCAACAGTCTCGTCGGATGTATCTGGAGATACTAATAAGGGAGAAAAAATTAGAAGAAGAAGTTGAAAGCTTAAGGCACTCCCTGATGAGGGTTGAAGTCGAAAGTTCGAAGTCGGAAGAAGCCGGGCCCCCTTACGGCTCTTCTTGCATTCCATCCTTCTATGTGTCCTCTTTTTCTGTTCTTGTCGTTTCTTTTCTTTTTTTTTTTTTGGGCCTTCTGGGCTCTGTAACATATACCTTGTTAACGAAATGAAAAAGAGATTTTTGTTACCTTGTCCGCGCATTGTGTTGAATTGTCGTCCGTCGGACTTCTTTCATTTTTTGTCTCGTTCGATGTCGATGTTGTCCGAAAGTTTCTTATTCATTTTTGTATTAGGTCGTCGTTATCAATTTCTTTTGTCTTTTGATTTGTTCGACGTCGACATCATTTGAAGGTTCCTAGCCGTTGTCATGTTGATTTGCCTTTTCGTTCATGATCGTAGATCTCTCTTTCTCTTTCTCCTTCTTCTCTCTTTTTTTTTTTTGCCGTTTGAGTTGCCCTGAGGAAGTCGATTTGTCCTCGACCTGTGTTGAGTTTCCTCTCAGAGACTGAGGGTTTTTAATGGGGGGTCTCCTTCTTCATTGAGATGAGGTCCTTTGTGTCTTTGGTATAGTTTAGCTTCCATTTTTCACTAGTGTAGTCCGTCGCTTTTCCTTCGCATCTCCCTCCTCTTTTTAAGTAAGGGTTCTCCCCAACTTTTTACAGGATCACGAAAGCGTAGAGGGGCCGTCAAGAAGGTTCTCTTTTTTCTTATCAGATCTTGAATGATCGGATCTTAGTTGGCGTCAGGACGAGGTTCTCCTCCTATCCCTGATGTAGTCGTTTTCAGCTCAAGTTAGGATGAGGTTCTCCTCCTGTTCCTAACAGGGCTGTAGGGGCACATATGGGCATTGCAGGGCCTCTCCCCCCATTCGATCTAAAAGTAACCGAGCCTTCGACTTTGCTCATGTTAGGGCGAGGTTCTCCTCCTGTCCCTAACAGGGCTGTGGGGGCACATATGGGCATTGCAGGGCCTCTCCCCCCATCCGATCTAAGGAGAACCGGGCCTTCGACTTTGCTCATGTTAGGGCGAGGTTCTCCTCCTGTCCCTAACAGGGCTGTGGGGGCACATATGGACATTGCAGGGCCTCTCCCCCCATCCAATCTAAGGAGAACCGTGCCTTCGACTTTGCTCATGTTAGGACGAGGTTCTCCTCCTGTCCCTAACAGGACTGTGGGGGCACATAAGGGTGTTGTAGGGCCTCTCCCCCCATCCGATCTAAGGAGAATCGGACCTTCGACTTTGCTCATGTTAGGACGAGGTTCTCCTCCTATTCCTAACAGGGCTATGGGGGCACATAAGGGCATTGTAGGGCCTCTCCCCCCATCCGATCTAAGGAGAATCGGGCCTTCGACTTTGCACATGTTAGGACGAGATTCTCCTCCTGTCCCTAACAGGACTGTGGGGGCATATAAGGGCCGTTATATGGGCCTCTCCCCCAGTCCGATCTTAAAATAACCGAACTTTCAACTTTACTCATGTTAGGATAAGGTTCTCCTCCTATCCCTAATAGGGCTGTGGGGGCGTATAAGGGCTGTTATATGGGCCTCTCCCCGTCCGGTCTTAAAATAATCGAACTTTCAACTTTGCCCATGTTAGGACAAGGTTCTCCTCCTATTCCTAACATGGCTTTGTTTTCGTTGTCTGAAGGGGTTATCCTCGGTCATTACGGGTCCATGCCAAAAGGGAAGGATATGCAAATCTGAAAGGAATTTTGATTTAAAGCAAAGTCGTTAGTAATACATTTACAGATTTTTCAAATCCCATTATCGTAGAAGGTCTGCTCCCCGTCGAGGTCCTCCAGAGATGGAGTTGATGATCCGAATTGAAGGTCGATCTCCGGGCTGCTCTTCCCTCCTCGATGGCTCAGGTTGTGGCAGGACCCTTGGCCAATCCTCTCTACCCTCAGGCCGGCATCGAATGAACCTGTCGAGCTGACCTCGTCTGATGAGCTCCTCGATCTCATCTCAGAGTTGAATACATTCCTCTGTGTCGTGGCCGTGGTCACGATGGTAGAGGCAGAACTTGTTAGGATTGTGCTTTCCGGGATGTGTGCGCATCCTTTCCGGCCTTGGGAGCTGCTCCCTGACCTCCATCAGCACCTGGATTTTTGATGCGTTGAGGAGGGCATAGCTGCGAAATCTTCTTGGGGGAGAGCCCCGTTGAACCCTGCGGTCTGGGCTTCTCCGCCTGCGTGCTCGAGGAGGAGTCTGGGCATGCTTATGCCCGGGAGGAGTCTGAGAATGTGGCCGAGCTTCACTCGCCCTCTTTCAACTGCGGGCTTGCTGGAGTCGCCCGCCTGCCACTCCTTCGTAGCTTCCTCATCCTTTAGCTTGAAGGCTTCCTCTGCTCGGGCATATCCTTCGACCCGAGCCAGCAGATCGATAAAGTCTCTGGGATACTTCTTTTCTAGAGAGAAGAGGAGGTCATTCTTTTGAAGGCCGCTCTTTAAGGCGGCCATTGCAACCGATTGGTCTAGGTTCCGGACCTCCAGGGCAGCAATGTTGAAGCGGTTGACGTAAGCTCGGATGGATTCTCTCTCATTTTGCTTGATGTTGATGAGGGACTCCGAACCTCGCTGGGGACACCGGCTGCTGACGAAATGAGCCATGAACTGGTGACTCATCTGGTCAAAGGAGAAGATTGTACCCGACCTCAGTGTCGAGTATCAATTCCTTGCTACTCCCTTCAAGGTAGATGGAAAAGCTCGACACATGATGGCGTCTGGCGCGCCATGGAGTAGCATCATGATCTGGAAGATCTCCAGGTGGTCGACCGGGTCTGAGGTCCCATCGTAGCTCTCGAATTGGGGGAGCTTGAAGTTCGACGGGATTGGTTCCTGCATGATCATTTGAGAGAAAGGAGGGTCAGTGCAGATGTCCTCACGTAAGCAGTGGGAGCGCGGCGGAGCTCTTCGATCCATCGGTTCATCTCCTGGAATCTCTGATCCAAGAGGTCCTCTCGATTGCGGGCCTCGAGGGTCTTCTGGTGGAGCGGAGGCAGGGACTCTCCAGGGGTTGAATCATGATCGGACGGAGGACTCTCCACCTTCTATTTTTCTTTTCTGGGAAAGACAGGGTGGCTGGCCCATGTGGCCCGCCCGATCGTCGGATTCTGGAACTCTAGCGACGCTCTTTCCAGCCGCACCGATGCCTGCAGCTGTTGCGGCTGCTGCTGCATGGCCTGCATTACTTCGGTGAGGCCTCTGACCTATTGAACCAGTAGGTCAAACTGCTCCATGCCGACTGCCGTCGTTGTCGGAGGAGTAGCCTAGGAAACCAAAGATGAGGCCGGGGCTTGCGGAGCTCACTGAGATTTGGCCGTGGAGGCCATTGACTGCCTAGTGGATGCCCTTCGGGGAGGCATCAGGTGGAGATCAGGCAGGCAACCGAAGGAGGAGATGTCAGAGAAGATGATCAGAGGTGGTTCCGTTAAGCGCTCCTTTAAGAACAAGGGTACTGCGAAGACACAGGCCCCTTCTCTAGCGCCAATCTTATTGATGCAAAAATCCATCGCGTCGGAGAAGCTAGAGTCGAGGGAGTCACGGTCGCCGTCGGAACCTGCAAAGGAAGTCTAAACCAGAGTTGGGGGTGCTCCGGCAAGACCCTTCGATGCTCAAGTCAGTTCTCTGCCTCAACAAGAATGGAGTGCTCGAACGGAAATTTTAGCAGAGTTCTTAGATAGAGATTAGAGCTTAAGAATAACATATCTGGGGGTCCCCATTTTATAGGCGGAGGGCATAACAGATTGACAGCGACATCTGTAACCGCCCGATAGTGGGCCGTTCGGGGCCATGAGGAGTTTGTTATAGAGAGTAGTGGAGTAGAGTCATGGCCATCGTCGTGGCCGACCACGTGGAGCCTGTTGTGGAGAGTGGAGTGATATCCGTTGTCGTGACTTGCCAGAGCATGATGGAGCCACGTGGGATCCATTATATAAAGTGAAGCAGAGTCGCGGCCATTATTGTGGCCTACCGAGGTGTCCAGGCCTGTCGGCCGAAGCTCGATTGGGGTGTCTGGTGGAGAGGGGTAGGTCTCCATCTGAGAGGAGCTCGGATGTTGCTGGCGAGCTTTTTACCATTGGGTGGGCGCTAGTACTGCAAGCGAAGGTCATCTGCTGTAGAAGCTCGGTCAGGGGCTTTCTGTGGATGAAGTTCAGTTTCACGCAAAATCCGACAGAAGGTCGACCGGCAGTGGATGTCGGATGGTGCTAGTGAGGTTCACCCGCTAGAAGGGTTCGGCTGCTGGAGCCCGCGCGTCATAGGAGTTCATCCGGAATCTGTCCGCTACAGAAGTTCGGTCGGAGTCTGGTTCCCGTAGAAGTCCGGATGGGGATCATTTGTTGAGGAAACTCGGCCAAAGCCTGCCTGCAATAAAAGTTCGGAAGGAATTCGTTCACAAGGGAAGCTCGGGTGGAGGCTTACAGTAGAAATCCAACGCAGACCGCTCGTAGTAGAAATTCGAAGTAGACCGCTTGTAGTAGAAGCTCGGAGTAGATCGCTTGTAGCAGAAGCTCGGAGTAGATCGCTTGTGGTGGGGGCTCGGAGTCTGACCCTTATAAGAATTCAGATGAGATCTACCTGCAATGGGAGCTCAGGACTGAAGTCCGGCTCCCGTAGGAGCTCGGACGAAGTCTACCTACAGTAGCAGTTCGGGGAAGAAGTCTGGCTCCCGTAGGAGCCCGGATGAAACCCAGAAGGTGGTCGACCACTGTACAAACATGGATGGAGCCCGTCCGTCATGGAGATCTGCTGTTGGGAAAGTTCAGCCACTGACGAACTAATGTAGTTCTGGAAGAAATTTGGATTGGAGTCGATCAAATCCTGTCGGAAAAGATCCAGAAGGGGTCCGAAGAATGATTGACCCTTGTAGGAGATCGGCCGATGATAAAATCCAGAGAGCACTTGGAGCAGTCTGATGGACAACCAAAGAAGCTTATCGCCGGAGAAGCCTGGGAGATGCGGCAGGAGTTTGTCCGTCAGGGAAACTCGATCGACACTTGTGAAGAAGCTGTGGGAGTTTATCCGTCGACAGAACTTGGGAATGTTGCGGAAGCTCGACCGTCGGAGAGGTTTGGAAATATGTCGCCCAAGGTTGGATGTCGGCAGAGTCCCGGGAGGGTCACTCCTGGTATGAACTTCGGTTGGAGGGGGATTTTATACCCAACACCCATATTCCATCGGACAAATCTTGACAGTAGAAATAGCTCTGGAGTCGGTCATGTTCAGTGCAGATGTACCCTTACATCTCTCCTGTATGCCATACCAGTGTCTCCACACTCATTGGTTAAGAGGACAACCAACCTATATGGCACACAAGACCTATGCTTGATAAATATTATCGTCCTTGGTAACAACGTATCATTTGATCGCGAACAGATTTAAGGACTAAACAACAAATCCTCCTTTGTTGAGTCTAAATAGTCCTAAGGACTTCACCACAACATAGGAGTTCATTAGAAGATGAAATATTTTATGATGAAAAATACCAAAATAATATTTATTAATTCATAATTCATGTACATATACAAAAATAAGCACAACCGTCAACAGCTGACGATTGGCTTTGGGACACTATTCCCAACAATCTCCCACTTGGCCTAAAGCCAATCGGTGCAGTATCTAATACCCATCTTCGATTTGTAGTCATCGAACTCCTTCACTGCAATGGCTTTAGTGAATGGGTCGGTCAGGTTCTCCTTTCCATTGATCTTCAGAAGGTCGATGTCACCTCGATCCATAATTTTTTGGATGAGATGGTAGTGGCACAGAATATGCTTCGTCCGCTGGTGTGCTTGGGTTCCTTCGTCTGAGCAATGGCTCCAGAGCTGTCACAGTAGAGCAGAACTGGACCAACAAGAGAGGATGCTACTCCGAGCTCGGTGATGAATTTCCTCAGCCACACCACTTCTTTGACAGCATCTGATGCAGCGACATACTCCATCTCACAAACTGAATCAGCCACTGTGTGTTGCTTGGAACTCTTCCAGCAGATAGCCCCACCATTAAGGATAAAAATAAATCCCAACACACTTTTGCTGTCATCATGATCAGACTGGAAACTAGAGTCTGTAAATCCTATAAGTCTCAAGTCTGATTCACCATAAACAAGCCACTGGCCTTAGTATTTCTTAAATACTTCAGGATGGTTTTAACAACCTTCCAATGATTCTCCCCTGGATCAAATTGGTATCTACTCACTACCCCTAGTGAGTATGCCACATCTGGTCGTGTACATGTCATGGCGTACATGATAGATCCCACTGTCGAAGCATATGGAATCCTACCCATACGCTCTCTCCTTGAGGTGTTGTCGGACAATCCCTCTTCGAGAGAGAAATTCATGGCCTATCGGTAGATAGCCTTTCTTGGAATTCTCCATGCTGAACCTCTTCAGCATAGTATCTATGTACGTAGAATGGGATAAACTAAGCAACTTTTTAGATCTATCCCTATAGATCCTCATCCCTAGGATGTAGGAAGCTTCTCCCAAATCCTTCATGGAGAACTGTGACGACAGTCAAATCTTTATTCTCTGTAATGCAGGATATCATTTCCGATTAAGAGAATATCATCCACATACAATACAAGAAATACCACTACTGGACCATTAGCCCACTTATAAATGCGGGCTCTTCTCCATTCTTAACAAAGCCATACGTCTTGATCGTCCTATCAAAATGTATGTTTCAACTCTGGGATGCCTGCTTAAGTCCATAAATGAACCTCTGTAGTCTGCACACCTTAGACTCATCAGTTGATGTGAATCCTTCAGGTTGTATCATATACACCTTTTCATCCAGCTCTCCGTTTAGGAAAGCTGTCTTCACATCCATCTGTCTGATTTCATAGTCCAGATGGGCAGCTATCGCAAGCATAATCTGAATGGATTTGAGCATTTTCACAGGAGAAAACATCTCATCATAGTCTATACCATAATATTGACGATATCCCTTGGCAACCAGACGGGCTTTATAGGTTTCCACCTTTCCATCTGTGCCTCTCTTCCTCTTGAAGACCCACTTACACCCTATGGGTTTTACTCCTTCGGGTGGGTCAACCAATGTCCACACATCGTTGACCTTCATGGACTTCATTTCGGATTTCATGGCCTCTAGCCATTTCTCAAAGTCGGGTCTCTGCATTGCATCCATGTAGGTGATCGAATCCTCATCATTTTCATCAAGTTTGATAGGATCATCATTCCAGACCAAGAAACCATAGTATCTGTCCGGTTGACGTGATACTCTACCAGATCGCCTTAAGGGTGCTTGTACAATGGGCTCCGGATCTGATCTAATCAAATCCGATTCAGGTTCAGCAACTTGTGTCGGTTTTTTCACCTGTCGAACTTCGTCAAGTTCGATCTTAGAGGCAACAGTCCCTTCACCAAGGAACTCTTTTTCCAAAAAGATTGCCTTAAGACTGACAAACACCTTTTGCTCATCAGCTAGGTAGAAATAATACCCTTTGGTCTCTTTTAGGTATCCTATAAAATTATACTTGTCAGACCTAGGTCCTAGCTTGTCCATAATTAAATGTTTAACATAAGCCAGACACCCCCAAATCCTAAGGTGTGAGAGTACTGGCTTACGTCCTATCCATATCTCATATGGAATTTTGGTTACAAACTTACTCAAAACTCTATTTAGAAGGTAACAAGCCGATTCAAGCGCATATCCTTAGAAGGAGATCGGCAGACCAGCAAACCCCATCATGGATCGAACCATGTCCAACAAGGTCCGATTCCTCCTTTCAGATACACCATTATGCTGTGGTATTCCAGGAGGAGTCCATTGAGAGAGAATCCCATTCTCCAAAAGATATGTCAAAAACTCATTTGAAAGGTATTCACCTCCTCGATCAGATCGAAGAGTTTTAATACACTTCTCAGTTTGTTTTTCTACCTCATTTCGGAATAGTTTGAATATTTCAAACGACTCCGACTTATGCTTCATTAAACAGACATACCCGTACCTCGATAGGTCATCTGTGAAGATTATGAAGTAGAAATATCCACCTCTTGCATTTGTGCTCATGGGTCCACATACATCAGAATGTACCAGACCCACGAGTTCACTGGCTCGCTCACCTTTTCCAATAAAAGGTGATTTGGTCATTTTACCAAGAAGATTGGACTTACAGGTTGAAAGTGATTCACAATCACCTACATCAAGAATTCCTTCTTGAGCCAACCTGTTTATCCTGTTCTTATTAATATGACCTAGCCTACAGTGCCAAAGGTAGACTTCTGACACATTATCTATTCTAGGGCGTTTACCAGAGGTTTGAACCACATTAACAGGTTGTGATAGAAAGTAAATTTCATTATAAAGTTGTCCAATAAACATTGTAACACCATTCAAAATAATATTATAAATATTTTTTTTATTAAAAATTGATAACCGTTCATGGCCAAAAGGCCTATAGAAATAATATTTAATAAAAAGCTGGGACAATAGTGACATTCACTCAGAATTATATTTCGAGAATTGATTACAAGGTTCATGATTCCTAATGCTAGAACTGAAACTTTGCTTCCATCTCCAACGTTCAGGAACCTCTCGCCTTCATCAAATCTCCTATTGACCTGCAGACCTTGCATCGAATTGCAAATATGATAAGGGCTTCCCGTATCCAATACCCAGGCAGTAGTATCACAAATGAAAAAGTTGCAAGGTGTTATCATATAAGTACCTTGCTTCTTCTTTGGCCTGTTCGGGTCTAGTGAGACAATGTATAGAGGACAGTTCCTCTTCCAGTGCCCCTGCTTCTTGCAAAAGAAGCACTTCGCCTGACTCTGGTCGGGCTTGCACTTCTTGGTCTGACCCTATGCAGACATCCCAGCATGCAGCTGCACCTTCTTATTCTTCTTCTTCTTGTTCTTCTTTCCTTTCTTAAAGGGTCGATGACCAGAAGAAGACCCTCCCACAACATTCACCGACTCCTTATGGAGCTGGTGATCCTTCTCAAAGTTCTGCAGCAACCCCAACAAGCCGTGGTAGTTCACTGCAGGCTTTGTCATTCGAAAATGAGTAAGGAAGGGAAAAAAGGACTTGGGCAGAGAATTAAAGATCGCATCCTTACCGAGCTGCTCGTGCAGGAAAAAACCCAGTTTACTTAGGCGCTCAATCATTTTGATCATGTACAGTACATGATCAGTGACTGAGGCTCCATCCCTCATCCAGCATTAAAAATGGCACAACTAGTTTTATGCCTTTCAACATCGTCAGGCGTGCCAAAAGAGTCATTCAACATTTGAAGCATCTCTTGTGGCTGGGCGTTCTTGAACCTGCGACTGAACTCATCATTCATTGCCGCCAGCATTATGCACCGGACATTGGTGCGGTCGTTGAGCCACTTCTGGTAAGTGTCTCGGACTGTCCCTCTAGCGTTCAGGACTGGCTCCTCAGGTGTCGGATCCGTTACTACATAAAGGATCCACTCATGCTCAAGGATGATTTTTAATTTTCGATACCAACTATCGAAATTAGGTCCCATGAGCTTGTCATTATCTAATAATGATCGGAGCGACAGGGTAGTGGCCATAGCTGCATAAAAAAAAGTCAGACCTATATTAGTACATAAATTATTAATACTAAAGACTTGGACTTTAGTCTAAAGTTTCTCCCAGTATTTTTACGAATTGGTAGCCTCAACCTCCAATTCGAGGAATTACTTTAATTTCTTAGTGGGTACTAGAATCTACACAGACTACACACGAGCCCAGTTTTGGTTGGTCAACCCATGTGCATCTATGGGTAGGTTCATAACCAATTATTTCTCTAAACAACTTCTAGTAATTAATTTTGCTCCAGAACCTAATCAGTAGGCTTTGGCCTCCACTGAAAAAATCTGGTTAGGTCCAACCATTAACATGATTTGATTTGGTGAATCGGACCAATAAATGATCAAGCCCGACTTTGATCGGCCAACCTAACCACCATCAAAAAGACTCAAATCAAATTATCATACTATGAATGATAATTTCATTAGTCAATAAGCACCAGGCCTTTGGGCCTCCAATGATTATTAAACTAATGGACTCATTATCACTCACTTAATGGGAGGCTATGACTTAGTTATCAATATAACTTAATCATTTTTAGGACCTAATATTTTTTTTTTTGAGGATTTTATTAAAGAATAGATGAGAAGAAAATATCCAGTCAATTTCAATCCTCCCACTGACTTCACCAAGTCAGATTAAAAAAGATTTACTTAAAGCTGGCATTAGGAGCACCTAAATCAGTCAAACTGATTTACCTAATGACATGGGTGAGCCCTAATCACCAAGTGATCTAATCAAAACCTAATTCACCAGGTTGGCCAGGTAAGTGAGATCAGTGGTGGGGATAAGCCTTTAACTCATCAAAGATCGAATCACTGCGAGTAGCTCCCGCTTAAAAACCACTGGTCAAACTGCCAAACTTACCTTAGACACCAACCGGTTCATTAGTTTTAATTTGATCAACTTAGTTAATAGGGTTCCACCGCATAGCCATGAATTAAGTCCATCTTGGTCTAGTTAAAGATATGGACCCATTCAACTACAACTATTGCGGTTGAGTCTAGAGTATCCTTGACCTAATCTAATTCAACTTTTGATTAGATTTGACCAATTACTCTAATTTAGTCCATTTCTTTAAGCTAACCTTAGGTCTAACCCAATTATGGACCTAATCCATGTAACCCATTGACCCATAAATTTATGCAATTGTCTTAGGTCTTAATTCACAATTCTAGACCTACTAGACAACACTTAATTCTTTTAATTAAGTATTTGGGCTGATGGGTCAGGGTTTGGTATTTCGAAAAAATTTTCAAATTTGAAAGTTTTATTTTCTGTTCACCAAATATGTTGACTTATTACACAAATATATCAGCACATTTCATAAATAGCAATCCTATTGCTAATTACATAACAAAAATAACTCAATCAAAATAAATTATGAATATTTCTTTCACTGCTTCATCTGCATGGGATATAACCGCATCGGCACCCCTACGACCATAGGAGACCCCATCGAATGGGAAGAGAGGGCCTTTAAACCCTACTTTTTTCCTATGATCGGACAGCCATGGCAACCAACCCAATTCGATTACTTGCTACTTGGATCAAGTATATCTAAATATACCAATTTCAAAATTTAAATTTTAAATTTTAAATTTTGAATTTTAAATTTCAAACAAATTTCAAATTTCAAATTTTTGAATTTTAAATTTTGAATTTCAAATTTAAAATTTCAACCAAATTTCAAATTTTAAATTTTAAAATTTTGAATTTCAAATTTCAAATTTCAAATTTCAAATTTTAAATTTCAAATTTTTGAATTTTAAATTTTGAACAACTTTCAAAATTTAAATTTCAAATTTTAAATTTCAAATTTCAAATTTAAACTTTTAGATTATAACTTAGTCTATGCATGCAAATATATATATCATATCTAAGAACCCGTTCTGATACCATTTATGGAGAAAATTCAGTACAGGGATAAAATGGTAATTTTAAAATTTTTTCAAAATCACTATTTTACAGTAAAAATTATTAATTAATCTAATTAATTAATAAAAATTTATCTTACACTAGGATCTAAATATGATATATAGCATGCATGCATTTAAATTTAAAATTCGAATTATATAGTAAACACTTTACTGTAATGTGTTCAGAACACAATACCTTTGTGCGGGTAGTAGATCGCCGCAATCTGATCACCGTCAGGAGAGTCTAATCATCCGATGCAGCCACACAGCATGTCTGCCTCTACGGATCGTTCACATGAAGCTCCCATTCTGATCGACTCCTCATGAGTGCTAGCTCATTGTAGAGCCCTTTCGACGGCCGATGCTGATCGAACTCCTTCGATCGATGTCTGTTGATTCTTCAGATGTTCTGGATCATCAGCAGTCATGCTTGAGAGGATGTTGAAGATCTTCTTAAAATTTGATGGGCTCACGACACTCGTAGCTCACCTTCTCACTTCTCAAACTCCAGGCTGAAATCCTGACGAACTCACTAAAACCCTGCGCATACTTTTTCTTTCTTTTCTTTCTTTTTCTCTCAGAAGGATATAGACCTTCACCTTGCACACAAGGATTTCTCATGCCCAGATTTTCTTCCAAAATTTTTCTTGCACATGCCCCACTCTTCTCCTCCTTTTAAAATAATGTCAAACATCTTATCCATGTGAGAGGATAAAGATGAGTAATTGCACATTTGAATTCAAATCAAATTTTGAATTCAAATGGAAATTAATTTATCCCTATCCACTAAGGGCATGAGAAGAGGAGGGCGTGGCTTAATTTGTGTGTGAGTGATTTCATGAGAAACATTTTCTCGTGTAATAAATGGGGTGCTAAAAGAGGATAAGGTCAAGGTGCTAAGATTGGTTGCTCATTCAAATTCAAACTTTGTTTTGAATTTGAATGGCCAACCAATCATCCTTATCCACTCATTTGGTGCATTAAAGTAGGGCATGAGGAGGTCTTTGTGTGAGGAAAAATTTATGAGAACTTTCTTCTCGTGAATTCAAATGGACACAGTGGAAGTGAGGTGGCGCAGGGAGAATGGGTCAAGGTAGTTTCATTATTTAAACCAACCTAATTGAACCAAATAAGTTAGGCCCAATTAGACTAATTTAAACCTAACTTAACTAGGCTTAATTAGACTCAATAAAATCTTAATCAAATCAGAAATTGATTTAGCACAACCACTGATCAAATCAGGGACCAAACCATCTCGACGATTAGGTCAACTCTTAACCTAATCGGGTCAAACCCAACTGAATCCAATTCAATTGGACTTGATCCAAAAATAATTACTCAATCAAATTAAGTTAATTAATGATCAAATTACTAATTAAATCTCTCATAAATATTGAGTCCAAATCCGATGGGTAATCGGGCATTAGAATTCACCGATATGTAACCCTGATCGAAGAGTCCCAAACCAGTGGGACTCTTGACCCCGGTACCCAAAATGTGTGGGACTCATGATCAGAGAATCCTGATTCTCGATCACAGAGTCTCAGACACATAGGACTCATAGTCTACAAGCATTAGGACTCTTCATCAGCCATCAGATCAGATAGGAACCTCTAATGTGTGTGACCCTGCAGGTTCGAACCTAAGCCGGTAGCACAGGAACCAATTTCTGTACTAATCGAAGTGACCATCTAGCAATGGTACCCGATGATCGGATAGGTCGAATAGTCACAATCACAACACTTAGAATCTACATAAATATGGTTACTATATAATTCATCCTTTTGACCTCTGTGTTTAGGACGACTCAGGGTTAAACTGTCAACCCTGATTAGATCATCCGAATTGTGCTCATCTCAAATAGTCCTGTGACTCCTCACAAAGACTACCCTGGCCAAGGTTTTGCTAAATTGAAACATGACTATACACAGCTCCTAAACTGGAGTGGTCAATCTCATCTTGACACACGCACCGACAAGTCAAGTACTTGACTACACCCAGCAGCCTTCCGTCATTGAATTAGAAATTTAGGTAGTCCAGTGCCTAAGTGTAGTGAGTTGCTTGTAAGTCACCATGGCGGTCTCAGATCGGAGGAATATTTATACCCATATTCTATCAGAGCAAATCTTGACAGTAGAAATAGCTCCGAAGTCGGTCACGTTCAGTGCAGATGTACCCTTATATCTCATCTGTATGTCATACCAGTGTCTCCACACTCATTGGTTATGAGGACAACCAACCTATATGGCACACAACGACCTATGCATGATAAATGTTGTCATCCTTGGTAACAACGTATCATTTGGTCACGAACAGATTTAAAGACTAAACGATAAATCCTCCTTTGTCGAGTCTAAATAGTCCTAAGAACTTCACCACAACATAGGAGTTCATTAAAAGATGAAATATTTTGTGATAAAAATACCAAAATAATTTTTATTAATTCATAATTCATGTACATATAAAAAAATGAGCATAACCATCAACAGGCTGATGATTGGCTTTGGGATACTATTCCTAATACTTCAATGGTGATCCATATAGAAATTGAACCAAAAATAGTGCTCCTCCTTCACCTTGCTTCAAGAGTTCTAGCCCCGAGAACTCGACTAACCCTGTATCAATTAGGTTTCTCTAAAAACCTAACTCGATCCTCTCAGAACCTCCTTTGAACTTCTGATTCTCCTTCTTTAGGATCTTTCCAATCCTTATTAGGATCAGATAAGGCTTTGTCTTAAATCCCAAAGTCATGTCTTAAAACTAAGATGGGTTGTAAGAAAGAAGGGAGAGCTATGGAGATGAAAATGAAAACTCGATGTGAATACCCCGGATACCTAGCATCCAGGCCTTTTTATAGCCACTAGAGGGACACCAAAAGAGAAAGACACACTTCATCCAAGAGGCCTATCTGATCTGATTATCAGAGATAAGAGTTCCTTCAAGTAGAAGGACTATGACCAATGATACATCGATTTGCACCTTCACCTGTGCGCGTGATCATAGAAGGGATGTTTTCGCATCCCTTCTCAAATCAAAAAAACCCACAAAAATTCACTTGGATAGGAAACTCATTTTTGATTCTAGGAAACTTGATAAGGTGATAAAAATCTCATGGAAAGATGTTATCCTCACACCTTTTCATGCGAGTTTTGATCACAGCATGCGCACGCATGTGAGGAGGTTTCTAGCATCCGTTTGGCCCTCTGATAAATATGAAAAAAATCCAGATAAATCACCAAAAATAGATAATCAAATGTAGAATATTATTGACAGAAATTGGTCCAATTTGAATGAGTTTGGTTAGGAGAAGGACTCTCTAAAATAAGAGGAAATGCGACACTTCAACGTACGTGCACTAGAGACCTTCACTTTTCCAATTTTTTTCTCTACCCCAAATAATCCAGAAAAAATCCATATCATACTTTGAGATGTGCATCAGAGGATGAAGGGTGATATGGCCTACCACACGTATCTTAATCCCATGCCAGAAGGACTCCTCCTTCTGCTCACGCCAACATGCGCATGCAAAACCTGTTTTGCGCCAAGAGTCCTTCACAATTTGGACTCTTCATCATTAGTGTTAACTTGAGATGTGGCACCCTTATTTGGGTTGCTTCCAGGTGGCACAACCTGACCCAAATGTTCACCAAATGGGCTAGCTAATTAGCAAGGAATGAGACCAAATTGATCTCCAATGGAGCTAGGGTTTCCGCACGTACTAGCATGCTTATCGGGAACCCTAATTGAATCTAAAATTTCAATCAACCTTATGAAAAGGGTCCTTGAATAATTTTTATATATGTGTGATTCATTGGATTTCACATCTAGCCAGGAGTAAATCTATATATAAGTTAATCAAATTTGATTAGATTTCAATCTTACCGATTTAGGCCCAATTGAGCTAACCCGAGTTCAATAATTAGAATCTTTTCTAATTGACAATCGAATTGAACTCTTTAATTTGATCAAACCTGCAAGTTAAGATTAACATCTAATAATATATCATGACTATCTAGAAGATGTGAAATTTGATAGAAATACCAAATATATCCTTCAGTAGTAAGTTGTCATGCAATTCAATCCTTCGATCATCCCTGCACCCTGAATATGTTTATGAGTATGGAATCATGTCAAACTCAAATACATATTCATATTGATTCTCAATTAACCAATGGTGACTTTGATAAAGTAGCATTAGAAATTTTTTCTAATCTCCTTCTTGCTTTTGGTCAAAAGATTTTTTTTGAGTCATCACGAGATGAGAATACACAGGATGCGATCTCCTCTTACTAGGAGTGATCGATTCTATGTTGACCTACTCACAACCTTCATACGCACTCCACCATATCCAAAAACCCCGTACATATCTTAATGTCATGCCTAGGTATGAACCAAAATATGAATTCATGTGCATAAGGTTCCATGGTGATCTCAGGTCTAGAATTACTTACACAACTCTCACTTAGAGAACCATCTTTGACATGCAAGTAAGGCTTCCATAAGATATTTTCTTTCATTGAGCCATTTCAGTAGACTCATTTTCAAATAAGCACCCACATCCTTGTATTAGTGTCCCACATAAGTAGCTAGTGAGATCTACCACCCTCTCCATCGAGCATACATAGGATATATCAGTCTTTTTGAAACATTGATTGCCAACTCAATGCTCCTAGATCAGGAATATCTAAGATTAGGATTTTTGGATTTTATGTCTCACTAGCATGACCTATTTATATCTCCTAAAACTATTGCCCTAATCTTTGGGGTTCATAATAATCTTACACATAATAAGATGTAGCTAAAATGATGAATCAATACCTCAAATAATAAATGTCATTATATGAGTTGAAAAGTTATAAAAAAAATTCCATCGCAACATACTTGCGATTGGCTTATAGGGTATTCTTCTTTCAATCTCTCACTTACACTAAAGCCAATCGCCTTTGTATTTCAATCCCATACAATCAAGATGGCGATCAAATAACTTTTGTGGTATGACCTTAGTGAATGGTCTGCTATATTGTTCTTTGTGTCCACTCATTCAAGGATAATATCTTGTCTTTCTACAATTTCTTGAATGAGATGGAAGCATCTGAGGATGTGCTTAGATCTATGATAAGACCTAAGTTTCTTAGCTTGAATAATGGCCCTAGTGTTATCATAATAGAGTGGCACTGGTCCTTCAATCTTAGAAACGACTCCTAATTCCATGATGAATTTCTTTACCCAGACAACTTCCTTAATGGCTTCACTAGCAGCGATGTACTCTATCTCAGTGGTTAAGTCAGCTACTGTCTGCTGCTTGAATCTCTTCCAACTCACTATCCCACCATTTAGGATAAACACGTAGCTTGATATTTTCTTGCTATCATCTAGATCAGATTAAAAACTAAAATCTATATATTCCTCTAGTTTCAACTCTAATCCTCCTCCATATATGAGAAAAGTATCTTTAATCCTTCTTAGGTACTTCAGAATATTTTTCACAGCTTTTCAATAATTCTCCTTGGATCAACCTAAAATTTATTAGCTATGCCTAAAGCATAAGCTACATCAAGCCTGGTACATAGCATGGCATACATAATTGATCCCACATTCAAAGCATAAGGGATTTTATTCATCCTTTTTCTCTCCTCTAGTGTCTTAGGACATATTTTCTTAAGAGATATATACCATGATTTGCAGGCAGGTAACCTCTCTTACTTGCCTGCATATTAAATCTCTTTAATATGAGATCTATGTATCTGATTGAGATAAGTCTAACATCCTTTTAGATCTATCTCTATGGATCTTTATACCTAGTATATAGGATGCTTCATCCAAATCTTTCATAGAAAACTTATTCGATAGCCAAATCATGATCGATTACATCATTGGGATATCATTTCCAATAAGTAGTATGTCATCGACATACAAACCAAGAAGATAATAGCACTCTCACTTATCTTCTTATACACACATGCCTTATCCTTATTTTTGATAAAGCCAAACTCTTTAACTGTTATATCAAATCAAATGTTCTAGCTCCTCGAAGCTTGCTTCAATCCATAGATGGACTTCTTTAGCTTACATACTTGATTTGCCCTCCCACTTGAGATAAATTTCTCTGGCTGAGTCATATAGACCTCTTCCTCTAGATTATCATTGAGGAAAATGGTCTTGATATCCATCTACCAGATCTCATAGTCATAGTATACCATTATAGCAAGTAAAATTTGGATGGACTTGAGCATAACCACTAGTGAGAAGGTTTTATGATAGTCAATTCCTTACCTTTGTCTGAAACCCTTCACCACCAACCTAGCTTTGTAGATTTTTATTTGGCCATCTACTCCGATCTTCTTCTTGAAGACCCACTTGCACCCTATTGGGGTCACACCCTTAGGCACATCAATCAATGTCTATACTTGGTTGGTGTATATTAAGTCCATCTCTGATTTTATGACTTCCAGCCATCTGTCTGAGTTTCTACTCATGATGGCTTTTGAATAGGTCAATGGATCAGCATCTTGAATGATGTTGATCAAATTATCATTCTCAATGATAAAATTATATCTCAGAGGTGCTTGACGTACTCTATCTGACTTCAGAGAGGAGGTGTGTATTGTGGATGCACCTTATCTTTGGGTACTTCTGATTGAGGAACTTCTTGTAGTTCAAACATAGGTATTTCGGGATCAGTTTGTAGATTCTGAACTTCAATAAGTTCAATATTCCTCCCATTGCCTCCTTCTTAGATGAATTCACTTTTCAAGAAAGTGCCGTGCCTATTAATAAATATCTTTTGTTCAGTAGGATGATAGAAGTAGTATCCATTAGTTTTCTTAAGATACCCTACAAATCTATACTTGTCTGATCTAGCACTAAGCTTATGTCCAAAAATATTTTTGACATAAGCAGGACAGCCTCAAATCTTAAGATGTTTAAGATTAGGCTTCATTCCCTTCCATATTTTATATGGTGTGCTTGCAACAGACTTTGAAGGCACCCTCTTTAAAATATATGTCGCAGTATATAGGACATATCCCCAGAAAGATATTGAGAGATCTGTGAAGCACATCATAGATCACACCATATCCATCAAAGTATGATTCTTTCTTTCTGCTGTATCATTTAACTGGGGTGTATAAGGAGGGGTCTATTCAGAGAAAATCCCTTTACTTTTAAGATGATCAAGAAATTTACTAGATAAGTATTCTCCTCCTCGATCAGATCGAAGAACCTTGATATTTTTTTTAATTTATTTTTTGACCATATTTTGAGACTCCTTGAACTTATCAAAGGCTTCGAATTTATATTTCATAAGATATACATATCCGAATCTTGATAGATCATCTGTAAAGGGGATAAAATAGGAGTATCCTCCTTTGGCCTAAATTGTCATCAATCCACATATATCTGTATGTACTAGGACTAACAACTCATTCATCTGCTCTCTATGTCTAAAAAATGAGTCTTGGTCATCTTACCCATGAGACAAGATTCACAAGTTTTCAATGATTCATAATCATATGGGTCAAAGAATTCTTCTTTGTATAATTTATTTATCTTTGACTCATTAATATGATCAAGATGGCAATATCAGAGATATGTGATATTCATATCTTCTCTCTTTCTTTTCATATTTTTTTAATAAAAAAAATATTTTCATTGAGTACAAGAATTAAAAGATTGTTATCAATGTAACCACTGCCATAAAATTCATTAAAAAAAAAAATGGAGCATCTATTTTCTATTAGCCTTATTTCATAACCTTGTTTTAAGAATAAAAGTATAGAAATAATATTTCTAATGACCTTTGGTATGTAATAACAGTCTTTCAATTCTAAAATTTTGCCCAAAGGCAAATCAAACATATAGGTTCCCACAGCCTCTGTGCTAATGAACTCTCTATTTGCGCTATAAAGCTCAAGGTCACCTCTTTTCAGACTTTTGATATTCTATAGTTACTGTAATGAATTATAAATATGTGATCTACAGACGGTATCAAATACCCAAGTATTAGAGTCTGAGCCACTCAATAAAAAATAGGTCTGTATCATATACACACTTTTTGGTACTATACTTGCACCCTGCTTCAATTTTGCAAGATAATTCTTGTAATTATTCTCTCAATATCAAAATTTGCCACAAAATGAATAGATAATATTCATGTGGATATCTTTTGCCTTCTTATTATTACTGATCGATCTAGGATCAGAAATATTCAGAACATCAGAATCTTCTCCAATATGAACCTAATTTGTAAGTTCCTCAACCAATCCACATAGTTAGGATCGATCATATTTCATGTAGTAAAAATAAAAAGTTATAATAAAAAATAATTGTATAAGTAGACCACTCATATTTGACATGCATAACTAGATGAGGTCTTTTAACTAGTTATGTCTTCCACTATTTTATCGGATACCATAACCCTCTCTTATGGTAAACGAGAAACTCTAATTCGATTTCTTAATGGGATTGAGACCCTAATTCCTCAATGAAGCCTTGTGAATATCATAACAAATCCCAATGAGTTCAAAGGTAGAAAAACCTATCCAATTGCAACTCATGTAATTCTCAACATAATTCTTACCTCTAAAAGCACTCATAGCCTTGTGGATATCACAACAAACTATAGTATTGTTAGTTAAGTCAGATCTTTCATTTTCATACAGTCATATCTAAAAATATTATCCTTGTGGATATCACAATAAAGTAACATATCCAAATATATCATAAAGTATATAAAATACATCAAGACAAACCCACATCAATCTCCATAGCAGGCCTTGTGGATATCACAACAAGCCTACTATGATTTTTGACAGGATATTGCTTAGGCATGAAAGAAGGCATATATAGTATTCAAAACATTGAGCAACCATTATTCAAGATTTGAACTAATCTAATTGACCAGAAAAGTGTTAAGATTAGTGGGGCTCCCCCCATTGCTTTTCTTAGACACCAATAAAAATTGACCAGGCCAGTAAATGAAACTAATTAAAGAACTACCGTACTTGAAATACTCTTTAGACACCAAATGGTTAATCGATTCAAGAAATAGGTCAGCTACTGGTTCACAATACTATAACTTAATATAATTTTTATGAGAATTTTAATGATCTCATGCCTTTCCTAATTTAATCAATCATAATGATGCTCTATTATAGTAGTATCTTAACAATCATCACAACTAATAATAGCATCTAATCATATCTCTAAGATATGAAATCATAATCATACAATATGGTTATATCATAACATATCAAATGCATGAATATAAAATACTCTATTTATGGTTTTTTTTCTTGGGACATCACAGTGGCACCTCTACATGCCATAAGAGTACCCCATGGAATAGGAAGAGAAGATCTTTGAACCCTACTTGCTCTTATGATCAGACGACTTGGTGATGAACCCTAATTTGAGTACTAAGCTACTAAGAAGGATTCTATACATATATCATGTAATTAACTAAACCATATCTCTAAGACATGCTAGGTTTTGGATGTTCAATTGGGTTCAATCCTTGACCCGATTTGAACCAAACCAAAAACCCATGCTTGATTACAATCAAGATAATAATTTAACCTTTGATTATATAGATCAAGGTAGGCTCTGATACCACTATTGGGTTTTGATGGCACAGTGGAAGGATTAGGTGTTTAAAATTTTTATTCAAAACACTTGATGCACCAGAAACCCTAATGCCCAAAAACCCTTGACTATATCAATCAAAGTATAATTGAATTAAACTAGGATAAGAAGAATACCTATAGTGCTAATCCAAATTTTCATGAGGCATTCAAGTGTCCGCCCTCTAATGGTGATCCACACAAAAATTGAACCAAAGACAGCGCTCCTCCTTCACCTTACTTCAAGAGTTCTAGCCCCGAGAACTCGACTAGCCCTGTATTAGTAAAGTTTCTCCAAGAACCTGACTCGATCCTCTCAGAACCTTCTCTAGATTTTTGATTTTCCTTCTTTAAAAATTTTCAACCCTTGTTAGACCAGATAAGGCTTTTTCTTAAATCCCAAAGCCTTGTCCTAAAACTAAGATGGGTTGTAAGAAAAAAAGAAGAGCTATGGTGAGAAAAATGGAAACTCGATCTGAATACCTTGGACACCCAGCACCCAGGCCTTTTTATAGCCACTAGAGGGATGTCAAAAGGGAAGGACATGCCTCATCCAAGAAGCATATCTAATCTGATTATCAGAGATAAGAGTTTCTTCAAGTAGAAGGACTATTATCAATGATACGTTGATTTGCACCTTCACTTGCGCGCACGACCAGAGAAGGGATATTTTTGCATCCCTTCTCAAATCAAAAAAATTTACAAAAATCCATGTGGATAGGGGACTCATTTTTAATTGTAGAAAACTTAATAAGGTGATAAAAATCTTATAGAAGGATGTTATGCTCGCACCTCTTCATGTGAGTTCTGATCACCATGCATGCGCACACGCGAGGAGAATTCTAGCATCCGTTCGGCCCTCTAATAAATCTGGAAAAATTTTAGATAAATCACCAACAATATTTGATCAATATGGAACATTATCAATAAAAATTATTCCAATTTGAATGAGTTTGATCAAGAGAATGACTCTCTAAAATGAGAGAAAATGCGATGCTTCAACGCACGTGTATGAGAGACCTTCACTTTTCCAATTTTTTTCTCCACCCCAAATAATCAGAAAAAATCCATCTCATACTTTGAGATGTGCACCAGAGGATGAAGGGTGATATGGGCTACACACATGTCTTAATCGCATGCCAGAAGGACTCCTCCTTATGCTCACGCCAACGCACGCATGCAAAACCTGTTTTGCGCCAAGAGTCCTTCACAATTTGGACTCTTCATAAGTGGTGTTAACTTGAGATGTGGTGCCCCTATTTGGACTACTTCTAGGTGACATGACCTAACCCAAATATCCATCAAATTGGACTAGCTAATTAGCATGAGATGAGACCAAATTGATCTCCAAAGGAGCTAGGATTTCTACATGTGCTAGCATGCTTACCGAAAACTCTGATTGAATCCAAAATTTCAATCAACTTTATCAAAAGGATCCTTGATCAATTTTTTTGTGTGTGACCCATTTGATTTTACATCTAACCAGTAGTAGGTTTGGGTGCAAGTTGATCAAATTTGATTAGATTCAATCTAACCGATTTAGGTCCAATCGAGCTAATCCGAGTTCAACAATTAGAATCCTTTCTAATTAGCGATCGAATTGAACTCTTTAATTTGATCAAATCTACAAGTCAAAATTGATGTCTAACATATACTATGACTATCCAAAAGATGTAAAATTTAGTAAAAATACCAAATATATCTTTCAGTGGCAAGTTGCTATGCAATTCAATTCTTCGATCATCCCTGCATCCTGAATATGTTCATGAGTAAGGAATCATGTCAAACTCAAACACATATTCATATTGATTCTCAATTAACCAATGATGACTCTGATAAAGAAGCATTAGAAACTCTTTCTAATCTCCTTTCTGCTTTAGGCCAAAAGACTTTTGTCGAGTCATCTAAGGATGAGAATACACAGGATGAGATCTTCTCTTACTAGGAGTGATCGATTCCATGTTAACCTACTCACAACCTTCATACACATTCCACCATATCTAGAATATCCGTACATATCTTAATGTCATGCCTGGGTATGAACCAAAATATGGGTTCATATGCATAAGGTTCTATGATGATCTCAGATCTAAGAGTTACTTGCACAACTCTTACTTAGAGAACCATCTTTGACATGCAAGAAAGGCTTCCATAAGATGTTCTCTTTCATCGAGTCATTTTAGTGGACTCATTTCCAAATGAGCATCCACATCCTTGTATTAGTGTCCCACATAAGTGGCTAGTGAGATCTGCACCTTCTCCATTGAGCATACATAGGATGTACCAGTCTTTCTGAAATATTGATCTCTGACTCAATACTCCTATGATCAAGAATATCTAAGATTAGGGTTTCAGGATTTTAGGTCTCTCTAGCGTGACCCATTCATGTCTCTTAAAATTATTATCTTAATCTTTGAGGTTCATCATAATTTTAGAATAATAAGATGCAGCTAAAATGATGAATCAATGCCTCAAATAATAAATATCATTATATGAGTTGAAAAATTATAAAGAAAAGACCCATCGCAACATACTTACGATTGGCTTATAGGACACTCTTCTTTTATATTTTTATACTACTGACTTAGGTACAAATCTATGGAGTCACACTCAAAAAAAGTTTCGGACTGATCATGTGGTTGATCGATGATTAAGAATCATTTTAGGATAAAATAGTCAATTCGGTTGATGATTAATTCTGTGCAAAAGTTGTAATAAATTAATTCACTAACTGTTGATAAATTATAAGAGAATTGATTAATGATTAGATTACTAATTAGTTTAATTTGATTGAGCATTGAGGTTTGAATTAAATCTAATTAAATTAGATTCAATTTGGTTTGATCCGATTAGGTTATGAGATGATCTAATCGTTAAGGATGTTCGATTCTTGATTTGATTGAAACTTGTGCTTGATTAATTTTTAATTTGATTAATATTTAATTGAGACCATTTATTATTTAATTAGATTAGATGATCTAATTTGATCTAATTTAATTTGGTTGGATCAAGAACCTAATTGGATAAGAATTCAAATTTGAATTGGACAACCCCTTACGCCACCCTTTATCTATGCCATTCCTTTCATCATGCGAGAAAAGTTTTTGTTTGAATTTTTTCTCTCACCCAGAAGATGTTTAACACCCACTTCTGATCCTTTTTGGATTAGGATTTGATTGGTTTAAATTTTGAGTTCAAAATGTTTAAATTCGAATTTAAACCTAGAGTCCAAAATAAGTTGGACTCTTCCCTTGCCGCCGACCACCTCTTCTCATGCATAAATGAGTTTTGTGTGATTTTTTTGCACCATTCTAATGGTTGTCACCCAATCTCTGATCCTAAGATAAGGATAAAGTTTGGTTCAAGTTTGATTCAAATTTGATTTGAATTGATGATAAGGATCAACCAACATTTGAACTTGAACCAAACTATTCAAACTTATCCTTACCTTTCATGGGACATGACCTTAAGAAGGGTTGTTTTTGTGCACCTCAAGTGATAGGTTTTTGGCATGAGAAATATCAGAGAGTGTGCGTGAAAATTCAGAGAGGGGGCAAGCTTCTGTGCGTGAGAAATTGAGGAAGAAAACTTCCTCTTGGGTGTGAGGTCTAGGGTGGGTTCTGGGGTTTCTTATTGCTCTAGTTTTGTGTGAGAAAATCACATTATATAAAGGTGGGTTCTAGGGTGAGTTCTAGGGTGGGTTCTAGGGTTTTCTTTCTTTCACACCACCTCCTCCTCGAGTTGCTCCATCTTCTAATCTAAAGGTGTCTAGGTGATCCAAAAGAAGGAGTCTTTTTTAGCCATTCAGAGCCTTCTATGCAAGCTAGCACTCCCAACAAGGATGATCTGTTCAAAGCTTCGAGTGGATAATTTGTATAGATCGAACGATCTGTGCGGCTACTCGATATCAGAAAAAATCTCATACCACACCTATCGCAGCGGACATCATCAACGTGCGCAAAGGTAATGAGTTCTGAACTCAATCGATGAGATCTAACAGTTAGATCTGATTCAGGGCATTGATGTGATCAATGCAATTTTTTTATTTATATTAGATTTTATATGCAAAATTTTCATATCATATATCCTTAAAGGTAGTTTAGATCTGATCTAAAGCATATATAGGAGATTGAAGTATTTAATCTATTATCTTTTGCTATAAAAATTTTAAAAATGCATGCTTTAAACTATCTATTTCTCCTTCATATTAAGCAATTACTATTGAATTAATTATTAATTATCTGATTTGATTATTTAATTAATGATTGGGCATTGAACAAATTAAATTGGATTTAATTTGGTTCAATTTGGGGCTATTCCTAGTCCAAATAGGATTTGGCTTAACCTTATCTGAATTGGTTAGGAACTAATTTAAAAGGGATTAGGAGAGGAGTGTTATGGAAATTGGATCATGCAGGGACACCTGAGATTAATCAACAATCAAGGAACCTGGAGACAATGATGCCCTAGGGTGTGCAAGAGAAGGAGAAAGAGAGAAGAGAGTAAAGGCGGCTAGGGTTTGGGAGAAAAAGTAATTTTTCATTCATCATGTAATAAGTTCCTTGACCTAATTACATTATATAAATACCTATACAAAATGGGTCAAGCCTGATGCTCAAGAAAACTCCCAAATGGCTAACCTAATGTGATGCACTCCCCGAGCCCATGTACACCCATGTCTCACATACACACATCTTTTTGGACTTAATTCAGCCCAAACAAAAGATTAACCCCCCTTAAGACTGTTGTGCCACATTTCTAAGTTTGTGGAGTACTTCCCACAAGGAGATCAAGGAAGAAAACTTCCTAGAAGGGGATGAAACACGTTGAAGAAGAACAGTATTTCTAGTTGCAACAGCCTTGTAAATCCTATCGGTAGGATTTCTTTTTTCAATTTGAACCCCTTCTCCATCAGATCTGAAATCCACCTTTTGAGACTTATAAGTATACTTGATGAAGGCTTCAAAACTAAAAAAATTAGGACCTAAAACTCCTCTTGGGCAGCCAAGAGGGGACGCTCAAAACAGGGGCATGCAAAAGAGGCAGCTCTGGTTCCTTTCTTTCCTTTTTGGGTTGGCGGCCAAGAAACCCTAGGTTTCTTGGTTCTAGGGTGTGGAGAAGACCAGAGAAAGAGGGGGGAAAGGAAGGAAGAGAGAGAAAGTTCTGAGAGAAAATAATTTGATTGATTGAACCCTTCTTACAAACCCTAAATACAAAGGTATTTATACAAGATCAATATGACCCAACCACAAAACTCCCTTGGCTAACTTGATATAAGATTTGTGCTAACCCAAACCTATATACACCCATGATTTGAATAAATCTCATCTACCTAGGACTCAAATCTAGCTCAAAACAAGTTAGCTCCTCAAAGTCCAAAATTTTTAGACCTCAAGATCCGAAAGGCTGACAGCCATTCATCTTGGGACCCAAACTAGTCTTAGAAACCTCATGAGTACCTCGTGGACTTTGGACTTTGGCCTTAGCCTTGGTCTCCTAATCTTTGAGAGCACCACATGAGGCCCAACAATCTCCACCTTTGTGCCCCAAGACCTCAGCCAACTCCATCCTGTCCATTAAGCACATCAATGTCACACATCTTCGAAAGCTGTCCCATGGAAGAACCTTCGTCAGTGCATCCGCTGGATTCTTCTTGGTGTGAACCTTCACCAGCTCCACCTCACCTTTTTCCATAAGCTCTCTAATTCAATGATATCTAATGTCAATATGCTTCATCCTTGCATGGTAGATAGAGTTCTGTGCAAGTAACAGTGCACTCTGACTGTCACAGTGCACCTTGACGGCCTCCTGTGCAAGGCCCATCTCCAACGCCAAACCCTTCAGCCATAGGGCCTCCTTTGCTACCTCCGTAACACCAATATACTCCACCTCTATGGTTGATAAGGCCGTGATGGGTTGCAAGCATGATCTTCATGAAACTGGACCTCCAAATAGACTGAATACAAAACCTATCATAAATCATCGAGTGTCCACATCTCTACCAAAATAAGCATCTACAAACCCTCTTATCAGCCCCCGAGCCTCCTTGGATGTATTGGAGAGTCCTTCAGTACCTTCTCACTGTCTATAGTAGATGCCATCTCCAATAGTACCCACCAAGTACTTGAAGATCTCCTTCAGTGCTCGTCAGTGCTCCCTGCCAAGCTGTGCCATGAACCTGCTGACCAGGCTCACTGCGTGGACGATATCCGACCTACAATAGACCATGGCATATATAAGGCTCCCCACACCAAAGGCATATGGAACTCTCTCCATCTTTTGAGCCTCCACCTCAGTATGTGGTGACATCTTCTTCGAGAGTCTGAAGTGGCCGGCAAGTGGCAGCTCCGTCGATTTTACTTCCTTCATCCTAAACCTCTCCAAGACCTTCTTGATGTAGCCTCCTTGATATAATTATAGCACCTTCTTGGCTCAATCTCTAAAAAATTTTATGCCCAAGATCTTCCTTGCAGGCCCCAAATCCTTCATCTCGAACTCTCGAGACAAGGCTGCATTTAGTTCCTGTACAACCTTCTTACTCTTACATGCTACAAGCATGTCACCACATACAAGACTAGAAACACCCTAGACCCATCCTCCAAAGATCAAATATAAACACAAGAGTCATACTCACATCTGAAAAGTCCGATGCTTCTCACATATGAATCAAATCACTTGTACCATTACCTCGGCGTTGCTTCAGCCCGTACAATAATTTTTGCAACAAACAGACCTTCCCTTCTGCTCTTGGCTCTTGGAACCCCAGTGGCTGCTCCATATAGATGCTATCCTTTAGATACCTATGAAGGAATACCATCTTGACATCCATCTACTCCAGCTCTAAGTCCTGAGCTGCTACGATGCTCAGCAACATCCTGATGGAAGTATGTCTAATGACAGGAGAAAAACCTTGCTGAAGTCGATACCTTCCTTCTGGGAGTATCCTTTGACCACTAGTCTCACCTTGTACCTGATATATCCCTGCTCTGAGGGCCCCTCCTTATGTTGGTAAATCTATTTGCAACCAATGGGTTTCTTCTCTTATGGCAACTGCACCAATCATCATGTCTCGTTCTTGTAGAGAGACTGCATCTTCTCGAATATTGCTTGGACCCACCTCTCTCTGTCCTGGTACTCCATGGCCTCCTCATAGGTGTAGGGGTCCCCATTCTCTATCACCAGGGTATATGACAATGTCTCCTTGAAGCCATATCATTTCGGTTGTCTGACGTTCCTTTTGGGCTTGTGCAGTGCAACCCCGATGTCCATCCTAGGTCCAGCTTGCTCCTGTTGGACCTCTTGACCTCTATCACCTATTCGAGCTCTCTCCACCTATGGAGACACATCTGAAGAGTGCTCCACCTGAGTACCAAGTCCTCCCGATGCACCTGCAAGAGGCAAAAGAGAATAGAATGTAAGTTGTCCAGCGCTGCCCAACTGGACCTCCTACTGCTCTTGCTGCTCCTCCATGCCATCTCACCTTTAGAGAATTCAATTTTCATCAAATGTGATATTCTTACTGATGACGACCTTAGTCATAGTTACTCCCGCCGTTTACCCGTGCTTGGTTGAATTTCTTCACTTTGACATTCAGAGCACTGGGCAGAAATCACATTGCGTGAGCATCCATGGGGACCATCGCAATGCTCACGCATCTTCGTGACTGTTGGGTAGAAATCACATTGTGGGATACCCGATAGTCGGTATCCCTTAATTCCTTGTAGATACCCCAAGAACACCATCTTCGTGACCTGACGTCCAACTTGGTCCGCTTACCAGCACCGATGTGCACGTATGCCATGCACCCAATCACCCATAGATGGCTCAGCCCAATCATTCTTTCAAACCATTTCTCCTTTGAAATATCACCATCTAATCTTATGTGAGGTGATCAATTCATCAAATAGCAGGCTACATCTACTATATCAACCTAGAATGCCTTAGGAAGCCCTGCCTGCTGCCTCATGCATCGTGCCTTTTCCAAAAGGGTTCTACTGATTCTCTCAGCTACCCCATTTTGCTGAGGAGTCACTCTCATGGAGAAGTACCTTTTGATGCCACACTTCTCACAAAAAATTTGAAACTCCTTGCTGGTGTACTCTCCGCTATTGTCGGACCGTAGATACTTCAAGCTCCGACCTGTCTCCTTCTCCACCTCAGCTTTTCACACCTTGAATTTGGTGAAGACTTCTGATTTCTCCTTCATGAAGTAAATCCATACCTTCCTTTAGAAATTATCTATAAAGGTCAAGAAGAATCTTACCCCATTTCTAGCTGAAATCGGGGCCGGTCCCCACACATCAGTGTGAACTAGTTCCAATGGGGCTGCACTGCGGACTGAACTACTGGCAAACTGCACTTTCCTCTGCTTTCTCATCTGGCATGGCTCACATACCTCTGAAATACCTCCATCTAAATCTGAAATTAGACCATGCTTGCTCAGCTCCTTCATCCCACGATCACCGATGTGGCCTAGGCAGTAGTGCCACGATCGATGAGCCCCCTGCTGGTCCTACGCTGCAGCTGCTGCATCAGATTCTCGAGTCACCACAGATTCTTCCAACTTATAGAAGTTATTCTCCATCCTTCTGCCTCTCATCACCACCATGGCTCCATTTGAGATGTTCAAGACTCCACTTTTGGCACGACTGCTGAAGTTGAAGCCGCTCCGTTCCAAATAGCCCAGTGACACTAGATTCTTCTTCAATTCTAGGACATGTTTCACATTTGTGAGAGTCTGTACCAACCCATCAAACATCCTCATCTGAATGCTCTCTATACCAGCAACCTTACATGGGTGATCATCTCTGAGTGTCATGATCTCCTCATCAATCTTGGTGTATGTCATGAACCAAGATTGGTTTGGGGTGTAGTGATGCGAACAAGCTGAATCCAGGGTCCATATATCTATGTATCATCTATGACAATCAGATACAATCAAGAGATCAATCTCCACCTCTTGCTCAGCTACCATACTCAATGCATCAGATCCTCCCTTTTCTCCTTTCTTTCTCTTCCACTACGGGCAATCTCGCTTGAAGTGCTCGATCTCATTGCACTTGTAGCACCGAGCCTCTTTCTATTGAAAAATATATCCCAAAAGCCAATTATCAACCTGTTGATGGTTAAGCAACCTTGTATTGTAATTGATTTGTTAATAAATAAAATATATTTTTGACTTTTTCATCATAAGTTTTCATCTTCTAATGAACTCCATTCTTGTAATGAAGTCCTCAGGACTATTTAGGTTTGATAAAGAGAAGATTTATCAATTAGTCCTTAAAACTGTTCACGACCAAACGATAGGCTGTTAATAAGGACGACAGCTTCTATCGAGCATAGGTCGCTGTAGGCCATAAGGGTTGGTTGTCCTCTTAATCAAGGAGTGTGGATACACTGGTATGGCATACAGATAAGATGTAAGGGTACATCATCATTGAACGTGACCAACTTCAGAGCATTCTGCTATCGAGAATATCTCTGATGGGATATAAGTATAAGTGTCCCTTAGACCTGAGATCACCTCAGTGACTTGCAAGCAACTCACTGTGCTTTGGTATTGGACTAACTAAATTTCTAATTCAGTGACGGAAGGCTTCTGGGTACAGTCAAGTACTTGTGAAGTCAGAGTGTGATCGAGATGAGATTGACCACTCCAAGAGTTGGAAAAGAATGAGTCGCTGTATTTCAATTTAGTAAAACCTTGGCCAGGGTAATCCATCAGATAGATTTGATATTTTGAAATACAATGTGGACAACCTGATCAAAGTTGACAGGTGAACTCTGAGGTATCCTATGAGCATTTTGGTCAAGGAGATGAATTATATGGAAACTATATCCTCATGGGTTATAAGGATGTTGTTCTACACATTCGACCTATCTGATCGTTGGGTACGATTGCTAAATGATCACTTCGATTGGTATAAAAATTTATTCCTATGCTACCAGTTTAGGTTTGGATCTATGAGATCACACACATTAGAGTTCACAATCTGATTGAATGGTTGATCAACGATTAAGAATCGTTCTAGGGTTAAACGATCAATACGATTGATATTTAACCTAGTGCAAGTATTGTAGGAGGATCGATTAGCAATTCAATTGCTAATTGACTTAATTTGATTAAACCAAAAGGATGAGATTAAGTCTAATTAAATATAATTTAATTAGATTTAGTTTAGGCTTGATTGGATCAAGTCCAATTGATTTATTGGATAAGCCAAGTGCAAGAAAAAATTAGTCCTAGTTCAAATAGGACTTGGGTCAACCTAATTTTTAATTTGATTAAAAAATTAAATCAGATTTAAATCTAATTTAATCTGATTAAATTAGACACTTAATTGGGTTAAGATTTATTTTAATTAGGTTGATTTAGTTTTGATTTGAAAAACCAAATTTGAACAAGTCATAGATTGAATCCTAGTAAGACTAGGATTCCACCTTGCGCCACCTTAGCCCCCACGCCCACTCTCTCTTATTTTGTATGACAAAACTCTCTCTCCTAGGTCTTCACACATGCCCAAAATGTTCCTCTCTTTCTTTCTTACATGGAATGTGGTTGTGGATCAAGTCAAAGTAGGAATTAGTTTGGATTTCAAATTCTATGAGATAGAGTTTCAAGAAACCAAAACTCTTTCCTTATGGCACTGATTTTATCCAAATTTTTTTTTGAAATTTTTATAACTTTTATGTCACATAATATGCATCCTTTTCTAGTAGTCCATAGTAGAAAAAGAAGGAGGAGATGCCCAAGAGTTGGGCGCCCCTTGTCTTGTCTTGTTTGGATAATCCTTGACTAGGTATTTGACCTAGACAAGGACTCTTCATATCTCTCTATTTAAAATAAATTTTTTTGTGAAATTTTTTTGAAACATAGAGCATTAAGAGACCCTTGGGGTATCCAAAAATCAAAAAGAAAGAGTCTTAGGGTGTGGAGATCTAATAGACACAAAACTAGGTATCTGGGTGAGAGCAAAGAGAAGAAAAAGAGGGTCTTCTTCTAGGGTTGCTGTGTTCACCTCTTCCCTTCTTCCATCTTGAGTTTTCTGAGAGTGTCTCAGATCTAAAACTTCTTCTTTTACTTCTCATATTTGGAAGAGTTTTAATCAAGAAGAAGGAGGCATCTGATCGACCATCGAAGAAGGATCAACGCAGTACTAGTATACTATGCTGATTTCCTGGACCAGGACTTCTGATCATGATTCGTGGGCTTATGTGGATGATTCCTATAGGCCGGATGTATGTGTGGCTTGCAACATCATCCTCAAGCCCAGATCAGCAAAGTTATAACATCTAACTTGCAAGGTAATAGATCTGATCTATTATATTTTACATACATTAGATGTAGTATAGAAACATGTTGATATGATCAACATGTAGTTCTTGCTCTTCATATTTTAATTTTTGATTTAATACCATGCAATAATCATGTAATAGAATCTTAGATCTAGGGATTCTCTAATTTTATAAGATAAATTTTGATTTATTTTAGTCTTCTACTGCCTAATCTTGAAAAAGTTTCAAGATCTAACCTTGAAACCCTAGATCTGGTTCCTTCAATTGGTATCAGAGCCTGGTTGTTTATTACATGATTATTTATACATATTTAGATTATTTCTTAGATTAGATCTAATTTATAATCTGATTGTTAAATCTGAAATTAAAATTTTTATATCAATCACGAACTGTAGGTTGTCCTGCTGTAAGGTTTACCCCTTACAGTGCAAAGGTTGTCCTAGTTTGTGTAGGTGTATCTTTAATCATAAATTTATTAGATATGATCTAAATTAAATTTATAATTTATTATATTTAAAAAGTATTTAAATCTAAAATAAAATATCTTTATTAATAATTTTTATGTAAAGAACCATAATATATTTGTCTGAAAAATTTACGCAGTTTAAAGTTGAAATTATTTCAATTACATGAACCTGTTTAGGTTAGATCTAAAGTAGTTTCATGCTTATTTCACTTGCATTTTGATTATGAACCAAACATGCAAGTTGATTGGTAGAACCATGTTGTAAAAGTATTTTACAAATATAAAAATTATTTTTGAAAAATCGAACCCCAACCCTCAGTCCAAAACTTAATTGAGAATTAAGAAGTTGTTTGATTAGGTTCTAGGATTGTGAATTGAAGAACCTAAAACACAAACCATAACACATTGGGTTAATGGGTTAGTGGAAATTAGATCCATTAATTAGGTTAAACCTAAGGTTAGATTAAAGATGGACTTAATTAGAGAATTGACTAAATCTAATCAATTGTTGTCTTAGATTAGGTCAAGGATTCTCTAGATCAATTACAATAGTTGTAGTTGGCCAAGTCCATATCTTTAACGAGAACCAAATGAATTTGATTCTTGGCTAAGCGGTCTAGCATGAACTGTTAGGTTGATCTAATCGTAACTAATTAAACCAGTTGGTGTCTAAGGTAAACCAGACCGGTGGTTTTTAATTGGCAGCCCGCTTACCTGGTCATTTCTGATGGTGTCTAAGGCAAGCTTTGGCAGATCCTCCCATCGATCGAACTTATCTGGCCTCTTGGTGAAATTATGTTTTGATCAGATCACTTGACTATTCGAGCTGACCCATGTCAACTAGGTAAATCAGTGTGACTGATTTAGGTGCTCCTAGACTAGTCCTTTTAATAGTCTCCTTTAAGCTGACTTGGTGAAGCCAGTGGGAGGATCATGATAAGCTGGTTCATCTAACCTTCTCCTTTTCTAAAATTATTTGATCCTTAAAATGAAATAGTTATGGTGATAACTAGATCATAGCCTCCCATTAAGTGGATGATAATGGGTCCATCAGTTGGATAATCATTAGAGCCCAAAGGCCTGATGCTTATCGGCTAATAGAATTGTCATTCATAATATGATTTCTTGACTGCATCTTTTTAAATGATGATTAGATTAGCCAACCAAAGTTGGTCCTAATCATTCATTGGCTAGATGGGCCAAGAATGGTCATGTTAATGGTTGGACCTAACCAGACCTTTTCAGTGGAGGCCAAAGCCTACAGTTTAAAGTTGAAATTATTTCAATTACATGAACCTGTTTAGGTTAGATCTAAAGTAGTTTCATGCTTATTTCACTTGCATTTTGATTATGAACCAAACATGCAAGTTGATTGGTAGAACCATGTTGTAAAAGTATTTTACAAATATAAAAATTATTTTTGAAAAATCGAACCCCAACCCTCAGTCCAAAACTTAATTGAGAATTAAGAAGTTGTTTGATTAGGTTCTAGGATTGTGAATTGAAGAACCTAAAACACAAACCTTAACACATTGGGTTAATGGGTTAGTGGAAATTAGATCCATTAATTAGGTTAAACCTAAGGTTAGATTAAAGATGGACTTAATTAGAGAATTGACTAAATCTAATCAATTGTTGTCTTAGATTAGGTCAAGGATTCTCTAGATCAATTACAATAGTTGTAGTTGGCCAAGTCCATTCTTTAACGAGAACCAAATGAATTTGATTCTTGGCTAAGCGATCTAGCATGAACTGTTAGGTTGATCTAATCGAAACTAATTAAACCAGTTGGTGTCTAAGGTAAACCAGACTGGTGGTTTTTAATTGGCAGCCCGCTTACCTGGTCATTTCTGATGGTGTCTAAGGCAAGCTTTGGCAGATCCTCCCACCGATCGAACTTATCTGGCCTCTTGGTGAAATTATGTTTTGATCAGATCACTTGACTATTCGAGCTGACCCATGTCAACTAGGTAAATCAGTGTGACTGATTTAGGTGCTCCTAGACTAGTCCTTTTAATAGTCTCCTTTAAGCTGACTTGGTGAAGCCAGTGGGAGGATCATGATAAGCTGGTTCATCTAACCTTCTCCTTTTCTAAAATTATTTGATCCTTAAAATGAAATAGTTATGGTGATAACTAGATCATAGCCTCCCATTAAGTGGATGATAATGGGTCCATCAGTTGGATAATCATTAGAGGCCCAAAGGCCTGATGCTTATCGGCTAATAGAATTGTCATTCATAATATGATTTCTTGACTGCATCTTTTTAAATGATGATTAGATTAGCCAACCAAAGTTGGTCCTAATCATTCATTGGCTAGATGGGCCAAGAATGGTCATGTTAATGGTTGGACCTAACCAGACCTTTTCAGTGGAGGCCAAAGCCTACTGATTAGGGACTGGGGCAAAATTAAAATTACTAGAAATTTTTTAAAGAAATAATTGATTATGAACCTATCCTTACATGTACATGGGTTGGCCAACCAAAGTTGGGCTTGTGTGCAATCTAAGTGGATTCTAGTACCCACTAAGGAATTAGGGTAATTCCTGAATTGGAGGTAGAGGCTATCAATTCGAATAAAATGGTGGGAGAAGTCTTTTGATTAAAGTCAAAATCTTTAGGTTTAATGAATCAATTACTAATTAGGTTATGTTTTTTCTTTGTGCAGATATGGCCACTTTCCTATCGCTCTGATCATTGTTGGACAATGATAAGTTGGTGGGACCCAACTTCGGTAGCTGATATCGAAAGTTGAAGATAGTCTTGGAGCATGAATGGATCTATATGTGATAATGGATCTTGCACTTGAGGATTCAACTGCCAATGCACGTGGAATAGTCAGAGACACTTATCAGAAGTGGCTCAGTGATCGGATCACGGTGTACTGCATCATGCTAGCTGCCATGAGCAATGAGTATAGTCACAGATTTGAGACGGCTCAGCCAAAGGACATGCTTCAAGTATTGGAGGATGCCTTTGGCACAACTGATGACGTGGAGAGGCATAAGACTAGTTGTGCCATCTTCAATGCTAAAATGCGGGATGGTGCTGTTAGATGTGTGCCCTAGATGCCAGATTGGCTGACATATTTCTGTACAAATCTAAGAGCAAATTTATAATTTTGATTATAAATCAATAAATGGGTTATTCTTCTATCACATTATGTGCATTGTATCTGTGATATATCCTTTGAGTTAGTAGGAATGTCAATTCATATTTTCAAGAGTTAAAAATTTAAGGCATGAATTTACATAACTAACTCATAAACAGCTCCTGACCATAGGATCATCACGAGGATGGTGATCGATCTGGAAGGTTGGTGTATGATCTTTCCTTAGGATAGATGAATCTTGAGTCTACGATGTGGAGACACTGAAGTGAGAGTATAGGTATTCATTGAGAAGAGAGTACTGAGCGTGACCATATCGAGCAGTCATAAGGAAGTCTACCTTCTCGTCGATGACTAGCTCGATACTGCAGCTATGTGTCTAGTTCTTTGACCTGAGGTACATCGACAGTTCACCTTGAGTGTGTTATAGTTTGACTATACCATAACTCGATCTCCTAGCCATTCGAAACCCTGAGGAGTATGTTGGCTGTAGTATATTCATTGTAGAAACTAGATTACATCAAGATGGGATCTGTCAACCTCGGTAGATGAGAGAAGTAGTTCTATGATGATCGAAAGATCAAATCCTTAAGCTCATGGCCATGGCAGAGTAAAATAATGAAAAAGAGTTTTTCATTGGGTTTCACAATGGACTCGGATCGATCGATTGATTCATATGACTGATGTTGGATTTGACGAGTTCACCTTAATCCTAATTCAGTCGGAACTCATGATAGAGGAACTCAATCACACAGGTAGCTGCACCGAGAGGTTCATCTTCATTTCTGATGGGTTGCCACCATATACTACTAGGTGTCACTGATGGATTTTGGGAGTAATTAGAATGATCTTGATGATCGATCATTCTAATTGTCTGAATTAGAAGAGTTCTGGTCCATCGAAAGGAGTTTCGATGATGCGATGATGAGATCATGACATGTCTCATTACATACAGAATTGATCCTAAGTGAGTCACACTAACAAGGGTTAGGATCTAGATATCATCATTTGGGCTAGCCCAATTGATTTGGATTAGATCCAATTAAGTTCAAGGAAATCGTGCTAGCACACGAATGAGCCTAACTTTCTCCTCGTGCAATCTTTTTCATCTTGACTGAGCCAAATGTGATTTGACTCACCCAGAGAACCTTGAGAAGATTTCTCTCCATCTGATTGGAGCTAGTCCAGCTCAAAAAAGTCTTATCTTAATTCATGAGATGAATTTAAGATAACACCTGCTAATTCCTGACACCTGCCATTTTTATTTTAGGACATCTGTTAAATGTTGACATATGGGTCTTAAACTGAAGGCCACTTGGCAAGAGGTTATTGGAGGTTTTTTGGGAGTGTCCACCTACCAAAAATAAGCACCAAAGTGGGCACCACAATTGGACAAGGCTTGTGCCCCAAGTGGATAAAGATCAAGAGGAGTCTTGATCAACATAAACTCTTGGGCGCCATCTCCCTAGTGCTTATCCAATGTTGGAACCAACATAGGAGAGAGGTGGGGTTCTTATCTGATGTGATCAGATGACAACACTCCACCAATCAAAATTTTTTTGGATTAAATAAAATTTTTTGATTGGTCGAATGATGTGGCACTGCGCAGCGCAGCAGGGTCTTTATAAACCCTGTCTGTGCCTAGGGTTTGAGAGATTCTACTCCCTACCCAGCAAAAGCCAACCAGCCCCCCTCTTCTCCACATCCTCTCTGGTGCTCCCTCACCCCTCTTTATGCCCAAGAGATTGGGCATCCATCTGGTGAAGGATCAAGGCGTGGTGATGCATTGAACAAAGGGCTGCAGGAGTTTTTCGACAAGCTGCTGCTCCAACTTCAAGAAGGCTTTTGAAGATCTTCTTAATCAGATTGAGTTCTGATTTTTGGATCAGAGAGTCATGAGGAGAAGATGATCCAGGTCCTGCCTGAGTGGATACTGTAGAGGCCAGGCAATTACGTGGCTAAATCAGAACCTCAGGGTTGCTGCGATCATCTACAGGGTAATCAGATTACCCTTAAGGTATTTCATGTTTCCTCATGCTTTTAGATTTATTTTAAAATTAATATTAGATAATAAAATTAGATCTAAAGATCTAAATCTAAAATAAATATAAGATAATTTTTTTTTAAAATTATTCTACCTCAGATTTGATGAAATCTGGAAGATCCTACAAGGAAAAAGCGGTTTTTCCTTCAACTGGTATCAGAGCTAGATTCATGGCTCAGTTTTAGATCTAATTTAGATCTAATTTTAATTTTAATTTATTGATATTAAAATATTTTAGATGTTACATCAGATATGATAGGATCTAAAATCAAAATATTTAAAATTAAATCTGAGAAGATCTTACATGCATGAGATGCATGACTAGACTAGGAATAGTTTGATCTATGAATAGTCTTGTAAGTTTGTATTTTAATGAGATTAAAATATAATTTAGATCTAATTTATTCTCTATTTTTGATGATATAAATATTATATTTAGATCAAAAATAAAAAATAAAAATTTGGATAATACATAAGATTGATCTGTATTGCATGCCTAGACTAGTTGTAGAATTGTTCTAGTAACTGTCTAGAATAAATTTTATGTTGAATAGTTTAATTTAAATTTTATTTTTTAGATGTTACATGTGATGTATTAAATCTGAAAGCATGTTAATTAGATCAATTTTTGATACATAAAATGTATGCAAAGCATGTATTAGTTAGATCTTAAATTGTATATGTGATATGTAAATTTAGATCTAACTAGTTTTGGAGTTAAATTTATATTTCTGATTAAGATGTTCCTCATGAACCCAAGACTTAATTAATGAATTAAGCTTATGAAATTAAATTAGATCTAAAATTAAGAATTTCAGATCTAAGTCATTTTCATAAAATTGGGTTGAGCTTGGGTAGCTCAATTAGGTCTAGCGGTTGATCAAACTGAATCAACAGTTGGTTAGATGGGATCATGAAAGCTAATAATTGACCAGCCTAATAGGATTAAGTCTGGGTCAAGGTCGAATCATATTTAGATGTGACTCGATCAAGTTAAGACCTAATTTGGCTCAGTGGTTAGAGCCTGGATTGTAGGCTAACCCAATTAGTTCTGGTTCAACAATTTGGTGTCTCAGGTAAGTTGGGCAGATGCAACTGACTGGTTTTTAATTGGGAGCTACTCGACTCGAATGCGTTCTTGTCGAGTTAATGGCATATCTCTTCCACCGATCTCACTTACCTGGCCATATGTGTCGACCCAGTCCTAATTAGAGGTGGCTAACAATTCGAGCTAACCCATGCCACTAGATTAGTCATAATTGTTATGACTATGTCAAGCCAAGTTTAATGAGACCTAAATTAAATCTTCCTAAGAAAATATTAAGTCTAAGGTCTTCCACCATTGTGGATGTGCGGGCCCTTCCCGAGGTTGATTGTTCTCGACTGGATACAGTGGCTCAGTTACATCAGAAGATGCAACCATGTCCATTAGGCATTGGATGCTACGAATTAGAGAATGGGTTGGGCTCAATATTTGGATACGGTGAGGGACCCAATCAGGAATCTAGTTCGTGCAAATGGTAGGTTTGACTTAACTAAGGATTGGAGCAATATTTCAGTATGGTGAGCTTTATAAATTAGAGACCAAATTTTGGGTGCACCATGATTAGAGAATCATTGGATAAGAGTTGTTCACTCATCAGTTGACCCATCACCAATAACTATTAGGTGAGGTGATGAGCCAGTCGGTGAGACCGCACCACCCACTAGAAATCACTAATCACGAAGATTTTCACATCTCTACCTAGAGAGTGTAGGGATCTGAGAAAATAGTGAGAGCTTAATTTGTTTAAAAATAAAATCCCTAAATAAATTGATTAAGTCTGATTATAAAATCTAACTAAAAACTTTTGACTCTCTATAGAAATATGTCTATGTCAAACCCCCTGATCAAAATACTAGACACCCACAGATTGATTGAACCCAATTTCAAGGACTGATTAAGGAACTACAGAATTATTCTGGATTCTAAAAAATTGATCCATGTCTTGGATCAGGACCCACCTGCCATGCCAGCACGTCTGACTGCTGAACAGAGAGCATCTCTGAAAAAATGGATGGATGATGATAACAAAGTAAGGTACTATATGTAGGGTGCAATGTCTGATGACTTGCAGCGCTAATATGAGAATATTATGACTACTCGCCAAATGTTGGCTCACCTACAAGAGTTGTTTGGTGAACAAAGTCATGCAGCCAAGTATCAAGCCTGTCAAAGACTTTTTAAGACTAAAATGCATGATGGGCAGTCAGTCTAAGATCATTGTTTGACAATGATTAAGGATCTTGAGGAGCTTGAGAAGCTCAGTATCATCTTAGACAAGGATTTTTAGACTGATATGATCCTTCAATCCTTGTCTGATGCATATGTCGTTCATCATAAACTTCCATATGCATAAGATGCAGTGTACCTTGGCCGAGTTAATGAACATGCTGGTTACACTGAGCTTTCTATGAAGGGTTCAAAAGGCTCAGTTCTTACTGTGGAGTGGACTTCTTCCAAGAGAAAGTTTTTTGAAAGAAAAAGAAGTCTGCAAAGAAGCAGAAGGTGGATGAAAAAAAGAAGAAGACAGAACCGAAGAAGAAGGCTGCTGAAAAGGGAAAATATTTTCACTGCCAATCAGACGGCCATTGGAAGTGAAACTGTCCTCAGTACCTGGCCACTCTGAAGAACAAGAAGGATGGTCCTTCTGGAGGTATGCTCATTTTAGAATCTAATCTTACAATTTCTTCTACATCCAGTTGGGTGCTTGACTCTGGTTCTAGTGCTCATTTGTGCACTTCTATGCAGGGTCTTGAGAAGAGCAGGAGGCTGAGGGATGGAGAGATGATTCTATGCATCGGAATGGAGCAAGAGTTGCTGCTGTGACCGTGGGAACCTACCCTCTGCGATTACCATTAGGATTAGATTTAGTTCTTAGAGATTGTTATTATGTGCCTGCAGCAAGTAGGAATTTGATTTCTGTTTCATGTTTAGCACAAGAAGGCTATGTGATTAGCTTTCATAAGGACCATTGTAACATATTTTATGAAAATAATAAAGTTGTAAATGATTTTTTATTAACGATCTCTATCAGCTACATATTGATGTATCTGTATTTAATATCGAGTAAAATATGAATGACATAGGAATTAAAAGGTCTAGAGATAGTCTAAATGATAGGTATCTGTGGCACCTAAGGCTAGGTCATATAGCGAAAACAAGGTTAACAAATTGGAGAAATCCGGGCTGTTGAGTTCGTTGACTTTCGAGTCATATCCAGTTTGTGAATCGTGCCTTCAAGGCAAAATGATCAAACTCTCTTTTGTAGGACATGGGGAAAGGGCCACAAACCTACTTGTCCTAGTACATACGGATGTGTGCGGTCCATTTGATGTGCCAGCTAAAGGCAACTATGTCTACTTCATTACCTTTACCGATGATATGTCTAGGTACGGATATGTGTTTCTAATAAAACACAAGTCTGAAGCCTTTGAAAGGTTCAAAGAAATGTTCAAAGAATTCAGACATAAAGTAGAAAATTAAACAGGAAAGCCCATTAAGGTTCTTCGATCAGATCGAGGAGGTGAATACCTTAGTCAAGAGTTCCTAGACTATCTTAAAGATAATGGCATAGTCTCTCAATGGACTCCACTTGAAACGCCACAACTCAACGGCATTTCAAAATAAAAAAATCGGACCCTATTAGATATGGTCCGTTCCATGATGAGCTTCACAGACCTCCCTGAGTTTCTTTGGGGACATTGTCTTATGACAGCAATATATTATTGAATAGGGTTCCATCTAAAACTATTTCTACCACACCGTATGAGATATGACATAGTAAGAAGCCAAGTCTGAATCATCTCAGAATTTGGGGTTGTCCGGCTTATGTCAAGAGACAGCAGGCGGACAAGTTAGAGTTCAGGTCTTTTAGAGCTCGAGTCATAGGATATCTTAAAGAGTCATTAGGATACTATTTCTATATTCCGGAAGACCACAATGTGATTGTGAGTCGAAATACTATTTTTCTTGAAAAATAGTTTATTCAAGATGGTGGCATCGGAAGAATAATTAAGCTCAAGGAGAATGTCTCCCAAGAGCAACGAGCTAAAGAACCGGAGGAACCAAATCAATCAAAACCAGTCCTAACACAACCTCTTCCACCTCATAGATCGACTAGAATTTTCCATCCTCCTGAAAGGTACTTAGGTACTATACAAGAGGATATAGAGAAATATTCCTCACAGAAAATGGGGCTCATGGTGATGATCCCAAGAACTATGATGAGGTGATATCAGATATCGACTCCGAAAAATGGTTAGAGGCAATGAGATCTGAAATTGACTCGATGCACTCAAACCAAATCTGGATCTTGGTAGATCCACCTGAAGGTATTGTACCTGTTGGATGTAAATGGATCTTCAAGAAAAGATAGGTGTAGATGAGAATGTAGAGACATTCAAGGTTAGGCTCATAGCAAAAGGTTATAGTCAGCGCGAAGGTATTGACTATCAGGATACATTCTCACCCGTAGCCATGCTAAAATCCATCCACACATTACTTGCTATTACAGCTTGTTTCGATTATGAAATATGGTAGATGGACATGAAAACAACGTTCTTAAATGGACATCTTGAGGAAGATATCTATATGGAACAGCCACCTAGTTTCACATCTAGTGATGATGATCACAAGGTCTGCAAGCTGCAAAGGTCCATTTATGGACTTAAGCAAGCATCTCAGAGCTGGAATACTCATTTCAATGATGTGATCAAAATGTTTGTTTCATTAAGAATGAGGAGGAACCATGTGTGTTCAAAAGGTCAGTGGGAGCGCAGTTGTCTTCCTCGTATTGTACGTAGAAGACATCCTCCTAATTGAGAATGACATTCCCATGTTGACCTCAGTCAAAGTATGGTTGTCTATGGAGTTCTCTATGAAAGATCTAGGAAAGGCATCCTTTATATTGGGTATTAAGGTCTATAGAGATAGACCAAATAGGATGCTGGGACTTTCATAGAAGATGTACATAGAGGAGGTGCTAAAAAGGTTTAGCATAGAAAACTCCAAAAGAGGTTTAGTACCTTTTAGATATGGCATTCATCTCTCCAAGAAGATGTGATGTATCACACCTGAGGAGATTGAATGCATAAGCAAAATCCTTATACTTCGGCAATAGGGAGCCTCATGTATGCCATGCTATGTACACGACCTGATATAGCCCATGCCGTGAGTGTCACAAGCAGATATCAGTCGAATCCAGGCGAAGAGCACTGGACTTCTGTGAAATGTATCCTTAAGTACTTGAGAAGGACTAAGGATATCTTTCTAGTCTTTTGGAATAGAGAACTCCAGATTCAGGGATATACAGACTCAGATTTTATGTCTGATATAGATGATCGAAAGTTGACATCTGAGAGTCTGTTCATTTGCAATGGTGGTGCAGTTAGCTGGAAGAGTTTCAAGCAGATGGTGATTGCAGATTCCACCATGGAGGCAGAGTATATTGCTGCATCAGAAGCTGCGAAGGAGGCATTCTGGTACAAGAAGTTTGCCACGGAGCTTGGAGTGATGTCATTGGATGCCATCCCTCTTTACTGCAACAATAATGGCACCATAACCCTAGCTAAGGAGCCAAGGTCTCACCAGAAGTTCAAGCATATCGAGCGGCGATTCCATCAGATCCGTGATTACTTCGAAAAAGGTTATGTCGAGGTTAAGAGAGTCGACTCCACAAACAATGTGGCAGACTCGCTGACAAAGTCATTAGGCCAGCAAAAGATCGAAGCCCACCTTGAAAAGATGGGACTTAGATATATAGCTAATTGGCATCAGATCAAGTGGGAGTTTGTTAGATGTGTGCCCTAGATGCCGGATTGGCTGACACATTCCTGTACAAATCTAAGGGCAAATTTATAATTTTGACTATAAATCAATAAATAGATTATTCTTCTATCACATTGTGTACATTGTGTCTGTGATACATCCTTTGAGTTAGTAGGAATGTCAATTCATATTTTCAAGAGTTGAAAATTTAAGGCATGAATTTACATAACTAACTCATAAACAGCTCCTGACCATAGGATCATCATGAGGATGGTAATCGATTCGAATGGTTGGTGTACGATCACTTCCTTAGGATAGATGTGTCTTGAGTCTACGATGTAGAGATATCGAAGTGAGAGTACAGGTATTCATTGAGAACGAGAGTACTGAGTGTGACCATATCGAGCAGTCATAAGGAAGTCTACCTTCTCGTCGATGACTAGCTCGATACTGCAGCTGTGTGTCTAGTTCTTTGATCTGAGGTGCATCGACAGTTCACCTTGAGTGTGTTATAGTTTGACTACACCATAACACGATCTCCTAGCCATTCAGAACCCTAAGGTGTATGTTGGCTGTAGCATATTCATTGTAGGAACCAGATTACACCAAGATGGGATCTATCAACCTCGGTAGATGAGAGGAGTAGTCTTATGATGATCGAAAGATCGAATCCTTAAGCCCATGGCCATGGCAGAGTGAAATAATGAAAAAAAGTTTTTCATTGGGGTTTCACAATGGACTCGGATCGATCGATTGATTCATATAACTGATGTTGGGTTTGACGAGTTTACCTTAACCCTAATTCAGTTGGGACTCATGATAGAGGAACTCAATCACACAGGTAGCTGCACCGAGAGGTTCATCTTTATTTTGATAGATTGCCACCATATACTGCTAGGTGTCACTGGTGGATTTTAGAAGTAATTAGAATGATCTTGATGATCGATCATTCTAATTATCTAAATCAGAAGAGTTCTGGTCCATCGAAAGGAGTTTCGATGATGTCGATGATGAGACCATGACATATCTCATTATCATATAGAATTGAATCTAACTGGGTCGCACTAACAAAGGTTAGGATCTGGATGTCATCAATTGGGCTAGCCCAATTGATTTGGATTAGATCCAATTAGGTTCAAGGAAATTGTGCTAGCACACGATTGAGCCTAACTTTCTCCTCGTGCAATCTTTTTTATCTCGACTGAGGCAAATGTGATTTGACTAACCCAAGAATCTTGAGAAGGTTTTTCTCCATCTGACTGGAACTAGTCCAGCTCAAAAAAGTCTGATCTTAATTAATGAGATGAATTTAAGACAACACCTGCTATTCCTGACACCTATCATTTTCATTTTAGGACATCTGTCAAATGTTGACATATGGGTCTTAAACTGAAGGCCACTTGGCAAGAGGTTATTGGAGGGCTTTTGTGGAGTGTCCAACTACCAAAAATAAGAACCAATGTGGGTGCCACAATTGGACAAGGCTTGCACCCCAAGTGGATAAAGATCAAGAGGAGTCTTGATCAACATAAACTCTTGGGCGCCATCTCCCTGGTGCTTATCCAATGTTGGTGCCAACATAGGAGAGAGCATGGGGTTCTTATCTAATGTCATTAGATGACATCAATCCATCAATCAAAATTTTTTTAGATTAAATAAAATTTTTTGATTGATCGAATGATGTGGCACTGCGCAGCGCAGCAGGGTCTATATAAACCCTGTTTGCGCCTAGGGTTTAAGAGATTCTGCTCCCTACCCAGTAAAAGCCAACCAACCCTCCTCTTCTTGATGTCCTCCCTGGTGCTCTCTCTCCCCTCTTCATGCCCAAGAGATTGGGCATCCATCTGGTGAAGGATCAAGGCGTGGTGATGCGTTGAACAAAGGGCTGCAGGAGTTTTTCGACAAGCTGCTGCTCCAACTTCAAGAAGGCTTTTGAAGATCTTTCTAATCAGATTGAGTTTTATTTTTGGAGCAGAGAGTCATGAAGAGAAGATAATCTAGGTCCTTTCTGAGTGGATACTGGTAGAGGCCAGGCGATTGTGTGGCTAAATCAGAACCTCAGGGTTGCTGCGATCATCTACAGGGTAATCAGATTACCCTTGAGGTATTTCATGTTTCCTCATGCTTTTAGATTTATTTTAGAATTAATATTAGATAATAAAATTAGATCTAGAGATTTAGATCTGAAATAAATATAGGATAATTTTTTTTTAAAATTATTTCACCCCAGATTTGATGAAATCTGAAAGATCCTACAAGGAAAAAGATGATTTTTCCTTCAGTGCCTCTGTCACTGATCATGTATTGTACATGAGCGAGCTGATGGAGCATTTGACCAAGCTCAACTTTTTTTGCATTAGCAGCTTGGAAAAGATGCAATTTTGAACTCACTACCAAAGTCTTATCTCCCATTCCTCACTCATTATAGAATGACAAAGCCTGAAGTTACTACCAGGGTTACTGGGGTTACTTCAGAACTTTGAGAAGGATCACCAACTCCACAAGAAGTCGATGAACTTAGTGGGAAGTTCATCTTTTGGTTCTCGATCCTTTGAGAAAGGAAAGAAGAACAAGAAGAAGAAAGTGAAGAAGGTGCAAGTTCAGGCTGGGACATTAGTGCACGACCAGACCAGAAAGATCAAGCCCGATTAGAGTCATCCATTCTACTGGCAAGCACCCTAGATTAGATAGTGTATCAGATATCTACTTATGGCACTATAGGCTAGGTCATATAAACAAAACAAGATAAACAGGTTGACTCAAGAGGGAATCCTCGAAGTCAATGATTGTGAATCACTTCCAACCTATGAGTCCGGTCTTCTTGGTAAAATGACTAAGTCACCTTTTACTAGAAAAGATGAGAGAGCTACTGAGCTCTTGGGCCTAGTACATACTGATGTATGCAAGCCATGAGCACAAGTGCTAGAGGTGGATATTTCTACTTCATCACTTTCATGGATGATCTATCCAGATATAGATATGTCTATCTGATGAAACAAAAGTTGGATTCATTTGAAATGTTCAAACAATTTCAAAATGAAGTAGAAAAATAAACTGAGAAGAGTATTAAACTCTTCAGTCTGATCAGGAGGGGAATACCTTTTTGATGAGTTTCTCATATATCTAGGAGAGAATAGGATTCTCTCCCAATGGACTCCTCCAGGAACACCACAGCATAATGGTGTGTCTGAAAGGAGAAATCAAACTCTGTTAGACATGGTCCGATCTATGATGGGTTTTGCCAGCTTGTCGATATCCTTCTGGGGATATGCACTTGAATTGGCCTGTTATCTATTAAATAAGATTCCAAGTAAGTCTGTAATTAAGATCTATATGAGATATGGATAGGGCGTAAGCCAGCACTTTCACACCTTAGGGTTTGGGGTGCCCGACCTATGTCAAACGGTTAGTTACAGATAAACTTGGACCTAGGTCTGACAAATGCACATTCATAGGGTACCCCAAAGAGACTAAAGGATATTTTTTCTATCATACTGATGAACAAAAGGTGTTCGTCAGCCTTAAGACAATCTTTTTAGAAAAGAGTTCTTTGGTGAAGGAACCGTTGCCTCTAAGGTTGAACTTGATGAAGTTCAATAGGTAGAAGGACCGACAACAATAGGTGAACTTGAGTCAGATTTGATCAGATCAGATTTGGAGCCCAATGTACCTGCACTATTAAGGCGATCCGATAGAGTACCATGTCAGCCAGACAGATACTACGATTTCTTGGTCCGAGATAGTGATCCCATCGAACTCGATGAGAATGATGAGAATCTGATCACCTATATGGATGCAATGCAGATACCTGATTTTGAGAAATGGCTTGAAGCCATGCAATCCGAAATGGAGTCAATGAAGGTCAACAATGTATGGACATTGGTTGACCCACCTGAAGGGGTTAAATCCATTGGGTGTAAATGGGTCTTCAAATGGAAGAGAGAAGCAGACGGAAAGGTGGAGATCGATAAAGCCCATCTGGTTGCCAAGGGGTATCATCAACGATATGGTATTGACTATGATGAGGCTTCTCTCCTGTGGCAATGCTCAAATCCATTCGGATAATGCTGGTAATAGCTGCCCATCTAGATTATGAGATCTGACAGATGGATGTAAAGACAGCTTTTTTGAATGGAGAGCTGACTGAAGAGGTGTATATGATACATCCTGAGGGGTTTACATCCATAGATGTGTTCAAGGTGTGCAAGCTTCAGAGATCCATTTATGGATTGAAGCAAGCTTCTCAGAATTGGAACACACATTTTGATAAGATGATCAAAATGTATGGCTTCATTAAGAATGGAGAAGAGCCCTGCATCTATAAATGGATAAATGGTCCAGTTGTAGTATTCCTTGTCTTGTACATGGATGACATTCTCTTAATCGAGAATTCCATGTGCTTCGATCGTGGAATCTATCATGTACGCCATGACATGTATAAGGTCAGATGTGGCATACTCACTAGGAGTAGTGAGTAGATACCAATCTGATCCTGGAGAAAATTATTGGAAAGTGGTTAAAGCCATCCTTAAGTATTTGAGAAATACTAAGATCAATGGTTGGTTTATGGCGAGTCAGATCTGAAACTTGTGGGGTTCACATACTCCAGCTTTCTATCTGACCATGATGATAGCAGAAGCATGTTGAGTTATATTTTATTCTGAATGGTGGAGCTATGTACTGGAAGAATTTCAAGCAGCATACTGTGGCAGACTCTGTTTGTGAGGTGGAGTACATCATAGCATCAGTTACCGCGAAAGAAGCTGTGTGGCTGAGAAAATTCATCATCAAGCTCGGAGTAGCACCCTCCCTCGATGGTCCGATCCTGCTCTACTGCGATAGCACTGGTGCCATAGCTCAGGCGAAGGAACCCAAAGCACACTAGTGGACGAAGCACATTTTGTGCCGCTTCCACCTGGTCTGGGAGATCATGGATCGAGGTGACGTTGACCTTCAGAAGATCGATGAAAAGGAGAATCTGACCGACCTTTTCACTAAAGCCCTAGCAATAAAGGAGTTCAACAACCACAAGTGAAGATGGGTATTAGATACTATGCCGAGTGGCTTTAGGACAAGTGGAAGTTATTGGAAAATATGTCTCAAAAGCCAATCGTCAACCTATTGACGGTTGAGCAATCTTATATTATAAATAATTTGTTAATAAATAAAATATATTTTTGGCTTTTTCATCATAAGTTTTCATCTTCTAATGAACTTCGTGTTGTGATGAAGTCATCAAGACTATTTAGGTTCGATAAAGAGAGGATTTATTGATTAGTTCTTAAAACTATTCACGACCAAATAATAGACTGTTAATAAGGATGACAGCTTCTATCAAGCATAGGTCACTATAGGCCATATGGGTTGGTTGTCCTCTTAACCAAGGAGTGTGAAACACTGGTATGGCATACAGGTGAGTTATAATGGTACATCATCATTGAACGTGACCAACTCCAGAGCAGTCTGTGTTGAGAATATCTCTGATGGGATATAGATATAAGTGTCCCTTAGACTTGAGATCGCCTCAGTGACTTGCAAGCAACTCACTGTGCTTTGATACTGGACTAACTAAATTTCTAATTCAGTGACGGAAGGCTTCTAGGCACAGTCAAGTACTTGTGAAGTCAGAGTGTGATCGAGATGGGATTGACCACTCTAAGAGTTGGAGAAGAATGAGTCGTTGTATTTCAATTTAGCAAAACCTAGGCCAGGATAATCCATGAGATGGATTTGATATTTTGAAATACAATGTGGACAACTTGATCAAAGTTGACAGTTGAACTCTGAGGTATCCTATGAGCATTTTGGTCAAGAGGATGAATTATATAGAAACTATATCCACATGGGTTCTAAGGATGTTGCTCTACACATTCGACCTATCCGACCGTCGGGTATCATTACTAGATGGTCACTTTGATTGGTATAAAAAATTATTTCTATGCTACCGGCTTAGGTTTGGACCTATGAGGTCACACACATTAGAGTTCATGATCCAATCGGATGGTTGATCAATGATTAAAAATCATTCTAGGGTTAAATGATCAATACGATTGACATTAGATTTAGTTTGGGCTTGATTGGTTCAAGTCTAATTGGTTTATTGGATAAGCCAAGTGCAAGGAAAAACTAGTCCTAGTTCAAATAAGACTTGGATCAACCTAATTTCTAATTTGATTAAAAAATTAAATCAGATTTAAATCTAATTTAATCTGATTAAATTAGACTCTTAATTGGGTTAAGACCTATTTTAATTAGTTTGATTTGATTTTTGTTTGACTTGGTTTGAGAAACCAAATTTGAACAAGTCATAGATTGAATCCTAATAAGACTAGGATTCCACCTTGTGCCACCTTAGCCCCCACGCCCACTCTCTCTTATCCCACGCCCACTCTCTCTTATTTTGTGCAACAAAACCCTCTCTCCCAGGTCTTCATGCATGTCCAAAATTTTTCTCTCTTTCTCTCTTGCATGAAATGTGGTTGTGGATCAAGTCAAAGTAGGAATTAGTTTGGATTTCAAATTCTATGAGATAGAGTTTTAGGAAACCAAAACTCTTTCCTTATGGCACTGATTTTATCTAGATATTTTTTTGAGATTTTATTGACTTTTATGGAACATAATATGTGCCCTTTGCTGGTGGTCCATGGCAGAAAAAGAAAGAGGGGACGCCCAAGAGTTGGGCGCCCCTTGTCTTGCCTTGTTTGGATAATCCTTGACTAGGTATTTGACCTAGAAAAGGACTATTCATATCTCTGTATTTAAAATAAATTCTTTTATGGAATTTTTGTGAAACATAGAGCATTGAGAGACATTTGGGGCATCCAAAAATCAAGGAGAAAGAGTCTTGGGGCGTGGACATCTAATAGACACAAAACTAGGTGTCTGGGTGAGAGCAAAGAGAAGAAGAAGAGGGTCTTCTTCTAGGGTTGCTGTGTTCACCTCTTCCCTTCCTCCATCTTGAGTTTTCTAAAAGTGATAGATCTAAAACTCCTTCTCTTATTTTTTATTTTTGAAAGAGTCCTAATCAAGAGGAAAGAGGCATCTGATCGACCATCGAAGAAGGATCAGCGTAGTACTAGCATACTGTGCTGATTTCCTGGACTAGGACTTCTGATCGTGATTCGTGGGCTTGTGTGGATGACTCCTAGAGGATGTGTGTGTGGCTCGCAATATTATCCTCAAGCCCAGATCAGCAAAGTTAGAATGTCTAACTTGCAAGGTAATAGATCTGATCTATTATATTTTAAATACATTAGATGTAGTATAGAAACATGTTGATATGATCAACATGTAGTTCTTTCTCTTCATATTTTAATTTTTAATTTAATGCCATATAATAATCATGTAATAGAATCTTATATCTAGGGATTCTCATTTTATAAGATAAATTTTGATTTATTCTAGTCTTCCGCTGCCTGATCTTGAAAAAGTTTCAAGATCTAACCCTGAAACCCTAGATCTGGTTCCTTCAATTTCTTGCTACTGCTCTTCTAGGACTTTGATCGTCCCCTTGACTTGCCTCTTTCTTTTTCTCTTCCTAACCTTTCTTCCATGGCCAAGCCCTCCTGGGGAGCTCCATCCTTGGTCATCTTTTTTTGTTGTTCATTTGAGCGCAGCACCGAGACCATGTATTCATACTCCAGAGTCTCCTTGCCATACAACAGCATCGTCACCAATGGATCATAGGAAGGGGGCAGCGAGCATAGCAATAATAGAGATCTATCTTCCTCCATCTTCATCCCAATGTTTAGAAACTCGTTGCACATCTAGTCGAACCTCTGGATATGACCCAAGACATCTCCGCCTTCTTGTATCTGAAGGCTGTACAGTCTCTTCTTCAACATCAGCTTGTTGCACATGTTTTTCTCCATATACATGGTTTGCAACTTTGACCCACAAACCCTTTGAGGTCTTCTCCTCTAACATCGAATAAAGAGCCACACACATTAAACATTCTCTAATCACCGAACAAGCCTTCTTCTCCAGGGACATCCATTGACGATTCGACATTCCTTCAGGCTTCTCCTCCAACGCCTGATCTAGATCTGCCTGAACTAAGAGATCTTCAACCCTAACTTTTCATATAGAAAAATTTCTTTTCCCATCAAACATCTCAAAATTGACCATCATGTTGCTTGCCATGGCTGGATCCAAAACAAATCACAACAGAAAATCCAAGGGATTTGAGAAATTCCTTGACTGGGATCTTGCTGAAATTTCAGCCTTTGAAGATCTTCACCTTCTAGCATCTCATTCTCCCTCCACACAACATGGGCTCTGATACCACTTATTGTAACACATTTTTAGGTGTGTGGAGTACCTCTCACCAGGAGATCAATAAAGAAAACTCCCTGGAAGGGGATGAAACACGTTGAAGAAGAATAGCCTTTTTGGTTGTAGCAGCCTTGTAAATCCTGTCGGTAGGATTTCTTTCTTTGATTTGAACCCCTTCTCCACAAGATCTGAAATCCACCTTTTGGGATATGGAAGAACAATTGATGAAGCCTCCAAAACCAAAAAAATTAGGACCTGAAACTCCTCATGGGTGGCCAAGAGGGGGCACTCAAAATAGGGGCATGCAAAAGAGGCAGCACTGGTTCCTTTCTTTCCTTTTTGGGTTGGCGGCCAAGAAACCCTAGGTTTCTTGGTTATAGGGCATGGAGAAGACCAGAAAGAGAGGGGGAAAGGAAGAAAGAGAGAGAGAGTTCTAGAAAAAAATGATTTGATTGATTGAACCCTTCTTAAAAACCCTAAATACAAAGGTATTTATACAAGGTCAATGTGACCCAACCACAAAACTCCCTTGGCTAACTTGATATGAGATTTGTGCTAATCCAAACCCATGTACGTACACCCATGATTTGAACAAATCTCATCTACATAGGACTCAAATCTAGTCCAAAATAAGTTAACCTCTCAAGGTCCAAAATTTTTGGACCTCAAGACCCGAAAGGCTGACAGCCTTTCATCCAAGGACCCAAACTAGTCCTAGAAACCCCATGAGCACCTCATGGACTTTGGATCTTGACCTTAGTCTTGGTCCCCTGATCTTTGGGAGCACCACATGAGGCCCACCAAAGACCTCTCAAACCAAGGCCTTAAGTCCCTAGGATCAAACTAGACCCTAGCCCAAACAAAAAATCTATTTTCACTGTCAGCCTGTGCTTGAGTCGACTTAGACTGAGACTGAGTCAACTCATCTGTTGCTCCTTAGATTAATTTTGATGATTACAAAATAGTTGAAGGGGTACTAATAATTCTTACTTGAAAAAGACTTATTGCTCTTCAGGGGCAAAATAGTAATTTTATCAAAACCCTGATTTGATGGTATCAAATGATAAAACAAAAGATTTGTGATCCAATGGTAAAAATTTTATTGATTTTGGTCTTGTATTTTGAAAGATATGCATGATTGAAAATCATGAGTCGACCCATGAGTCGACTCATGGCATATGAGATGACTGGCACGCCAAATTTCTGGCTGGCACAGACTTGGCAATGCCTGTGAGTCGACCCATGAGTCGACCCCCAAGGCATGAGTCGACTCATGAGTCGACCTCTGCGGGTCTTTTTGCCAGTTTTATAGAACCATGGATCCCGTTCCCTTCTGTGTCATTTTTCCACAGAGGTCAACCCATGAGTCGACCCCCAGGCATGAGTCGACTCATGAGTCGACCCCTGTGACGGGATTCTTCCCAATGGCTAGTTTTTTCTAGTTTTAAAAGCTTTTAATGCTCATTTAATGCAGTCTAATGGCTCTTTTTCAGTCTAGAATGATTTCTTCTATCTCTTAAACCTATAAAAAGGAACAAAAAAGTGGGAATCCATAGAGCATTCAAGAAGAGAGATTTTGAAAAAGGATTTTCAAGCCAACTTTTCAGCCCTAAGCAAGAGCTCATTCAAAGCTTTCAAGAAGCCTTTAATCCAAGCTCACCAACTCCTCAAGTGCACATTCAAGTCTCCATCCACTATGAGGAAATCCAAAAAAGGGTCTTCTTCTCTTGAGTAAAGTGTATTTAAAGTTATATTCGCTCATTGAAGGAGCTTTTTGTGTACTTATTTGTGCTATAAATTGTTATACTCAGTTTGAGTGATTGTTTTTGTTTTGGAGGGGTTTCAAAATAAGAAAAGATTGATCCGAACCTAGAATCGAAGTGTATTGGGTTGGCTTGTACCCGTGAAATAAGTGGTCTAGCTTGGGATAACTAGAGTCGGAGTTTTCAACGTTTGTATTCGGGTTGAATACAAGATTAGTGGATTAAAATTCGCAAGTAGGAGCTTGGGGAGTGGACGTAGGTGCAAGGTTGGCACCGAACCACTATAAATCCTTTTGTTTGGTGTGTGTCTAATTGCTCTTCTTTATCTCTTCGTTATTCTCTTACATTCTTGCTCTTGCTATTAGCCTTGAATTAATTCTACTCACTCTATCTATTAAGCTTTGTCAAATATTTCTCACAAGTCATAAGTTAAGCTTAAAATTTTTTAGAAACCCAATTCACCCCCCCTCTTGGGTTGCATAGCTGGGCAACAAGTGGTATCAGAGCCCGATGCTCTAGCCCTCCTTTGATCTAAACAATCAAGGAGCCAAAGATCTATGGCAATTCATGTCGGCACTTCTCTAGCCGAGGGGCAATCCACCAACCGACCTCCACTTTTCAATTGGTCTAATTACACCTATTGGAAAGCTCGGATGAAAATATTCATTCAAGCACTCGACTATGATATGTGGAGTATCATAGTGAACGGTCCTCACACATCCACTAAAATTATAGATGGTGAGGAATCAACCAAACCCGAGAAAGAATGGGATGAGGTTGATAAAAAGATGGCCCAATTAAATGCTAAAGCAATGAATGTTCTTTATTGTGCTCTTGATGCAAATGAATTTAATCACATTTCTACTTGCTCATCTGCTAAAGAAATATGTGATAGGTTAGAAGTAACCCATGAGGGAACCAATCAAGTAAAGGAGTCTAAAATCAACATGCTTGTGCATAAATATGAATTGTTTAAAATGGAGCATGATGAGTCCATTACTGGAATGTTTACTCACTTTACTGATATTATTAATGATTTAAAGAGTCTTGGTAAGTCCTATACTAACAGTGAGCTTGTAAGAAAGATTCTCAGGTCCTTACCAAGAACTGGGAAGCCAAAGTGACTGCCATCCAAGAAGCTAAGGACTTGAATATTCTACCCCTGAAAGAGCTTCTTGGATCATTGATGACTCATGAGCTGAGCATGAAGCAACATCAAGAGGAAGAAGTCAAAAAGAAAAGAACCATTGCCCTCAAATCCACAGTTCCACCAGATGAAGAAACTGATGACACTGAAGATGAAGAACAGGATGAAGAGATGGCACTTATTACCCAAAGATTCAAGAAATTTTTGAGAAAAAAGAAACAGGGGATGAGGAAGAGGCCATTCGCAAAAGGGAAACAGAGCAAAGAAAAAGAGAAAGACCAACCCCTTATCTGCTACAAATGCAAGAAGTCGGGATACTTCAAATCCGAATGTCCACAACTGAAGAAAGGTCCCAAGAAGTACAAGAAGAAGGCCATGATGGCCACTTGGAGTGCGAGTGATGACTCAAGCTCCGACGAGAAAAACTCAACCGAACAAGCCAACCTGTGCCTTATGGCACACGAAAATGAGGTAATTTCTGAAACTCCTAGTGACTTTACATTTGAAGAATTACATGAAGCTTTTTATGATTTAGTTGATGAATTAAAGAAACTAGGGATGAAGAACAAAGATCTAAAGTTGAAAAATCAATCTTTATTGAAACAAACTGAAAATATTTCAATTGAAAAATCCACCCTGCTTCAAAAAAATCAAAGCTTAAAGAATGAAATTGCCAAGCTAAAACCAATAGTGGAAAAGTTTACCTTGAGTTTAAATAAACTCAATATGATTCTTGATAATCAAAAAGCCATGTATGATAAGGCTGGACTTGGCTATAATCCCTTGAAGAAACAAAAATATCTGAAAAATATTTATGTAAACTCTTTAAGTAACAAGACTTCTAATATTACATGCTTCAAATATGGTAGAGCAGGACATAAATCATACACTTGCTTCTCTAACAAATCTGCAAACTCAACTATAAAGAAAATATGAGTTCCAAAAGGAACCATTATGACTAACCAAAAAGGACCCAAGAAAGCTTGGGTACCTAAAACAAAAACTTGACTTTTGCTTGTAAATGTGTCTAGCATCCCAAGGAGGAAACAGAAAATGATATCTTGACAGTGGATGCTCGAGACACATGACTGGTGATGAATCACAATTCATCACGCTTAATGCTAAGGATGGAGGGATGGTCACCTTTGGAGATAATGGAAAAAGAAAGATCATCGGTATAGGTAACATTGGTATCACTGCCTCCAAATACATTGAAAATATTTTGTTAGTAGATGGTTTAAAGCACAATTTACTAAGCATTAGTCAATTTTATGATAAAGGATATAAAGTTGTTTTTGAATTGTCTGTGTGCATTGTAACTAGTCCTATTAATGATGGCATTAAATTTATTGGACATAGACATGGTAATGTTTATATGGTAGATTTAAATGATTTAGCCAAAATAAACATGCAATGCCTAGTATCCTTAAATGCTAAAATTAAAGAGACGAGTTGGCTTTGGCATCGCAGACTTGCACACATTAGCATGCATTCTCTTTCAAAATTAATTAAGAAAGAATTAGTTCTTGGTTTGCCAAAATTGAATTTTGAAAAGGATAGAATTTGTGATGCATGCCAACTAGATAAACAAACAAGAGTTTCATTTAAATCCAAAAATATTGTTTCAACTTCTAGACCTTTAGAGCTTTTGCATATGGACTTATTTGGACCTACTAGAACCACTAGTCTAGGAGAAAAATGATATAATTTTTAATTATAGATGATTACTCTCGTTTCACTTGGGTTTTCTTTTTAGCACACAAAGATGAAACTTTTCATGTTTTCACTAAACTTTATCGAAAAGTCACTAATGAGAAAGGATTTTCAATTCAAAATATTCGAAGCGATCATGGAACTGAATTTGAAAATCAAGACTTTGAAAACTTTTGTGATGAAAAGGGAATTGGCCATAACTTCTCTGCTCCTAGGACACCCCAACAAAATGGGGTAGTAGAAAGGAAAAACAGAACCTTAGAAGAAATGGCCCGTACCATGCTTTGTGAAAGCAACCTTCCAAGATATTTTTGGGCGGAAGCAATTAACACAGTATGTTACATTTTAAATTATGCTTTGATTAGACAAATTTTAAAGAAAACCCCCTATGAGCTTTGGAAAGAAAGAAAACCTAATATTGCATATTTTCATATTTTTGGTTGTCGATATTTTGTGTTAAATAATGGTAAAGAAAGACTTGAAAAATTTGATGCAGAATCGGATGAAGCAATCTTTCTTGGTTACTCCTCCACTAGTAAAGCTTTTAGAGTTTTTAACAAAAGAACTTTAGTAGTAGAGGAGTCCATACATGTTGTCTTTGATGAATCTAACGATCTTCCTTTCAGGAAGAATGAAGGTGTTGATGATGCAGATCCTCTTATAGAAGGAATGAAGGAGATTACTCTGAAAGATTCAACAATTCAAGAGGATGAGGAACATGAAGACAAACAGAATGAGGGAGGTGAAGAACATCATGAACAACCTCAAGGTACAAATGACCTACCCAAAGAATGGAGGTATGTTCACAATCACCCTAAGGAGCTAATTATTGGTGATCCTATGCATGGGGTAAAAACTCGTTCTTCACTTAAAGATGTATTTAATCATTGTGCTTTTGTATCTCATCTTGAACCAAAAACTATTGAAGAAGCTGAAAATGATTATAATTGGATTAATGCAATGCAAGAGGAACTTAATCAATTTGAAAGAAATAATGTATGGACTTTAGTATCAAGACCTAAAAATTATTCAATAATTTGCACAAAATGGGTCTTTAGGAACAAATTAGATGAACATGGAAATGTAATAAGAAATAAAGCAAGATTAGTTGCTAAAGGTTATAATCAAGAAGAAGGAATTGATTTTGATGAAACCTTTGCACCTGTTATTAGATTAGAGGCCATTAGACTTCTACTTGCATATGCTTGCTTTATAAAATTTAAATTATTTCAAATGGATGTCAAAAGTATATTTTTGAATGGATATATTGCTGAAGAAGTCTATGTAGAACAACCCCCAGGTTTTGAAAATCATGCTTTTCCTAATCATGTTTTTAAGTTAAATAAAACTTTATATGGATTAAAACAAGCACCTAGGGCTTGGTATGATAGGCTAAGTAAATTTTTGCTAAATAATAATTTTTCAAGAGGTAATGTAGACACAACCCTCTTTATTAAGAGAAATCAAAATGATTTGTTAGTTATACAAATTTATGTTGATGACATAATTTTTGGGTCTACTAATGAATCTCTTTGTCAAGACTTTGCTAAGCTCATGCAGGGGGAGTTTGAGATGAGCATGATGGGAGAACTCACTTTCTTCTTCGGACTCTAAATCAAACAAACAAAAGAAAGAATCTCCATCATCCAAAGCATATACACCAAGGAATTACTCAAAAGATTTGGAATGGAGAAATCCAAAGCAATTGGCACACCCATGAGCCCCTCATGTAAGCTTGACAAGGATGAAGAAGGTAAATGTGTAGACTTAAAATACTATAGAGGTATGATTGGCTCTCTATTATATTTAACTGCAAGTAGGCCTGATATCATGTTTAGTGTCTGTTTGTGTGCTAGATTTCAATCTAATCCTAAAGAATCTCATTTGAATCCTGTTAAAAGAATCCTTAGATATTTGAATGGTACTCAAACTCTAAGGTTATGGTACTCTAAGGACTCACTAATTGATTTATTAGGATATTCAGATGCTGACTTTGCTGGATGTAGATTAGATAGAAAAAGCACTAGTAGAACTTGCCAATTTCTTGGAGTTAACCTAATCTCCTGGTTTAGCAAGAAATAAAATTCGGTAGCACTATCTACGACTGAGGCCGAATACATTGCAGTCGGAAGTTGTTGTGCTCAAATCTTATGGATTAAGCAATAGCTCGAAGATTTTGGTATCAAACTTAATGAAACACCCATAAGATGTGACAACACTAGTGCCATAAATCTAACTAAAAATCCAATTCAACATTCAAGGTCTAAACATATTGAAATAAGACATCATTTTATAAGAGAACACGTTCAAAATAAAGATATAATTCTTGAATATGTATGCACTGAAAATCAATTAGCTGATATCTTTACAAAGGCCCTTAGTGAGGATAGATTCTGTGAAATTAAGAGAAATCTAAGAATTCTTGATCCTTGTGCCTAAATATTTTTCAAAATTCCAAGAAGTCGATGTCAAAATTTCTTTGAGCTCAATTTTCATCATCTCTCTTGGATCTAAAAGCTCAAGATTATCATTCTCATAATTTATCATTGAGCAAAATTTCTTCTCCCAAAATTTTGAATTTTTTTAGAATTTATTCATATTTTTTTTGAAATTTTGTGAATCATGAGTCGACCCCCTAGGGTCGACCCAATGGCAAACTTGAAATTCCTTGCCAACTTCCCATGGGTTCTTTTCTTTTTAAACTTAAAGCCCGTTCATGAGCCGACCCCTTCCTCTTCTTCTTCGTCTTCCTCCCTCCAAGACTCGTCATCCTCATCTTCGTTCTCTCCAAAACCAAGGATTTAGCCCAAGATCATTCTCCCTTTTCCTCTCCACCTCAAATCACCCCTTGGAAAAGGAGCTTCTCGCATCTTTCTCCCTTGATTGAAGTGGTTGGAGCGTGCCCTAGCTTCCACCGTTCTTCCCAAAATCATCATTTCTCTCCACCAAAATCCCTTTCCATTCTCCAGTAACCCTCCTTCTCCTCACCCATTTGATCTTCCGAGTCTCCCTGCCTGCTCTTGTGGTGAGAATGGCCCCAAAGATGAAACTTCCTCAAAGAAGGAAATCAGTCCGTGCACTGGAAGAAGGTGTCCGCAGAAAAAGACAAGCTTCTCAAACTTTCTCTGCATCCATTCCAGCTTCAGCATCTGCACAAGGTCCCTCTCAGTCTCCTCTTAGCCCTAGCAAAATCCCTCTATCTGACAGAAAGGTAGAAACCGGCAAGAATGTGGACTTCAGGTTTTTTGAAAAAGAAGGTTTCTCCTTTGGTTCAAAGATAAAAAACCAGGGTTGGGGTTTTTACTGTTCTCTCAAGGAAGTTACATATGTAGACTTGGTTAGAGAGTTTTATCAAAATCTGCACTATGGCAATGGAACAATAACTTCTACTGTTAAGGGAATTGATATATGCTTAGATCCTATTATTTTGGGAGAGATTCTACATTTGCCCTGTAAGGGATATTCTTACATGGAACTCCCAGTGAAGGAAGAGGGGATCAATGTAATTTTAGGAGGAACCTACTCGGAAAGTCTGAATAAATTAGAAGCCAAAATCTTGTCAATTGAAATGATAATCCTACATCAATTAGTGACAAAGCTTTTCTTCCCAAGGAGCGGTAGGCATGACCTCCTTTCTGGCCGAGATATTTGTATAATATTTCATGTGATCACTCAAACCCCCTTAAACCTTCCTGCTTTAATGATTGAGGCCATGAGAGAGACACTGAACAGATCCAAGGCACATCTGCCTTTTGGTATGGCCCTCACACTGGTTTTCAGGAGGTTTGGAGTCAGTTTTGAGGGGGAGGCATCTGCTAAGCTTTCCCACGCAGACACCATCAACCAACACACTCTACACCGCATGGGATTCACTAGGATTGATGGTGGTTGGATCAAGGGTACAGAAGAAAGAGCTGAGGAGAGAGTTGAGGACAGAGCTGAAGAAGAAGGTCCCTCATCACCTCTTCATGACTTCAGGGCAGCATTTCTAGATATCCAGTTTGTTTCAGATCCAGATGCTGGCCCTTCAGAGTCCACCAGGAGGTACACACCAGTTCAGTAGTCAAATAGCAGAGGACCTCCTTCAGAGTTCAGATTGGCCGAGGATCAGATCGAGCAGATTTCTCAGCGTGTGGCTTCCTTGCTTTCTCGTCAGTGGAGCACTTCTGCATTTGCATCGGGATCCACATCATTAGATTCATCTGATCAGACCTTGATCCCCCATATCTCCACTATATTTCAGTTGATCTCAGATCAGTCTGTTCGGATTCAGCAGCTCGAGGATTGCATTTTGAGACTGACTGGGAGAGTTCTTGACTTGCAGGGGCAAGTCTTAGCTTTGGCCCATCCTCAGCCACAGGAGTGCACTATTGAGGTCACAAACCTTACTGCGGAGGCTGGCAGGCTCAGAGGTGCATTGGAGGGTGGTTATGAGTTCTTGAGGAGAGAGATCAGAGGCTCCAGTGAGCATGCTTCTACACAGTTCATTGCATTGCTTCAGTCTATTTCGAGAGCTCTGAACGTTCTTGATTCCATCAGGCTCTCTCTTACAGTCCAGTCTATGGCCTCTCAACGTTCTCAGCCTTTAGGATCATCTCGCCCACCTACTCGTGCCAGCACCTCCACTCGTGAAGAGGCAGACAGGGTAGAGGACGAGCTCTTGGTCATGATCCATCATCTCCCCACCCCATCTCTGATACATCTGATTCTGATCCATCTAGTCATGAGCTCTACTAGATCCTTCTAGCTAGCCTTGTCTGTTGTTCTTTCTAGGATCTATCTCTTGGGCCATGTAATGATGTTAGCTAGTTGAATTTTATATTATGGAATATGTATTGAAACAACTATGGTATCAATCATCTTTTGATTATATACTCTTTGTAAAGGTATCAATCATCTTTTAATTATATATCTACTCTTTGTAATGGTATCAATCATCTTTTGATTATATATTTTCTCTTTGTTTCTAATTCATATCTATGGTACTCAATGGCATATTTTATTTTATGATTGCTGTACTCAGGGGGAGTAAACATTAATGATTAGCACAAAAAGTTTGAAGAAACACTAAAGAGAAAATATATTCAAAAAAGAGGGGGAGTTAACAATGTTTGATGATGTCAACAAGGGAGAGAAATTAAAGAAAAATATCAAAAGCAAGATTATTAAATGACTTAAAAATATAATGAGTGAATTGCTAAGCAAAAGTATCAAAAGAAAGATAAATAAAAGACTTAAAAATAAAATGAGTGAATTGGGAGAGCAAGATTATTAAATGACTTAAAAATACAATGAGTGAATTGCTAAGCAAAAGTATCAAAAGAAAGATAAATAAAAGACTTAAAAATAAAATGAGTGAATTGGGAGAAATTAAAATATCAAAAACAAGATTGCTAATAAAATGAATGAATTACTAAGCACAAAGAAATGAGCAACTTTTAAAATTACTTCTTAGACATGCTCTGATATGCTTTAAAATTAGACATGCTCTGATACATCTTAAAATTTGACATGCTCTGACATGCTTTAAAATTAATTCTTAGACATGTATTGATACACTTAATTGTTAAACATGCTCTGATACTAAAACTAAATAATCAAATGAGAATGAGCAAATTTTTAAGAAATTTGAAAAATAAGCAAATGAGCAAATAAAAATCATAAGGTAAATTCTGCTTTGCTCTGATAATAAAAATAAATTTTTTACTCTGATACCAAAATCACACAATAACTGAGCAAATTTTCAAGTCATTAAGCAACGGACAAATTATTTTTTGCTAATAGGAACATGTTTCACATGCCAAATGAATCAATCTTCTTTTCAAGCAAATGCACTTATAAGCTGGTAGTAAATTTCCTTGTTATCTTCAAAACTACCTATAATGCACTTCATTCCTTTGAAATTCATGATTCATATAAATGCTTTTGTTCAAATATTTTGTCATCATCAAAAAGGGAGAGATTGTTGCTCCTTAGATTGATTTTGATGATTACAAAATAGTTGAAGGGGTACTAATAATTCTCACTTGAAAAAGACTTATTGCTCTTCAGGGGTAAAATAGTAATTTTATCAAAACCTGATTTGATGGTATCAAATGATAAAACAAAAGATTTGTGATCCAATGGTGAAAATTTTATTGATTTTGGTCTTGTATTTTGAAAGATATGCATGATTGAAAATCATGAGTCGACCCATGAGTCGACTCATGGCACATGAGATGACTGGCACGCCAAATTTCCTAGCCGGCACAGACTTAGCCATGCCTGTGAGTCGACCCATGAGTCGACCCCCAAGGCATGAGTCGACTCATGAGTCGACCTCTGCGGGTTTTTTTGCCAGTTTTACAGAACCATGGATCCCGTTTCCTTCTGTGTCATTTTTTCACAGAGGTCGACCCATGAGTCGACCCCCAGGCATAGTCGACTCATGAGTCGACCCCTGTGATGGGATTCTTCCGCAACGGCTAGTTTTTTACCAGTTTTAAATGCTTTTAATGCTCATTTAATACAGTCTAACGGCTCTTTTTCAGTCTAGAATGATTTTCTCTATCTCTTAAACCTATAAAAAGGAACAAAAAGGTGGGAATCAATAGAGCATTCAAGAAGAGAGATTTTGAAAAAGGGTTTTCAAGCGAACTTTTCAGCCCTAAGCAAGAGCTCATTCAAAGCTTTCAAGAAGCCTTTAATCCAAGCTCACCAACTCCTCAAGTGCACATTCAAGTCTCCATCCACTTTGAGGAAATCCAAAAAAGGGTCTTCTTCTCTTGAGTAAAGTGTATTTAAAGTTATATTCGCTCATTGAAGGAGCTTTTTGTGTACTTATTTGTGCTATAAATTGTTATACTCAGTTTGAGTGATTGTTTTTATTTTGGAAGGGTTCCAAAACAAGAAAAGGTTGATCCGAACCTAGAATCAGAGTGTATTGGGTTGGCTTGTACCCATGAAACAATGGTCTAGCTTGGGATAGCTAGAGTCAGAGTTTCCAACGTTTGTATTCGGGTTGAATAAAGATTAGTGGATTAAAATTCCCAAGTAGGAGCTTGGGAGTGGACGTAGGTGCAAGGTTGGCACCGAACCACTATAAATCTTTTTGTTTGGTGTGTGTCTAATTGCTCTTTTTTATCTCTTCATTATTCTCTTACATTCTTGCTCTTGCTATTAGCCTTGAATTAATTCTACTCACTCTATCTATTAAGCTTTGTCAAACATTTCTCACAAGTCATAAGTTAAGCTTAAAATTTTTTAGAAACCCAATTCACCCCCCCTCTTGGGTTGCATAGCTGGGCAACATCGTCTGAAACTTAGTCTACTTAGACTAGCTCTGCATCCACTAACCTACGTACCATGCCATAAATTTTTGAAAATTCTACTTTCTCTTCTTTGAGACAGAGTCAATCCAAACTGGGATTGGGTCAACTCACTTTGAACTTAGTCAACCCAGTCTCAAAGTATGTCAACTAAGTTGCTGACTGCTGTTATTTTTCTGGCTTCTTTCTCCTATTAGCCTCCTTGTTTTCCTAAGGCATTGGAGTACCACACCAGATTTTACAATCTCCATCTTGGTGCCCCATAGCCTCAGCAAGCTCCACTCTGTCCATCAGTTCTATTAGTGCCATGCATTTATAGAAGCCATTCTTGGGAAGAATCTTTATGAGTACATCAACTAGATTCCCTGAAGTGTGCACCTTTACTAGCTCCACTTCACCTTTTTCCACAAGCTCTCTGATCTGGTGGTATTTGATGTCTATATGCTTCATCCTAGTATGGTAGATAGAGTTCTGTGCCAGCATCAGCGTACTCTGACTATCACAATGCACCTTAACAGCCTCTTATGTGAAGCCCATCTCCAACAACAATCCCTTCAGCCACAGTGCCTCCTTTGCTTCCTATGTAACTTAAATGTATTCAGCCTCGATGGTGGATAAGGCTGTAATGGGCTACATATTGAAAACAAAATCAGTAGTCAAGCGTCTGGTGTCCACGTCTCCTCCAAAATCAATATCCACATACCCTTTCATCTACCCCCAAACTTTCTTGGTCATGTTGGAACTTTCCTCAGCACCTCCTCGCTGTCTGTAGTAGATGCCAACTCCAACTGTACCCACCATATATCTGAAGATCTCCTTCAGTGCTCGTCAATGCTTCTTGCTAGGCCATACCATAAATCTGCTGA